>NC_079448.1:46632284-46769784 GCF_903798145.1 Danio aesculapii | reverse complement strand
TAAAGTGGTCTATTATGTTTTCGTTTGCATGTTACCTTTCATGTAGGGTGCAGTTTAGCAGTTTATGAATGTGAAAGGTTTGCAAATACTTCAAAGATCAAAGAGTTAATGTCTTTTAATAGATCGAAAAAAATCTGAATTGCCTGAAATGAGGAGTCAGTCTTGATCAACCCACTTTGGCTTCTTACAGATATTCTTTAATGGCAGTCTGCGGTTTTCATTGGTTGGCTGAGAACGAGGTTCAATTTGACCACAAACATCAGTTTCATGAGGAACAGCCAAAAGGCCTAGTTCCCTGAGAACCTTTTTCTTCCCTGGACAATATTTCTGTTTGAATTTGCACCATTATTGTGTAGAATGTATCATTGTGTAGAGTGTATCATGATAACATAGACATAAGTTGCATGATTGAAACAGAAAAAAAAGGGGCAAACATAAACAATCAGGGGCGCCTGCAGAATTTTATTCCAAGGTGCGCACAAATTCAGCAACCGCCCCGCCCCCTTCTCCTAATCATGTCAAGAAACACTGAAGCTTACTGTCAAAGGCTACATTATTTAAAAGCGTTTGTTCCAACAGTGTTTCCCAACCCTGTTCCTGGAGGCACACCAACAGTACATATTTTGGATGTCTCCCTTTTCTGACCCATTAACTTCAGGTGTTGGAGTCTCTTCTGATGTTATGATAAGTTGATTCAGGTGTGTTTGATTAGGGAGAGGTTGAAAATGTGTACTGTTGGTGTGCCTTCAGGAACAGGGTTGGGAAACACTGCGTTACAACATAATCCATTTCCTTTTTAATTTTAATATTTTGTCGAAACCTGAATGTAATAAAAGCACATCAGCACCAAGGAAAAATCAGAGGCTCAAGACATAATCTTTAAAATTATGACATATTAAAAAATTGCAAATATATGACAGAAGATTGTGATACAATACAATTAGTGAAGCATTAATTAAATGCTTATTTTCCACTGACCGAAAATCATCCACCCGCACAGTTGAGTAGTGGACGGGCTTAAACAAAAGTATAATTCATATATGTTTCTTGGAAAATACATCTTTTAAAATGGATTTCGAATATAGTTTGTCTCTTTGTTTAAATATTTTTGTTGGTCACCTATCTCCTAGATAAAATAGAAGAACAGATAACATTTGAGGTGAAGTGCTTCAAAACAAATCTGCTATGCTTCAACAATGCCAAATCCCTAACTAGATTGTCAAATTAAAAAATAATCTAGCCTAAATAAAATTAAAGTGAAATATTCAGTTTCAGAGAAGCCTATATTAAACTGTTTTCCATGTTGCGGTGGTCAATTACAATTTAATTCATTTAATTAAATAATTTCAAGGAGCAGGACAGGCGTTTACAAAGTAATAGCAATGAACATGTTCCCACACTACCTCGGTGGAACAAACTCGGTTGGAAGAGTCAGAAAACTCAAACTCGTTGTGAGAATGGAGATGTCTGCTTATTTATGCCAGTCTGTCAGATAAAATTGTTTACAACACATTGAATGGTAGCCATTTCATGCGCAGCAGCTGGATCTGATCTGTCTGATGAAAGAGTTTCCCCGGCTCAGGTGCTGATGAGACTTAGGGAGGTTTAGGGGGGTGAGTGTAACGGAGGCCAGCCAATGCAGTGCTGTGCAGGTAAACCTCACTCCTCTGACCTCTAAAAAGGTGCTCTAGCGTCAGACACTATGGCCATGGTCTTTGGTCTCCTTGTTAGAGCAACTGACACCCATCTGAAGAGACGCCGGTTCGCTCCCGGCACGGCTGGGTTACATTGGTGCCGTGACCCGGATGGGAGTGAGGTTTAGGGGGTGAGTGTAATGGAGGCCAGCTAGTGAAGTGCTGTGCAGGTAAACCTCACACCTCTGACCTCTAAAAAGGTGCTCTAAAAAGGAGACTAAAGGCCATGGCCTGTAGTGTCTGTCGCTAGAGCACCCTACTCCTATGTGGAGAGTCACCGGTTCGATCGCAGCTCGGAGCAGTTTGGGTGGTGTGGGACCGGCGAGGTTACATTGGTGCCGTGACCTAGATGGGAGTGAGGTTTAGGGGGTGAGTGTAACGGAGGCCAGGTGGTGCAGTGCTGTGCAGGTAAACCTCACTCCTCTGACCTCTAAAAAGATGCTCTTGCAACAGTCATTAGAGGTTATAGTATTTAAGTTTATGGTTGCTCTAACAGTTTTTGTTAGAGCAACCGACTCCTATGCGGAGAGTTGCCAGTTCGATCCCAACGCGGAGCGGGTTGGGTGATGTAGGACCGGAGGGGTTACATTGGTGCCATGACCCGGATGGAAGTTTAGCGGGTGAGTGTAACGGAGGCCAGCTAGTGCAGTGTCGTGCAGGTAAACCTTACTCTGACCTCTAAAAAGGTGCTCTAGCAACGGACGTTAGAGGCTATGGTCTTTAGCCTTCTTGTTAGAGCAACCGACTCCCATGCAAAGAGTCACCGGTTCAATCCCAGCTTGGAGCAGGTTGGGTGTAGGACCGGCGGGGTTAAATTGGTGCCATGACCCGGATGGGAGTGAGGTTCAGGGGGGTGAGTGTAACAGAGGCCAGCTAGTGCAGTGCTGTGCAGGTAAACCTCACACCTCTGACCTCTAAAAAGGTGCTCTAGCAACAGACGTTAGAGGCCATGGTCTTTAGATATCAAGATATCAAACTGAATTGAAGGCATAATAATTGTAATCAAACCGAATCGTGAGACTGGTGTAGGTTCACACCTCTTGTATCAGAGCTGTAACAATGGTTTGTCAGTTTGTCATCTACTGAGAAAATGGTTGATGGTTGCCTAGAAACGACAGACGCAATAGTAGCATGTGCGCAAAGTGGGTTGAAATTGGTAAATAACGCAACGTGCATCATGCTCTCAACATGCTTTTAGACATGATATGTGAATGGCCCTTAAGTGTTTCCTTCAAACTAAATTGAAGAAAGAAATTAAATGACATCATTTCAAAATAAATCCATGCCACAATGTAGTTTGTTTGGGCAGTTCAAAACAGCTCGCCAAGGCAAACTTTTGGGGGAGTTCATTTTGGCTAAACACCTGTAGGGGTGATGGAGTGTTCGAAAACAGTATATTGTCACTCAACCTTTTCAAACTTCTTTTTGCCCTCAAAGGAATGAAAAGGAAATTAAGGATCCCTCAGCAAAGTGTAGATTTACTTTACATTACATTACACATTTACTTCACATTACATTTAAAAGCAGAGACACATCTTACACACATGGAAAATTATATGATAAATGTCCTCACTTCTCTACAGGTTAGCTATTGTTTAAATGTGGATCATTTTGAAAATTTTGTTGTATGTGCGTAAATGTTTTGTAAATGAAAACCTGCCAGGAAAATACGCTTCTATTTTTGACTACATTGTTGTCATGTAAACATAGCCTGAATGTGTGTCTCTTAACACTTTAACTGTAGCTGAGATCTGAAAGTTTATTACATGTAGTCAACATGTTAGAAAGATGCTGTTTTCTGCACTGCGAATGACAATCACTTTACAGGCTCTTCTAAGATAGGAGGGCTCTCATAAAGGAGCGGACCCTTGATCCAACCCTTTCAGGCACTTTGGCAAAATTGCTGATGCTACAATGGATGAGAAAATAAAACTGTTTTTTAACCTTGAATCAACGTAAACATATTGTAAGAGACCTCCAAAACATAATTAGGTAGCTTTAGAAAAAGGCACTATTATTCAATTCGACTACACAGTTTGACCAGTAGTATTGCATTAAAAATAAAAATTCTGCCATCATTTACTCTAAGCTGAGAAAACCTGTTTAACACTAAAGGAAAAATGAGGTGTTGACATCCATAGAATTTTTTTGTGCTCCTACAATGACTGCTTTTCCCCAACATTCTTCAGAGTATCTTCACTGTAAAAAATGCTAGGTTCCACACAATTCTTTTATGTTGTCCCAAGTTGTCCCCATGTCATTCATTAATTTTTCTTCGGCTTAGTACCATATTTGTAAGTGGTTGCTACAGCGGAATGCGCCGCAAGCTATTCCAGTATGTTTTAGGCAGCGGATGCCATTCCAGCCGCAATCCAGTACTGGGAAACACTCATACACTCACATCCACACACACTCATACACTTTGGCCAATTTAGTTTATTCAATTCACCTATAGCACATGTCGGAGCACACGAAGGAAACCCACATGAACACAGGGAGAATATGCAATCTCCACATGCACACTGGTCCAGCCAGGATTTGAACCAGAAACCTGCTTGCTGTGAGGCGACAGTGCTAACCATTGAGCCACCATGGGTCCCAAGTTAACTTAATATTTTAAGTGGATTGAACAATACAAGTTGGGGTGATGTGATCAAATATTCTAGACCTGGTAAGAACTCTGGTAGCTGCGTTTTGTACTAATTGAAGTGTTAATAGAGGATGCTGGGTAGCCAGCAAACAGAGCATTACAGTAATCCAGTCTAGAAGTCATAAAAGCATGGACTAGCTTTTCTGCATCTGACATGGATAGCATACTTCGTAACTTAGCAATATATCTCAGATGAAAGCAGTTTTTGTGACATGGGAGATATGATTTTTAAAAGTTAAATTGCTGTCTAATATGACACCCAGATCTTTTATAGTAACGCTAACTTTGTATCCCTCTAATTGTAGGTCAAGTTGTGAGATTTGCTGTGTACAGGATTTAGTATGAGTAAATGAGGATTTTTTTTTTAAGTGAACTACCTCTTTAAAATCACAGTAGCACTTCCATTCTGTGATGGATCATCAAACTTTAATCTCCATACATTCGCAATGAAGTCGGCCTGGCAAATATTGACTTGTCTTGTTGACTTTGCAAGTCAGTTTATTGTCATTTCTCTCTGGCACCGCAGGAAAACAAACCAAATATAGAACCTCTTAAAGCCACAGCGATCTCAACATCATCAAAACAACACATACAAGCAATAAATGGCCCTCAATCATTGATGCATTTTCAAATGACTCAGAGAATTCATTTCTCAAGATGGTAGATGTGCTTTTTAGATCAGTCTAGCACTGGAGGTTAAAACATGTGACCTTTAAATACCAGTTTAACACATGCCCCGGGTTCCCCTCTTAGCTTGTAAGTCATGCAATTACATGGAGTATGACATGAGATGCATGACTAACATCAGTCTCTTTTCCTTGCGGTACACACGAGGCTCTCTGTGGCACTTAAAAGGATCTTTGTCCCTGGTGATAGAAAGTGTTTGATTCCATGGTGACCATGACTCACCCATCCGCTAAATGATGTGTCCAGTTCATGAAATGTGTCCTCACCTCAGACTTGATATCTACCTGCCCACTGTTGAAGTGATAAGGCTGTACCCGACTAGACTGAACCAGAACGTCTGCCGAAAATGTGACTTTTTTTTTTCTTTTTTTAAAGGAACACTGCTCATTTTACAACTCCCCTAGAGTTAAAGGGATAGTTCACCCCAAAATTAAAATTTCTTAATCATTTACTCACCCCTTATGCGTTTGTTTTTGCGATTTTTTTTTTTTCTGTTGAACACAAAAGAAGATATTTTGCAAAATGTTAGTGCTGGCACCTATCAACTACCATAGCAGTAAAAAAATTACTATGGAAGTCAATGGTTGCCAGCTAACATTTTTCTAAATGGACCAAGCCATATCCTGAGCAGATGCTGTAGTGGTCAGCATGAGTGGAGAGCATGAGAGTGATTCTTGAAAGACCCCAGTGACAGTCGAGTCTCCGCATTGATCCCGTGGGCCAGCCTGAACACCCGCTGATGGCCTACTTACACCCGCAGCTTCTCCATGATGAACGTCCTGCATTCTCCAGCCTCCAGTACCTAGACTGTAGCTCTGCACAAGAGGTTTGGCCAGAGGAGAAGTGGTCATGCCCAACTGAGCCTGGTCTCGAGCCCTTTTTTCCTTCACTTTCATCAATTGGTGAAGTTTGTTCCTCGCCACTGTCACGCTTGGTTTGGGACTTGTTTGGGACTGCGCATTAATGGATTTGCTCTTCAGTGTTTGGACTTTCAGCAGTGAAAATTAAACCACACCGAAATGACCTAAACTGAACTTCAACTCTGCAAATTGGACTGTCTGTTTCAATTTACTAGAACTTCTATGCTGAGCTGCTTTGATACAATCTATTGTAAAAGCGCTGTAGAAATAAAGGTGAATTGAATATTTTAATGTTGAACAGAAGAAAAGAAACTCAAATAGGGTTTAAACAAGTGAAGGGTGAGTAGATGATGAATGAACTGACTCTGCGTCTGGCAGGAGTATTTTTAGCTTAGCATAGATCATTGAATCGAATTAGACAGTTAGCATCTCACCCAAAGAGTTTTGATCTTCATATTTCAAGCTTGACTCTTTTATAGTTACATTGGGTACTAAGACTGATGGAAAATAAAAAGTTGCTATTTTCTAGGCTTATATGGAAAGGAACTACAGTATACTCTCATTCCAGCGTAATAATCAGGGAAATTTGTTGCCATACCATGGCTGCAGTGGGCAAAATAGAATATAAAAATAGCGTATACATAAAAGCAGGGCTTAATTTGTGCTGGAACAACCTCTGAAACCTGATCTGGCACCTAATTTTACAAATCCCCTTCCTCACAACCCCCTCCTCGCTCTTCACTTTCTTCCCACTTTTTATACACCTCTGAAACACATACACGTTGCTGAGTCTTGTCTGTGACATTACGATGAGTTTCCTTTGTCTAGCCTAGGCATGTTTGATTTTTGCCTTGTTTTATTGTTTATGTTGCTTGCCGCCGGGACTCAATCACCTGTTCATGATTACACCTTTTGGATGATCTGTGTGTACCTGTTTGTCCCTGTGTTGCCTGGTGCTTGCCTGAATATTGTCATAATAAACCCGGCATTTGGATCCGCATCGCTGTTGACAGCGAAAGTTTAGAACTTTTTTACTTTGATACAGATCCTGCACCGTTTCTATTTGTACCTAAATACACAGAAGTTGATTAGAGCTGATTAGCAAGCCCTGCAAAAAACCAAATGTGCCTCCTGCTGCCATGGTACTACAGCAGTGTTCGTTGATTATTACGGCAGAATGAGAGTTTAGTTCCTAGCCTAGAAATTTTTAGGCTTTTGATTAATTCAGTTTATTTTTATATTTAACCAAATATTCAAAAATTGGCTTACTTTTTTATTGAGAAATAAAGGACAACTTGTGTCCAAATGTTTAGACATTACTGAAGGCAAAAAAGGTTAAGTTACGTTCTGAAGCAGTATAAGGCCAAATGCTTTTCTTCTTGACCACTTTAGAAATCATTGTTTAGTCTTATTTAATTTCACTGCAAAATGATTCGTTTATATCTAACTGTTCTGACTGTACTTCTATGCTCTAAAAGCTCGTTGTTTCTCCTCGTTCATGTTTAACATTTCATTTAATTAAACTCAAATTAAAGGAAACATACAAAAATGTTTTGTTTATTTTTATTTTATTCAAAAGGGATGCAAGTGAAATCAATAACAGAGTAGTGGAAAGTAAGGAAAATAAAACTAAACTACTAAAATGTTTGCTTGCAGGCCTTTGCAGGACAATACTTGAATACTGCGACAGGAGTCGAAAAAATTAATATATATTTTTACAGGAGCGTGCGAGTGTGGGACTAAATGAGAATGACAGTTTAGTTCTTTGCCTAGCAAATATCAACTTTTCATTTTCTGTTGGACTTAAGACATGATTTAATTACAGAAGAGCCAAGCATTAAATAGGAAAATCATCAAAACTCTTTGGTAATTTGAGCAAGATGCTAATGTTCTAATCTGATTCAATGATGTATGCTATAAGCTAAAAGTGCCAGAATTGATAAAAAAAATGGTAAAACTCAGCTGTTTAACTTATCGATCTTATTCTTAAAATGCAGATTTTTTTGCGATTGTTTTAGAACTTCCGATTCAGTTGCGTATGGGAGAAATGACTTGGAAGACAAAGCAGAATAATATAATAAGAAAATATCAGTTTGCAACATCAAGCAGCAGAAAGAGCTGTTTTAAAAAGTTTAAAAATGAATGAAATTGAAGGAGACGGGAAATCTTGAGCCAAAAAGATAAAAATGGCTGTGCCCACTCGTACATGAAGAATAAGGTCAATAGCAGAGTTGTAAATTGAGGCCATTTTCAAAAAAAGTGGAGTGTTCCTTTAAACTCCAGCTTAGGACAGTGAATTTGATTGGTTCTAAATTGTTATTTATGCCCCTCGCATCTCTCATCTTGCTTTACTTTTTCTTACTTTCCAACCAACAAACAAAACGTTTGTGCATAAAATAAGCACTATGTGCAAAGCTTGTTTGTTCTTTTCTGTCGCATTAGCAGGCTACTTCAGTAGTCAAATATATGCTCAGAAACCTTCAAAGAGTTCAGTTCTCACAAAATGTTTAAACGTGACAAAATTATGTATGTCCTAATCTCTGAAACACTGTAAAAACATTTTTGCTAAACACTGCTAAAAAAAATCTAATTATTTGTAAGAATTTGCAAATGGTAATCTATGCCCAATGTGTGACAAAGCTAAAAAATAAAAAACAAGCAAGACGTTCTCTAAATTTCTTGGTTGTCCGTGAAAGCTTGTAAACTGTTTTTGTTTTTACAGAATATTTTTGCTTGTGGAAAAAAAGTCATTTAGATTTCAGAGAGTCTTTCTTATGTTTTATAACACATGAAACTATTGATTATAATGTTGAAGATAATGCAGAAAAGTCATTCTGCACTGTAACATTACCTCATATAAAAGGAAAGAAAAATAGTTGAAACCATAGTCTAATTTATTCATTCATTGTCCTTTGGCTTAGTCTCTATTTCAGAGGTCGCCAGAACGGAATGAACCACCAACTATTCCAGCATATGTCCTACGCAGTAAAAGCCCATCCAGCTGCAACTGAGTATTGGAAAACACCCATACACACTCATAGACTATGGCCAATTTAGTTTATTCAATTCACCTGTACCGCATGTCTTTGGACTGTGGGAGAACCCGGAGCACCCAGAGGAAACCCACGCCAACACGGGGTAAACCTGCCAACTCCACACAGAAACATCAACTAGCCCAGCCAGGACTTGAATCAGCGACCTTCTTGCTGTGAGGCGATAGTGATAACCACTGAGCTGCCCCCACAGTCTAATTTATAAAAACAAAAAGATTCTGACTTGCTGTCTTTTTGTGAACCAATCAGAACATCAAATGCACATGAAAAGACCAATCTGCCTCACCTCAGAGGCCAGGGAGAGTGATGTTACATCTTTTTAAATGTTTCATGTTTAAATGATGCCACTAGAGAGTATTATAGTGCTGCGCTGAACAAATTAGAAGAATGCATTTTCACATAAGATGCTGAAGCAGAAGACATTTCTCTATGGAGATGATCTACATTTTTAAATGCTGAGCTCAAAAGCTTCTCAGCCTTTTCCAAAAACTCTCAACATATGGATTTTATGACATTAAGTGAAAAGAAAGTTCATATTTTGGATAGCTTATGTTGGATTTTTATTATAGATGCGGTTTAATAAACTTTGCTAAAGAATTGTATGTTTTTTTTGAAGTCTTAAATAGTCTTAAATTTTGTAGCAGAGGCCAGTTAGTGAAGTACTGTGCAGGTAAACCTCACTCCTCTGACTTCTAATGGTGCTCTAGGGAGTCTTTAGCTTCCTTGTTAGAGCAACCGACTGCCATGCAGAAGGTTGCCAATTCGATCCCAGTTCAGAGCTGGTTGGTTGGTGTAGGACCGGCGGGGTTACAATTTTACAATATTAATGTTTAAATGGGTCAAATAGTCAACAATTTCATTGTTAAAGGGCACCTATGGTAAAAAATCTACTTTTCAAGCTGCTTGGACAGCCATATGTGCATGTATGGTGTATAGGTTTGCAAACATGTGTACTTCTCATTGAGTCTTCCTTATACTTCAGCTGTTTGCATTTCTCGCGATCCCAGAAGCTCCCTGTGATCTTAACTAGCATGCGTTTTAGAATTCTAAACATAGGTTTCTATCAGGGTACACTCAAGTCGACGGCTGGGCGCCGCGGACCGCTGCAGAAACCTATGTTCAGAATTCAAAAATGCGTGGCGCGACGATTTGGGACACTTCATGTTTCTGGTGCGCCACAGAGAGTGTCTGGTGTGCCGTGTCGTGGCTTCGAGCGGCGCATTCGGTGCCTCAGTCAAAGTTAATTCAGTGTGCGTGGTTATTAGTTTCTGTGTACAAGCTCGGCACTTGAAACTAGCACACAGTTGGCTGTAAAACTGTACAAAGACGCACATAATTTTGTACTCTCTGCTTGGTCTGTGTCCGAGTCGTACATGTACGACTGAATGCGGATACTCTCAGTCTGCAAACACAGAGCGGGTGAGCTCATGGCCCCGCCCCCTTGTTACATTGGGCAGGAAGCCAAAACTAATTTACATGTGAAGCAACACACCCCTAAATCAGCGTGGACACGCCCCCAACTGTGGACTCGCCCCCAGCATGACACTTTTTAACACATTATAATAAAAAAAATCTGAATTGTGTTTTGAACTGAACCTAAACTGGCACACTCAGAAGAACCGTAATATTAATATTAAATCATAAAAAAGAGGTAAACTATGGGCCTTTTAAAATAAACAGTTAAATACAGGTTCAAATGTTATTTCAGAAATATGAGTAAATTATACATTCATTTATTTTCCTTCAGATTAGTCCCTTATTTATAAGGGGTCACCACAGTGGAATAAACCACCAACTATTCCAGCATATTTTTTATGCAGTGGATACCCTTCCAGCTGCAACCCAGTACTGGGAAACACCCATACATTCACACATTCACACACTACGGCAAATTTACTTTTATTCAGTTCACCTATAAAGCACATGTCAAACTCCACACAGAAATGCTAACTGACTTCGCCAGGACTTCTTGCTGTGAGGCGACGGTGCTAACCACTGAGCCACCATGCCACCCAAAATTAAAATGAATTAAAATAAAAAATCGTGCAGAATTCTGTGTTTTTCCACTATATGCAATTCATTTAAAATATCATATGGTAACAGTAAAAAAACATTTCAGCTATACTGATTTTAACTAAAACTAAACCGTTCCTGCAATAATGTGATCGGTCACCCACCACATTTCCATCTAAAACAATGGACAAAGCATTTATCACTGCCTTTGAAACTTTAAAAAACAAAACAAAACAAAAAACAAGTTATTTGTTTCAAAATATGACATTATTATTATTATTATTATTATTATTATTATTATTATTATTATTATTATTATTATTATTATTATTATAACTTCTTATTTATGTTTACCTATTGTTACAACACTTTTTTTGGTTTTAAAGGGGACCTATTATGCCCCTTATTAACAAAGATTTAAAATAATTCAAATTTAACATGAGGGCGAATAATTCTGACCTCAACTGTATTCAGTTGTCAGCCCCTCTGTGCATTACATCCCAAATTATGTTTAACACAGCAATTAATTTTTCTCAGTATTTCCTGTAATATTTTTTTTCTAGAGAAAGTCTTAATTGTTTTATTTCGGCTAGAATAAAAGCAGTTTTTAATAAAAAAAATCTTTTTAAGGGCAATATTATTAGCCCCTTTATGCAATACTTGTTTTTTTATTGTCTTCAAAACAAACCATCGCTATACAATGACTTGCCTGATTAACTTAACCTAGTTAAGCCTTTATATTGCACTTTAAGCTGAACACTAGTATCTTGAAAAATATCTAGTAAAATATTATGTGCTGTCATCATGGCAAAGATAAAGGAAATCAGTTATTAGAAATGAGTTATTTACTATTTTGATTATAAATGTTAAAATCTTCTCTCTGTTAAACAGAAATTGGGAAAAAATGTAAAAGAATTAAAAATTAACATGAGGGCTATTATTCTGACCTCAGCTGTGTATGTGTGAAATGTGCATGGAAGTTCAGTAGCGGGATATAAAAATAATTGATGAACTGTCCTCTTTTTGAAGAGCCTTGTTCTAAACTGATTTGATCTACTAATATTAGAAGAGTCCTCAACAGTTTTAATGTGTGTTTTTCTGTGATACTGTGTTTTCTTTTGCAGTAATCAGTGGCTGGATGTGGAGTGTCTGAGAGAGCTTCTGCTTTGATCATTCGGCTGTATTATACTGCATTATCATGCACCTGTAACCGTCGCTCAGTCTTCAAAAGGCATTATTTTTAGGGCGCTACTGGAGGTGACTCAATATTTAAATTATACTACAGCACTTTGGGTCATCAGTTTATATGCGCTCCTGACACAGATGCAGCTAGCGGGAATTTGCCGTCACTCAGGCTTACCTCATGTGCACTTTCTGCTATCCTGCTTTTGTTTTGCTTTTAGACTTGTCTTTCTGTCTGCTGTTTTCACGTCAGATTAATGCATTAATTACGGGCTAACTGTCAGATGGGTATTTTAGAAACATTCATGGTGTGCTTATTAAAAGGTATATAACAATGTTAAAAATGTTACAAACATTTTTTAATATTACTAAAAAATTATATAATTTAAAAAAATAATAACAACACCCCCCCTACACACACATCCATCCATACATATATATTTATTATTAGCCCCCCTGTTTATTTTTTCCTCAATTTCTGTTTAAAAGGAGAGATTTTTTTTCAACACATTTCTAAACATAAAATAAATCAGTTATTAGAAATGAGTTATTAAAACTATTATCTTTGCCATGATGACAGTAAATAATATTTGACTAGATATTTTTCAAGACAATTCTATACAGCGTAAAGTGACATTTAAAGGCTTAACTATGTTAATCAGGTTAATTAGGCAGGTTAGGGTTATTAGGCAAGTTATTTTATAATGATGGTTTGTTCTGTAGACTATCGAAGAAAAAAAAAAATAGCTTATAGGGGCTAATAATTGTATCCCTAAAATTATTTTTTTTAAAAATGTTAAACTTCTTTTATTCAAGCTGAACTAAAACAAATAAGACTTTCTCTAGAAGAAAATATATTATCAGACATACAGTGAAATTTCCTTGCTCTGTTAAACATCATTTGGGAAATATATATATATATATATATATATATATATATATATATATATATATATATATATATATATATATATATATATATATATATATATATATATATATATATATATATATATATATATATATATAAATAAATTCAAAGGGGGGCTAATAATATTGACCAACTGAATATATGTGAAAATAAAAAACATGAAATATTATACTGAGTTGGTTATTTAATTTTTTTGTGGGAAGCTTGTTTCTGTCCTGGAAAATAAAATAAAAGACAAAATAAAATTAAAGATAATTAAAAAAAAAAAAAAAAAAAAAAAAAAAATATATATATATATATATATATATATATATATATATATATATATATATATATATATATATATATATATATATATATATATAAATATATATATATATATATATATATATATATATATATATATATATATATATATATATATATATATATATATATATATATATATATATATATATATTTATATTTATATACATGAAACGTTATATTGAGTTAGTGAAGGATTTTTTTTTTTTTTTGTGTGAAGCTTGGTTCTGTCCAAACAAAAAACAAAACAAATTATTATAATATTATATTATTGATTTATATAATATATTATATTATTATAGGCCCTAAAATTAATTTAGTTTAGTAGGAAATCATTGGTCATTTATATAGGTTCACAGACAGATTTTGACTGCAGAAGTTAGAGATTAGAAGGTACAATGATGTTAAAAAATATTATAAAAATTTTAATATCATTTAAGATATATATTAAAATAAAAAAAAATTAAACCATATAATTAAATTAAAAAATTTAAATAAAATAATCATTAGAACCTTTTTTTTTTTAAAATGAGCATTTATTTAAATTAACAACACTATTACTTGAACCTAAAATAAATAAATTAAAAAAACATACAAAATTGTGTTATGTTTTAAATGACTGAAAGCTTTTTAACAAGTAGATAAAACCTGGTGGTTTTAAGGAAAGATTTAAAATTACAATTAGTTATTATTCTGAGGCTTCACTGTGATAAATTAATATACTTAATATATACTTGGATTTACTAATAAATTAATATATATATATATATATATATATATATATATATATATATATATATATATATATATATATATGCCTGATTTTTGAGGTATGTATAAAAATAAGTGTGAATAAAATACAGATCAATTTCTGTAACACTGAATTACAGTTTAAACAAAGAAACAGATGGATGGATGGATAGTTTTGATATTTGAAAACTCCTTTACATCTTTAAGCTTTAAATCTCACAATCTGGAATATTACAAGTTTACACATTAATATTAACATTAATATTACAAGCGTCCCACAATTACGAGTTGTCAAAAGTCATAATTAAAAGACAAAAACTTATGCAGTTAGTCACAATTTTCATCAAGTATTTAGTATCCTGAACACTAATGTGACTAAGTATCATTTCTGCTGTGCCACCTTTTCCAGTCCGAGGACAGCATTAGCACAGACAGTCAAATAAAGGGTGATCAGGCGCAAAATGGAAAAAGTAAGCGCTTAGCCAAACTGACAGTGTCGTATTTCAGAGCCTGAGATTATGTCCGATCATGTTAAACTTTGACATTTAAATATTCTCCCATTTAAATATTCTTCTAAATGCATTTATACTGTATAATGAACATTTTCCTTTTGGTGACATTTTACATGAGAAAACAAGATTAAGATTATCCTACAACACCAACAAAGACAATATATCACTTTAAGCTGTTAACAATGTCAATAAAAGTGACTAACTTTTCAAGGTTAAAAGATATTAGAAGAAAGATCAAGATCCCATAATGCAATTAAAAAGCATAAATAAAAGGGGGGAAAAAAACATGAATCAAAAAATATAGAAAAACTGCTAATTTACAGATATTATTTAAAGTGTGAACATTATTTACAATGAAATCGTTTAGCTTTGAAATGATTTTCCCAGTCAGCAAAAGGATAAAGGATACTTTTCTCTCTACTGTACATCTCAAAACAAACAAACAAACAAAACTGTATTGTTTACTGTAGAAATCAAGAGGCTTTTAATTAAACGTTGGTTTCTTGGCAGCACTGGTCTGTTCAAAATGGGAATCATACTTTTAGTAATCACGGTTTAAGTTTTAACATAGTTCTTGTTTATAGGGTCCACTTACTAACGTCAAACATCATAGTTTGGCAATAGTCTTTTGAATTCTTAATTAAAGATTTATTGAACTAAGTTTTGTTTAAACCAGTCATTCTTATGTTTTCATTATGTGTTTCTTATAACTTTTTTGAGAGACATTAAAGGGGACCTATTAAGCCCCTTTTTCCAAAATATAAAATAAGTCTCTGATGTCTGTAGAGCAGGGCTATTCAATTAGTTTGTCATGGGGGCTGGTTCATGAAAAGCATCCCAAAGAAGGGCTGGAGAGATATGACTTGCAATATGAGTGATGACACAACTGCATACAAGAGCCCATACGCTGTATTTGTGCTCCTTAAGACACCCACGTTGGCTTTTTCTACATTAAAATGTTAAGATATTGTATTTTAAAACTACATAAAATCAGTGCATTGTACAATAGACTTTATTTATTTTTTTTACAAACATTCAAATGTATTTCAGAGCACAACAAAAGCAGTGCAGTGCTAAAGTAGGCTTCTACATTCAGACACATTCATATGTTATTTTTTGACCTGCATAACAATTATAGATGCAACAATTACAGATTTTGGTTGTACGATTATATAGTCTGAAGAATAATCACGGTTTTACGGTTATCACGTCTAATGTAAATTTAAGCTTTATATTAGGTAAGCAGCTATTTAGATTAACTGTTGTTGCCATCTGCGTTTATGCATACATATTCATTTTAATAGTAATTCATCTAACATAACTTTTGTTTACATTGCACTGAAAGACACGTACAACTCTCACCGTGAGATGTTTTCTACTGTGTGTGCCCGTTAAAACGTGAATTCGTTGCTCCGCTTGTGCGCGCATATTGTCAAATATTCTTACATTCGAAATAACAAACTTGCAAGACGTGATATGGGAACGACCGCTGCTATAGTTAATCCGGTGTGTGTGCGTATTAGCCTCAGTGTACAAGCTTGGAACATTAATTTAGTGCACAGTTGGCAACTTGGCATAACTTTGTTAAATTGCAGCAGTTTCGTTTCGTGCATCAGAAATGCAGCTTAGAGAAGTCTTTACAATTAATTAACTTTGGCAAATTAAAGCGCAGGTAATAGTTAAATTGGCTAATCGTTGCATCCCTATTGACGATATTAGTGCATAGTACAAAAGACCTTTTCTACAAACATGTCCAAAATGTGTTCAGCTGCCTGCGCCACTGGCTTAATATCAGGTGACTCGCTCTCTGCGCAGCCTCTGCAGCTCGTGTTGTATTAAACAGATGCACGCCACTTCATAACTATAGCAGCCGTGTTTCAACTGAACTAAATTTATTTTTGAAGTCTTGGTCACACTGTTTGGAGGGCCGGAACAAATTGCCTCGGGGGCCGGGTTCGCCAATTGAATAGCCCTGCTCTAGAGTGTGTATGTTAGGTTTAAGCTCAAAATACAGCACAAATAATGTTTTATAACTCTTTGAATCTGCCTCATTTAGGCTTTGATCCTAATTATGCAGTTTTGGTGACTGTCGCTTTAAATGCAAATGAGATTGTTTTCTTTTCAGAAGAGGGTGGAGCTAAAAATGCCTATGTGTGAGCAGTGGCAGATTCAAAAACAGACTGTTTTTATCACGTGCGATTAAAAGGAATAAAATTTAAAAAATTTTAGCATCAGAAGCTGATTAATTTCACAGACTGTTGCCACACAACTGTGTTTAAACCCCTCATAAAAGTGATTTTTGCATTATAGGTCCCTTTAATGTGATATATTTAATGTGATGTATTGCTCATCCTTTTCTGTGATTAGACATTTTCCCTGCACTTTCACTACAAGAAAGATCATCATAAAGACTTCAAATACAGGGACAAAGCACTTATATATTTATGGAGCAATGCACAGTATGCTCACTGTGTTTAAATAATTATAATAACAAGAAATAAATTGCCCACAGTACTGGCTCTGTCCGGTGTTTTCAGATTTTACTAGAGAAGCACACCCATTTTTATGCTTTAAAAAGATAGTTCACCCAAAAATGAAAATTTATTGACTATTATAATATTTTATCTATTAATAAACTTCAGTTAGTGTAAAATGCAGCTGCCAAAGTTCTTACCAGGTCAAGAAAATGTAACCATATCCTTACACTGGCTGTCTGTTAAGTTCCGTATTGATTATAAACTATTGCTTCTTCCCTATAAATCTTTAAATGATCTAGCTCCTGTTTATCCAATCAACCTTCTGTCTTGCTACAATCCAACTCGCTGCTCAAGATGTCAAAACTCAGGCCCTCTGGTAGTACTCACATTGTAAAAAATTATATGATAAATTTGTCATGATGGCATATGTTTTAGTTCATTGGTACTTAAATTAAGTTAGAACATGATTAACTTAGTTTAATAAGTTAAGCAAGCTGTTTTAAGTCAGTTTAACATAATATAAGATCAATGGACTCATAAGGTTAATTTGATTCAGCTTAAAAAAATTAAAGCAACCAGGATATTTTTACAGTGCAGAATAGCAAAGTCTACTAAAGGAGGTCGAGCCTTCTCATTTATGGCTCCTAAACACTGGAATAGTGTTTCTGATAATGTCCGAGGGTCAGATACACTCTGGCAAAACCACCTGTGGGACACACTCCTGTTTTAACACACCATGCATTTTGTTAGAAATACTTATATAGATCATCCCTATTAAAAGCTATAAGATGTAAATAAGATTTCAAACTGACACTATGATCGGTCATGACATCAAACAATATCTGACAATATTGCATTCAAGAAATGGTGATCAGTGATGGCCTCCAAAAATCCTTTCCAGAACACCCTTAATCTGAATGTCTAACAGACGTCTTGCAATTAACCTTCTCGTTTATTTTTCCTCTAGGCATGTTTTGTCCTGTTGTCAAGTCTTGGACAATGAATTGCATGTTTGTCAGACCTTGGCAAGTGTGTCTTGGTGATATTTCAGTCAGGATAGAATGTCTTTCAAAAGGAGGGTTTTGGTTACCAGGCAACAAGTGCTTGAGCCAATCAGAAGCTAAAAAGGTAAACACTGATGGTCTCAAGCTTCAAGTTCTTCTCTCTGTCAGTCTCAGCTGACGCATCTGTTTGCTTTCTGGATTGTAGAACACAACACTGTCTGTCTTTTTGAAATTTATCTTTGAAGATGATGGGGGATGATATCAAAATCAAACAGATAACAATCCAGCAGGGGCTCGAACCAGCGACCTTCTTGCTGTGAGGCAACAGTGCTAACCACTGAGCAACCATGCAGCCCATTTGATTAAAGATTAACAATATATATATATATATATATATATATATATATATATATATATATATATATATATATATATATATATATATATATATATATTTTCAGTGGATTAAGCTACTAGCTTAACTACATTTCTCAGTAGCGTGGCGGTAGCTACTTTCTAAATCAAATAGCTTTTCAGTAGCAAAGTTTTTTTTTTAATCAAGTAGCACAGTAGCATCCACACAAGCTACATTTACCAATTGCGGATCAATAAGTGACGGCCACCAAATTCTTGGAGCTGTGAGGCCGGAGTCTAGCTGATGAAAGTAAATCCATATTATGGCGAGAATGACTATTTCTGCTTCCACCCATTTTACGGAGGTCAACAACTATCGTTTTGGTGCGTTATTGCCACTTTTTGCTCTGGAGTGTTACTTAACAAAACACCAATAGCCAACTAAGGTCGCAAGTTCCGTCATTACAAACATAGTTATTTGATTTGGCATTTCCCAAATCTGTTGTTCCAACAAACATTCCCAAACTTGTCCACTTACACACACATTTAAACACACATACATATACACATATACATACACATAAACATACACATATACATACACACACACACACACACACACACACACACACACATATATATATACACATATACATATATACACACATACATATATATACACACATATATACACACACATATACATACATACATACACATACACACACTCAATGTAATGCTTATACCTAAACATTTACCTTTACTAAAAATTACTATAGTATTTTAAAAGTGTAACCTGGTTTTATTAGATTTTTTTTGTTTTTGCTGGTAAATACTCTAATTTCTTTCTCTTTAATACGGCATGTTATATACAGTAAATAACTGAACCTAACAATTATGCCTCATGTTTGATTGACAGTTTTATTAAATCACTAAGATATGATTGACTTGGATTGAAGTTGCTTTGATTTAAAAATGAAAATTGCAAAAATAGCTTAGATGTAGCTAAGATACTTTTGCCAAGTAGCTTTTAGCTTAGCTTGCTACATTTCCCAGAGAGTAGACTGACACTGAATTTGGATGTATTAATTATTCACCTAAAGAATAACAATGTGCACTAACAAAATAAACATTGTAAATTTTAACCTCACCCACACTTAAAATCACAGAGTGAACTGCAGATGGCCACATACTGTAAGCCTTATGAGATGCAAGCATTTATGTTAATCTCACTTACAACTGACTCATCTCACGAACTCTCATTGAAACTCAGTATCTGATCGAGAGCCTGAACACAACTCTTTCCTCCCGCCTGTATTGTTCTCCCAAAGCGAGTGTCACTTCATATGATGTGATTCATTAGTTATTGAACATGAACACGACGCCAAACTCGCAAAGTCTGATGAGCGTGCAAAAAAAATCATTACTTTTCTCTATAGGTGCTTTTCCCTGCTTGTTTGTCCTTGCCTTCCGTAGATTGATTCTACAGACAGTGTGATCACAACAACAACAGCAGCAACAGGAAAGCCTATTAATTAATAATCATTTATGATGAGCTTCACTTGAGTAGCATGCTGCATCTCGCGCTGATAGACTGGATATGCAGTGGAAGTGAACAGGTATTGTGCGAAGACTTAATACGCCTCATCAGAAGAAGTCTGTTATTATCGTGTACTCAACAAACCGTTGAAGCATTGGATGTGAAATTAAAATGGGCAAGATGAAACTTAGCAAAGTGCAGGAGAGAAAAAGGTGACAAAGAGAAAAACATTTACAGCAGCTTTGCAAACTATGACACCTATTATTATTATTATTATTATTGTAATATTTTAGATTTTTAGCCTAAGTAACAATTCGCACCATTTACTACTGGCTTAATACCTGACTTATTAAGATATTATCAGTTTATTAGCACTTAAAAAGTATAATCTTATTTTACATCACTATGCCTACCCAAAACCCAAACCCAACCGCTACCTTATTAAATCTGGCCAATCACAGCACACGGAGTCAGCTGACCAATAAGAGCACTCTTTTGGAAAGGCATGGCTTTGACAGAGTCGGAATAGATATGAAGCAATAATACAGTATATTTCTATTTATTTTCTATCGCTGCAGATTTGTCAGCTGCACATCCATGATGCGAATCTCCCCTTCCACCACATCCCAAAAGTGCTCTATTGGATTGAGTTCTGGTGACTGTGAGGGTCATTTTAGTACACTGAAGTCATTGTCATGTTCAAGAAACCACTCAGAGAAGATTCACGCTTTATGACATGGTGCATTATTCTGCTGGAAGTAGCCATCAGAAGATGAGTACACTGTGGTCATAAACGGATGGACATGGTCAGCAACAATACTCAGGTAGGCTGTGGCGTTGACATGATGCTCAGTTGGCACTAATGGGCCTAAAGCATGCAAGAAATTATTCCCCACACCATTACACCACCACCGGCCTGAACTGTTGATAGAAGGCAGGATGGATCCATACTTTCATGTTGTTGAAGCCAAATTCTGACCCTACCATCTGAATGTTGCAGCAGAAATCGAGACTCAGACCAGGCAACATTTTTCCAATCTTCTATTGTCCAATTTTGGTGAGCCTGTGAGAATTGTAGCCTCAGTTTCCTGTTCTTAGCTGACAGGAGTGGCACCTGGTGTGGTCTTCTGCTCCTGCCCATCTGCCTAAAGGTTGGACATTCAGAGATGCTCTTCTGCATACCTCAGTTGTAACGAGTGGTTATTTGAGTTACTGTTGCCTTTCTATCAGCTCGAATCAGTCTGGCCATTCTCCTCTGACCTCTGCCATCAACAAGGCATTTGCACCCACAGAACTGCCGATCACTGGATATTTTCTATTTTTCAGACCATTCTCTGTAAACCCTAGAGATGGTTGTGCATGAAAATCCCAGTAGATCAGCAGTTTCTGAAATACTCAGACCAGACCCGTCTGGCACCAGCAACCATGCATAGAAATTATTCAAAGTCACTTAAATCCCCTTTCTTCCCCATTGTGATGCTCTGTTTAAACTGCACCAGATCCTAAATGCATTTAGCTTCTGCTATGTGATTGGCTGATTAGAAATCTGCGTTAACAAGCAGTTGGACTGTTGTACCTAATAACAGGTATACCTAATAAAGTGGCCGGTGAGTGTACATACATACATACATACATACATACATACATACATACATACATACATACACACACAGTATATTAGGGGGTAACGGCAAGTGAGTTGTTCTCTCTCCACACACACACACACACACACACACACACACACACACACACACACACACACACACACACACAAACGACTGAACAGTTATTGTCCATTGCACCCACTGTCATGATGGATCTCCAGTCAGTGCTAGCATTTTCATAGAAGATTACAATTTGGAAGCTTACATCATTTGTGCACAATTACTGTTTTCCTGTTGTTAGGAAAGGGTTGGGCTCAACCTTTGAAAGTTTAACACGCAGTCTAATTATAAAAAGTTTGTTTTTTTATTATTCAGTTTATTTTGTACTTTGCATCACAAGTAGATTTTCAGTTCTTTAGCTGATTGTGGTGACAAAACACTTCTGCCTTTTCAAAATAAACAGAAAAAGCAAGCATGCACTGGGGATTTGTTATTATTCCTTTTAATTAGTACCTATATAAAATCATGACCCAAATACTGAGGTACTTTCCGTACCATAACTTGTGTATGGTTTCACCTCTAATAGATGAGTAATATCACTCAAGTGCAGCAGTGCGATGTGGCTGTATATCGGCACTGGTGGGAGGAGTGCATTGGCTCGAGCCTTAGTGTCCCACCATTGACGATATACAGCTATTGCACCGCTACGAGTATGAAATTGCGTTTATACAACAGTTCAACAGCATAATAGAGTATATAAAAAGGAAATCAAACACGGAAAAATCCTTTTGCACAAGGAACTTCTTTCTTCCGCCATTCATATACATCTGCAGCTGGTCAGAACAGCAGAAACTGTTGCTCCTTCACACATCACTTTACACTCGAAAATCATTCAAATACTAGCTCTAATGTCTAAAGTGATGACAAAACTGCTTATTTTTACTCACATTTTAAGATTATAAGGCTGAACGGCATGAAATGGCATCAGTCTACAGAGATTTCCCATTATTTCTCTGTTGAAATCGGGAGATCACAATAATTAACCCCGAAAATCCAAAGCAAAAGCAAACACTACCAGATTACTATGATATAAATACAGCACTACAACATACCAAAAGAGAGATTGCCATAGAACAGGCAGGGGCAAACTTGATCCTCGAGGGCCGGTGTCCCTCCAGAGTTTTGCTCCAACACTAATCAAACACACCTGAACACCCTAATTAGTGTCTTTAAGATCACTAGAAAGCTACAAGCAGGTGTGTTTGATTATGGTTGGAGCAAAACTATGCAGGGAAACCAGCCCTCCAGGATCGAGTGTGCCCATCCCTGCCATAGAATGTCATTTACCTTTCTTATAATGATTTGTTCAGCTGTAGTTTAAAATTTATGCTGCGTTTTTCTCCCAAAGGCCTTATGTGGTCTCTGTCGCCATCTTGTGGCAGAACGTGCTCTGCTGATGGCCACCAATGTGCTGTAATCTCAGAAATTTTAAATATTTAAAATAGGTACTATCCTTATTAATAAACTGCAATCTAAACATCTACATATTCACATAAAGTCTCAAAAGTACATTGTTGTCCAACAGCTGCAATATGTGTCAAACCGCAGTGAGCTTATTGCTCTGCTTGTCATTTGGGCTGAGTAATACATAATTATTGCAGAATATTGCACGGCTATCAGCCAATCAGATTTGAGAACCAGACAGAACTGTTATTTGTTTTATTTTGGCTAGAATAAAAGGCATTTTCAAAAAAATAATAATAATTAAGGTCAATATTATAAGTTTCCTTAAACATTTTTCCCCGATTATGTACAGAACATACATATGTTTTGAAAAAAGCTTCTCTCCTTTAAACAGAAATTGGGGAGATTTTTTTTTTTTTTACAGAAGGGCTAATAATTCTGACTTCAACTGTAGATAAAGCATGTTAACCTGAGGTTGATCTGTAAAGGCATCCCAAGATAGGGAAAAAAGCAATCTCATGTTCTAAAGAATAAAAGTATTGTGAAAACTGGAACAATAGCTCCCAGCATAAGAGCTAGTGCAGCAGAATTAAAAGCATGGACTAATTTAACTATACGCTTGGTTGAACAGATAAGTCTTCAGTCTAGACTTTTTAATCTTATATTGGACACTTACGAGAAAGTGTTCCTCCAACTGTGCTGGATTTTTACTATTCCTGTCACTATCCAGACTATAGCGTTCCAGGAGGGAGAATCTATTCTTAAATGTTGACACGCATACCATTTCTTCATTCTGCATATTATCTTAGAAGTGTTGTATAATATTCTGCATATAATTCAACACTTCCTCTCTGGGGAATAGTTCATAAAATAAACCACTAATGTAACTCAGGATCACAAAGCTTATCACAAGTGTAAATTTTTGGAAGATAATAAATACTTTTAAAACCTTAATAATATACATTTATAACAATAATGTTCCAGCTTTTGAAAATCTGCAATCTGAGGTAGAATAATTTTTATATTTGTTTTTCTAAAACGTCTTTAAAAAAGGGCACATATTTGACCCCTTTTACGAAAATGTAAGATAAGCCTTTTTTGTCTCCAGAATGTGTCTGTAAAATTTCAGCTCAAAATACCCATCAGATAATTTATTAAAGCCTACGGAATCTGCCCATTTTGGTGTCTGAGTACATTGCAGCTGTTTTTCTAGACTGTGGGTTTAAATGCAAATGAGCTGCTTCTCCCCGCCCACCTTTCCCACATGCGTGTCTGCTTCTCCAGCTTTACATCAGATAAACAGCAGTCAGTGATAGAGACTGTGAAATAGTTTATTTGATGTATTTGTAGTGGAGTTTATTCAAACCTTTCTGAAATGATGAGTCTCACACAAATGCTAATTTGCAGTACACACAGACACACACATTTATTGACCCCATGCAGCCGTGGTGATTACCGTAGTTAAGAATTGCATAGTGATTTTACTTTATTACAAACATGCTTCGTTTTCAAAACATTTAAACTTATAAAAATGACAGTTGGAACAGATATATTAATCACAGTTTATTTGCAAAAAATGTTCTGTGGACATGTGTATACATGTTATTATAGAAAGATGGTGCCTGTTAATTCGGTAGTCGGGGAAAACTGCACTCCTACGTCACATAGCGTTGGGCCTCAAAACTGGGATTTGGATCCTATTTGATCCTAACAAAATGGCGGATGCAGTAGTCAGAGTTAAATTCTGTAATACTGTATAAAACACGTTTCTAATGGTTGAGTAGTAAACTTATTCAAATGCAGTACCTACTGAGCAGTAGGCAATTTCGGACAAAGCCATGATTTTGTGGTCCAAAGTCAAAAATAAACATTTTACTCAAAACGCACCTCTATTAATTGCAAATAACTCTACAATAACTCCTTTTTTTTTTTTAAAGAGACTTGTTGGGTTTATATCACACCAGTATGACTGTGGACACACTATACATACACACAGTTCTGTCCAAACAGCTTACAAAAGTTGATTTTCATCATAGGTGCCCTTTAAAGTTGTTCAAATTAAGTTCTTAGCAATTTGATATATTAACCAAAGCACATGACCTTTACTCAATTACTCTAATTATTTTAATCAACATAAAAATAAATACTATTCATTTTGACTCATGCACAGGTATTTTTGGTATAGCCCAAAATTCTTTAAAGTTAAGACATAGGCTGCATCCGAAATCGCATACTATAATACTAGTATGCTAAAAACAGTATGCGAGCCGTGTATTATGTCCGAATTCATAGAATTCGAAAAACAGTATGTGAGAAGTACCCCAATGATCTACTTCCTGTGATCTGCACTGTAATGCTGTGTTCACACCAGACGGGAAAAATCATGCTATTCGTGCGTACATAGAAACGTGAACATTTGAGTTTACTAGCTTCATTCGCGCGTCAAATTCACTTCATAACAAATGCAGATTTGCATCATGGGCAGGGCTCCTGTCTGGTGGTGATTCTACCTTTGTTGCTAAATGTCTAACATGGACTTTATTAAGAGAATAGCTGTATTTATGTGCTTTATGAAGGCTGAAAAACAGCATTGATTCGTTTGGAGCCGTGCCTGAGTCCACTAGATCCAATTAGAGGTGCACCCAGCTCTGTGAGCTCATAAACTCCTCCAGAAACTATACCTGGATGATGAAAGCTTTCAGCGGTGCTTCAGACTGAGCTGAGCCCAGTTTGATGAACTGTTGTTGGTGTCGGCAGGAGGATTTTCCCTCGAGGACACAAACAACAGGTGCTACATCATAAGCACGCCCCTACAAGAGAAAGCTCCTAATTGGTTAACTATCAGCTAAAACAAAGCTAGATTTCCCAACTCGAGCGATTTGTGCGATACGCTCGAAACTCACGCGAATCTTGCCTCAGGCTATATATTTGCGTCTTCATTCATTCATTTTCTTTTCAGCTTAGTCCATTTATTAGTCAGGAGTCGCCACAGCAGAATTAACCGCCAACTTATCCAGCACATGTTTTTCACAGTGTATGCCCTTCCAGCTGCAACCCATCACTGAGAAACATCCATGCACAATCATTCACAAACATACACTACGGACAATTTAGCCTTCCTAATTCACCTATAGCGCATGTCTTTGGACTTTGGACACAGAGGAAACCCAAGCGAACACAGGGAGAACATGCAAACTCCACACAGAAATGCCAACTGACCCTGCCGAGGCTCAAACCAGCGACCATCTCACTGTAAGGCGATCGTGCTACCCACTGCGTCACCGTGACACCCCATTCACGTCTTTGCATTGACTTTACATGTAAATCACTCGCGCTTGAAGCTTCTTCCGCGTCTGGTTTGAACACAGCATGAGAGAATTCATGAATGGGAGTGAAGCAACTGACATGGGTAGGTCACGTGATCCTAACAAAATGGCGGATGTAGTAAGTTAAATTCATACTTCTCGCATTCATGCTGTATAGAACACACTATTCTAATGGTTGAGTAGTAGCCAATTTCGGATGCAGCCTTGGTTTTGTGGTCCATAGTCAAAAATAAACATTTTACCACCTTTTTATTGCAAATCCACAGACTCTACAATAACTCCTATTTTTTATTAGAGATGTATGTGTGATTTAAAAAGAGATTCTGGAATGAAAGGAATTTGTCCTCGACGAAAATGTTTTCTGATACATTTTTTAATAAACAGTTCGCCATTACACCTACAGTACCGAATGTTCTTCCACTATTAGGTCATTTGCTCGCCTTCCTACTTGTTTTCTGACCTCTCACAAAGCCTTTTATCTTAGGATTTTCACTGGGCTCAAGCATCCTTATGAAAATATGGAAATGTAATTTGTCGAGTGTTCCTTGTGGAAACCATAATCCAATTATGAAGTCATATCAAAGCAAAAGTTCTAGCTGCAGAGAAAGCGAGAGAGAGAGAGAGAGACTGAGCAAGAGGAGGAAATTGGTCATAAAACCTGCATAGAGGAAAAAACTGATCAAAAGAAGTCTTTTATTCCAAGAAGGAAAAAAAAAATAAAAATCACATTCGGTCCACAGGCTTGTTGGGTGGTATTGAAAATTTAGGCTGAAAAGGACATCTGTGTCTCTCAGACATCAATTTGAGTACTTACGAGCCAGAGACTCATTTGTTACGAGACTTCAAAAGGTTCAGAGTCTTCCCTACTAAGCTGCATATTCAATGAATGTTCTGTCTGAGGTTGAAGAGACGGAGGAGAATGTTTTTTTGTACTGTATTGTTTGTTTTTCTGCCTTTGCAATGTTAGCCTAGTGACTGAAGTGTAAGTTTTCCAGATCTAGCACCAAGAGCGCTTCATTGTCAAAACCCGTACGCTGGATGCTCAAAAAGGCACGCTTTGTTTCTGACTGCTGTCACAGTCTCGACATCAAGGTAAACATCCCAACAAAACCTCATTAGGAGGATAGCACCAGATGATGTTTGTTGAGTTCATGTGGAGTGGAGGAAATTAGCTGATCGTGCCATCATAATGACTTCAGTGTGTAAAATAACAGCCGCTCACGGATTCTATTGACGTGACAGATGAGGAATAAGGAGGACTACTTTTTGTGGCAGGACTACCCTTACAGTTGAAGTCAGAATCATTAGCCCTTCTGAATTATTAGCCCTCCTGTACATTTTCCCCCAGTTTCTGTTTAACACAAAGAAGATTAGAAACATTTCTAAACATGATCGTTTTAATAACTAATGTGTTTTATATTTGCACATAATATTTTGCTATATATTTAGCAAGATAGTGTTCAGCTTAAAGTGACACTTGAAGGCTTAATTAGGTTATTCAGGCAAGTTAGGGTAATTAGCAGTGTTGGGAAAGTTACTTTAAAAAAAGCAGTCGATTACAAATTACTGATTACTACTGGACAATTGTAATCTGATTACTAATTACTAAGTATAAAAAGTAATCAGATTACTAATTACTTTACTTTGAAGTTACTTTTAAAACAAAAAAATATACCTATAAAATACAAAATACAGTATACTGTAGCTCTTTCAGTAATTTAATATTCACTGAAAAACATTACAATAGAATGATCACAGCAGCTTGACATATAAAAAAAAAGTTAGCCCAAACTTAAAATAGTCTTATTCACTTGTTCCAAACCTGATAGTCTTCCGTTGGCGCTTAAAGTTATTAAATTATTCTGCAACGACGTAAACAGACCCAAAATTCAGTTCGGCAACAGTTGACGTCACCCATTCAAAGTAAATGGGAAGCATTGATAATAATAATAATAATAATAATAATAATAATAATAATAATAATAATAATAATAAATCTATAATAATAGTTTAACAACAACAACAACAACAACAACCATAATTATCATTAAATAACAACAACAACAACAATTAAATGAGCTAAAAAAGTTAGGAAAGCAATCGAAGGCTTTCATTATGCATCTGTGCATTTTTAAAGTGATTCCAATAAATAACAGAGGTGTCAAACAAAAAATCTAAATAACAGATTCATTCATTGCTCTTTATTCAGAATGTTTCAATTATACAGTGAAGAAAAGTTTAATGAGATTTGATAACTTGATTCAATTTCTTTATAGTAGCTATTAATTTTAATAGGCTAAACTTTAATTTATTTGCAGATTTTCTTATGTATATGTATGCTATTCTACCCTTTGTAAATAATAATAATAATAATAATATTTAATAATAATAATAAAATAAAAACATATTACTGACTAACTGCTTACTTAAAATGAAACGGCTCCAGATTTAGTAATTTGGGGATTTTAGTTTTGCTACAGTGGATTGAACTGAAATGTTTGTTTATATATCAATATTTTACCACTCTATTTCAGTGCTTTATCACCAATTATTATTATTTTTTAGTCATACTGGCACATGCACATCTTTTTACAATGTTTACATTGTTGCTGTAGACGTGATGGTTGCATAAATTCTTAAGTGCAAAACAACCTGCTCTAGTTCTGTGGTTCCTACTGTTATTACTATAGATTTACTTCAGTCATAAAAAAAAAAATGGTTTCTACAGTCAATGTTCTTACAGTGTCATAGTATTATTACAATATTACTATATTAAAACCATAGTCTTAAAACCACAGTACGCACCAAAAAACAACAACATTTTACTATTATATGTAATGTATTGTGTATTATATAGTGCATTTATTGTGTATGGTCACACACCTGAAGAACTTCACAATCATGAGGGGGGTCTTTCCACACCACCACCAGTGAGCAGCATCCACTTGGATGATGCGACGGCAGCCACAGGACAACGACGCCAGTGCGCTCACCACACACTGGCTATTGGCAGTGCAGTGATGCAGCCAATTCAGTGGATGGGGATAATCGGGATGGCTAAGGGCCGAGAGGGAGTTTGGCCAGGACACCAGGGTTACACCCCTACTCTTAACAAAGAAGTGTAACTGGATTTTTAATGACCACGGAGAGTCAGGACCTTGGTTTAACATCTCCCACTGACAGGACACTTTTAGGACTCACACAGACAGCACTGCAGGTTGAGCACCCCCTACTAGCCTCACTACCACCACTTCCAACAGCAACCTAGTTTTCCCATGTGGTCTCCCATCCAGGTACAGACTTAGCTTAGCTTCAGTGAGTAACCGGTCTTGGGCTGCAGCTATCAGAGCCTATCATATTATTACTATCATATTAGTAGACTGTTACTATAGTAAAACCATGGTAAATATTCGTAAGGACACTGCTGGCTTTTGAGGTGACAGCCATTTTCTGGTTTTCTTGTACCTTATAAAAAAATCAAATAAAAATCAGGCAAAGTAAGTCAAGCAACTTTGATTGCCTCCACTCATGTGATGCATTTGTCACAATCATGAGTTTGGGTTTTTACAGAATTCTGCTTTATCCTTGAGTGATCTCCCCCATTTGTTTTTTAGTTTAACGTCCATCATGTTGATAGTAAGTGATCAGGACGCTGGAGTTACTTTTAGTCAATTAGCTGGAGATTTAAATTGTCCCTGTCAGCTCCCATCACTGCAGGCCTTTGGGTGATTAACATTGCTTAAAAAGTGAGGCGCCTTCACACGGAGAGTGAGGACAGGCACATTGGGATTACACTGAACAAAAAGATGATAAACCGAGACATTTGTGTCAACACAGGCTCATTGGAAATATGTGCTTCAGCTTAAATTGTGAAGCCGCAAAAAAGTACTTCAAAACACATTCAGCTTCTTGGTTTCTTGGTAAAATTAATGCTATAGGGCTGTTTGACGCCAACGGCTTTTGTTCTTTTTCACACTAATGATACTTACAGAGACATATTATTTACGAATAAAGCGTCTGTATGACAAGCTCTACCTTCTGATGGATGTGTACAAGAAGGATCTGAAATGTAAAACTAAATAAAAAGCACCCTAAGAAATTATTTTCAAAAATGGGAACAGCGCTGTAACGTATATGGCCGGTACACATACACAATACAGAGTCAACTTCTCCTACCCAGAAAAGACTGGATGGTCAGGGGGTAATTCATTTCCAAGGTATTTATGACACAAAGTAATGCGTTCAGAAATGGAAACAGAGAACTTCTATAATCTCCTTGCTTAAGACTGATGCTTTTAATGTAAACTTTTATTCTCTTTATGTGCAATCAGGTGTTTTGTAACAAGTCTCTTGCTTCTGTATTAATATTATGGTGTTAATACTTCAGCAATCAATGTTTAACTCTACCACAGCTAAACAAGATCATAGATAGTTCATGTTTAATGTCCCTGCAAAGCTAATTTGGAGTACTGAATGATTGTTTACTTTTTAAGTTAATATGTGTGCAATATATGAACATTTTAAGAATCTTCAAACATTCCTGCATCTGTTTACGCCAAGAATGCTTATGCAAATCATTACGCTTTGGAACAAAGACTATAAAATGTGTCTCGGGAGAGTTAACTTCTCATTGGTCAACTCCACTCAGGAGGGTGGGTACAAAAACATCTTTTTAAAAGCTTGCGCTTAAGGCCAGAGAAGAGGCCCAGACTAGAGCCCAGACCAGAGTGAACCCAGAACTAGAATCCAGGAGAACACCCAGAGAACTCCAGGGAGCAGGCATGACAAAATAGGGTTAACAGCACAGCTCAGACATTCCCATCTCCGAAACCTTTCTTTCTTTCCTTCTCGTAGAAAGTCTAGTTAAGTTTAGTGTGCCGTGAAACCCGAAGTAAACACGACTAGCCCTTTTGCCGCTTCAAATCTTGAAACGACCGACTCCCGCTCACTCCAAGCCTCACGAGGACAAAGATGACCACCAGCTGACCACATGCTCAACAGAAGGAGTTCTTCACATCAAAAAAGGAACACCAGTAACACTTCCAGACTACCACTGAACTGGTGTAAACTAAATGTAACCCTAAAGAGACCATAGAAGGGTTAAATTGATTATTTTTGCTTTGCTTGGTCTTAAAAAATCTGAGGTTTTTACACCATTACACTCTCTCAAACTCTTATTTTTCTTCCTGTATTCTTCTCTACAACATGTATGAATGCGTGTTTGTGTTAGGTGTTAGTTTCTGTTAGATTAGTTAAAGTTTCATTTCATATAAAGAAAGGTGCCTGTGCATGTTTATGACTCTAATGCTTAAAACTTTGATCTTGCTCTGCTTAAACATAAATTATTTATTTTTTATTTTTGATAGCAATAGCCGTAATTGAAGTCAGCTGTCCGTTCGAATGATCGCTGGATGATTAGTTTGTTCAGATGTAAAGAGTCGATTCTTTTGAAGCCCCATTCAAATGAATCTTCAATTCACTTTGAGCTAATTCGCTATAGCGCCGACTAGTGGATTTGTCATCTGAAACATGAAACAACTGTGCCCAAAGCAACAATTATACTTGGCAAATATTTTGCAGGTTTTTGCTAAATATATGATAGGTTTATGAATAAAAATTTTATATAAAGGGATTAAAAGCATTAAAAGATTTTGTCTGTGTTATTGATGTTACACAGATGAATGAAGACTCTGGGAACAGTCACAGCAGTTACTGTGGTTACTGCTAATGTGTAAGGCAGGGGTGCTCAAACTCTGTCCTTGATGGTCAGTGTCCTGCAAAGTTTAGTTCTAATCCCAATCAGACACACCTGGGCTAGCTAATCAAGCTCTTAATAGGCTTTTTAGAAACATCCGTGCAGGTGTGTTGAGGCAAGTTGGAGCTAAAACCTGCAGGACACCGGCCCTCCAGGACCGAATTTGGGCACCCCGGCTGTAAGGGAAGCACATTTATTTTTTAAACTGATTAAAAAAATGTATTGTACATCTTCCAGCCAATCAGAATTAAGAATTTGAATAAACCATGGATTCATTAAAAAAATTACTACTTCATAGGACAATAAAAATATATTTTACTCACAGGCAAAAATTAAATACATACATATATACACATACATTCACCAGCCACTTTATTAGGTGCACCTGTCCAATCACATGGCAGCAGCTCAATGCATTTAGGCATGGTCAAGAGGATCTGCTGCAGTTCAATGAGCATCATAATGGGGAAGAAATGTGATTTAAGTGTCTTTAAACGTGGCATGGTTGTTGGTGCCAGACGAGCTTGCCTGAGTATTTCAGAAACTGCTGATCTACTGGCATTTACACGCACAACCACCTCTAGCGTTTACAGAGAAATCTCTGAGGAATAGCTCCAGTACCTTGTTGAATCTATGCCTTGAAGGATTAAAGCTGCGGTCACACTGGGCTTTTCTTCCCATAGACTTCCATTCATATGCACGTGAATGCGTCAGACCAGAAACGCAAGGTCATGCGTCAAGTTTCGCAGGTTGCTGCGGTGCAAAGTTCAAGCTTGGTGAACTCACCTGTGAAATCGCATCACTTGACTGCGTGAGACCAATCGAGGATCAAAACATGACCTCTCTGGACAAATTTAAAACATGGAGCAATTGCTCGCTTTATTAAATGTCTAATAATCTGGTTTAATCCAGTCCCTTTCGCAACGCCGCACGACAGAATTTCGCAAGCTCAAACTTCAGTGTGACCGCAGCTTTAGGCAGTATTTCCACCTTGTTTATTACTGAAACCATAATAAATTAAGTGGAAACTAATTAATTCATGTAGTTGTAACAAACCGAAGAAATTTTTTTATGTTTTCACTTTTTACCGTGCATGAAGCAAACAATGTCTGGCTTCTAAAATTAAGTCGATAATTTTTTTGTGCAGCTTTTTGTTCCCCAAGTAAGGAAAAATTAAGTTATATTTTTAAAATCTATTTCCATAATTTTGCATACATTACTTCGACATGATAATGAAAATTTGACATGATAATGAATTGAAATGTGCAGCACCGTCACTTGCATTGTTTTGCAAGAGAATTCTATTTATAGACGTGACCTTCAGTATATGGTTATTTCTGGTGCTAAGGTGTTGCAAAAATAATTGGTTCTTCTTCTTGTATGACTCCTCAATGAATATTTCTGTAGGACAAAAACACAAGACTGCAGTGTGTGTGTGTGTGTGTGTGTGTGTGTGTGTGTGTGTGTGTGCCCTTGCTGCATTATGAGCAATTATACTCCAATGTCCTTTATCTCGAAGCATGCTCTTGAATGGGGGGCAGGAGGGTTTCCCTAATCAGTCCCACTGACCCATCAGGGCTGTTCCCTGTTACCCCAAGTGACCCTTGTTGGAAAATGACTTATGGGAGGATGAATTTATGAGTCGGTATGCCAGTCACAGCCTGATAGGACATTTAGGGCAGACAGGTCTCGCATGACTGTGCTGGGATGTCTGTTTTCACCTCGGAATGACAAACTATACATATATCACAGCTGTCAAACAGGAGGACAGTTGTGAAATATGATGAAAGATTACACCTATACTGTAGATTTACACACACACACACACACACACACACACACGCGCACACACACACACGCACACACACACACGCACACACACACACACGCGCACACACACACACACACACACACACACACACACACACACACACACACACACGCATACACTGTGCGCTGTCTTTGCTTTTACCAAATGCTAAAGTCAATCAAGACATACTTGTAGTTATTGAAATATTTTCTAAACTTAATTATCATTTAAAAGTCATGAAACACTTAACTCAATTTTCTAAGATTTTAACGAGGAGTTTTTGTTGCACATTACAGACAACAGTAGCATCTTGCAGGAGAAATCTGGCTCATTTTGCAATTGTTTGTGGGGGTTGTTTTCCAGGTTTAAAATCACACACTTGATGCTTCTAGATTTGATGTGCGTGTTAAAACACAGCCATTCATTAACAGTGTCTCATGATTTAATGTGTGTTCTATTTATGGTTTCGAATTGCATTATAAGACTCAGATTTAAGAAATAATATACAGATAAATTGTATCAGATCCAATTGATCTTATACAGATAATGTATGTATCAATCAATCTAATAATATGGATCACATTATTAACATTACATGTTATTACATTCATCCATTCATTAATTTTCTACCGCTTTTTCAGGGCCAGGTCATAGGGCCAGCAGTCTTAGGAAAGAACCCCAGACTGCCCACTGCCAAGACATTTCCTCGAGCTCCTCCGGGGGTATCCCGAGGCTTTCCCAGGCCAGCCGAGATACATAGTCCCTCCAGCGTGTCCTGTCCTCTTCCCCATGGGACATGCCTGGAACACCTCCCTAGGTAGGCGTCCAGGAGGCATCCTAAACAGATGCCCGAGACACCTCAGCTGACTTCTCTCAATGTGGAGGAGCAGTGGCTCTACTCCGAGCTCCTCCCGGGTGTCAGAGCTCCTCACCCAATCCATAAGGGTGTGCCCTGCCACCCTGCGAAGGAAACTCATTTTAGCTGCTTGTATCCCAGATCTTGTCCTTTTAGTTATGACCCAAAGCTCATGACCATAGATGAGAGTAGGAACGTAGATTGACTGGTAAATCGAGAGCTTTGCCTTTCGACTCAGCTCCTTTACCACAACGGACCGATACATTGACCACATTACTGCTGCACTAATCTGCCTGCCAACCTCACATTCCATCCTTCCCTCACTCATGAACAAAACCCCGAGATACTTGAACTCCTCCACCTAGGGTAAGGAAAAAGGCAAACCACCTTTTTCCTGTTGAGCACCGTGGCCTCGTAGGTGCCGATTCTCATTCTTTTCACAATTTTATGGACATAATTTCAAGGTGCAGCCTTGAGCTGGAGGGGATCTGGTTCGCGGACCACAGGATTTCATCTCTGTTATTTGCAGACGATGTTGTTCTGTTGGTTCTCTTCATCGAACACACTCGGCAACAATTCGTCCCAGTGCATACTGAAGGTCCATGTTCGATGAAGCCAACAGAACAACATCGTCTGCGAATAACAGAGAATTGGTGACAAGCAGGGGCGTAGCAACCGGGGGGGACGGGGGGGGAAACACTTTTTGGAAACAGGTTATTCTGTTCCCCGACTGGCCCACACGTTTTATTTGACCTAGCGGCCGCAAGTGTTCTCTGATTTGTTACTTGATTTGAGTGAACGATCACTCAGCCAATCACAGCGCGAATCTCTTGAGCGTCTGCCACGAGCTTCATTCATTCACTTTGCAGTCAAAGACAGGTATGACGCGGAAGGGAGCAACAGCTACAGCTGGGTAAATCACGGTAAATCACTAACGTTACAGAATCCTACTTTTGTTCCGTTTCGAAGTGAGAACCGTAAAGTCTCTGGTGCTGGTGTCTTGTCTGGCGCTGAGCCAGAGAAAGACAGCGGGGTTAAGTTGGTTTTGTTTTCGGTATTCCTGACACATTCAGTGACGGACGGCATTAACTAAAAAACCTCTCACCCTAAAAAGATCTAAACTGTATTCTCTACAAAAAGACAAAGCTGGTTATGTTTCACAGCTGTCTTTCTTTTTTCGCTCGATATTACATGCACTGCTTGAGCAATCGCAATATGCGTTTAGCCAGAGAGAGCTCGCGCTGACCTAAACTCTCAGTAAGGGACCGTCGGAAAAGTGCTTCTTTTTTTCGTTTTTTTTTCCGAAAACAAGACCAACTTAACTCTACTGAGAAAGACATGTTATATTATCACAATTATGCAGCCTTAATACAGCCTATTGCTTAATTTATGATTTAGACATGTAAATACACACAAGTACTAGTAAAACAAGAACTTTAGCGTTTGTAAAACACACAAGGAAGTCTAACAATCCATTAAAATATAATTTGCGGATGTGTTTTAATCATATCAGATACACATACTGAAAGTAACTATAAAGTTGAATCTACTCCTCTCTAAGTTCACCAACCACTTACTTGCATGTATTTGGGGAGTAATTGGTGAATTTACGTGTTGAATCCTGCGTGTTCTGCTTTTATGAATGACGCATTGCTGCAAGTACACATGGCGATGTCCATCTCACGTTATATGTGTAGTATCAACTTGCAATTTTGCAATTGAATTGTAGTATTTAAAAATATTTACACACAGAGTAATGCTTAATTTAAATGTGTGTGGTTCTGTTTATTTATTGTTATTATTAATATTTTGTAATTATTTTAGAATTTTGGTTAAGATTATTAAATAAACTTTATTGCTAATAAATCATTAATCACTTTTGGGTGACCATACAGCTGTCCCCCCCACTTTTGAAATGGCTGTTACGCCCCTGGTGACAAGGGGCAGCCCTGCCAGAGTCCAACGGATCATTGTCTTGCCGTAATGTCCACCCTGCTTTTATGTTCATAATCCTGCTAATGTAGCTGTTGGAATGAAGCAGAGGGTTGCTGAAGAACTATTGAGAGATTTCAGCTTTCACTGCCTTTCTACACCTACCTTTTTACCCTTTTTGTCATACATAACAGCTGATGGGGATAGCACGGTTTAAAGACAAAATGCAGCCGTACATAGCTCTGGCTACATAATTCGCGCTCTCCAGAAATGTATACAGGGTTACGTTTTCACAATGAGCCTGTGTTGCATACAGCAGTATAGCGCATTTTGTCATAGCATTACATTGCAGATGGAGAGAAAAATTATCATTTAGTTTTTACAAATAATATACACTTTTTTTGGTTGCCTATGGGCTTTATAAAATAGTGACGATGTTCTCTATGGTAGTGGATAAAGCTGTTAAAAACGCTCTACATTTTTTTGGTTGCATATGGACTTTATAAATTAGTGATGGTGTTCGGTATTGGGAAAGCTGTTAAAAATGTTCTGCATGAGATTTCACTGGTTTTCAGGAGTTTCTTCACATTTCAGCCCTCTATAGTTTTAAATTAAATGCTGTTAAACACCCTCGAAAATGATTACTTATTACCAATTAAATTACTGACCAATAACCCCATTCTGAAAAGAAACAGAAGCCATCGGCGGTGTCATACCATCCTGTAGCATTCATTTTAAAAAGACAAAATGCAGCCGTATGTAGCTCTGGCTACATAATTCGTGGTCTCCAGAAATTTTTACAGGGATACGTTTTCACAATGAGCCTTTGTTGCATATGGCAGTGTAGCGCCTTTTATCATTGCTTAACATAGCTGATGAGGATGGAAAAAAATTATGTTTTTATTTTATTTCATTTTAAATAGACCTTTTTTTGGTTGCCTATGGGCTTTATAAATTAGCGATGATGTTCTCTATGGTATTGGGAAAGCTGTTAAAAATGTTCTACATGAGTTTTTACCTGTTTTCTGGAGTTTCTTCACCTTTAAGCCCTCTATGGTTTTAAATTAAATGCCTTTAAACACCTTTATAAGTATGGCTATATCTCTCCATAATATTAAACCCTGAAAACTGTTATGGAACTCCATACAAGACAAGACCATGAGAATGGCCAGGCACTAAAACAATAAACTTTCTAATCTGAGAAAATCAGCTAGGAAAGCAGTTGTTCAGGTTGTCTCGATCATGCATCCTGAGCCCCCTTCTTTGCCCTGGACTTTACCTTCTCCACCCGAGCAGCTCCACACAAAATGTCTGTTTTTAATATGGTGTATCTTGTGGCTCTATATTCATGTTTGGTGTCTTTTTAAATGTCTCTGTGTGATTGGTAAAGGGGTCCTAATTTCACTGTAATATTTTATAATCTCTCTTATATCAGTTAATTTGGGCTTTGACTTTGATAAGATCTTTGCCAGATGCTCCACTCCAGGGAAAATAGTCTTCACATCAACTCATGACCAGGCAAGGCTCTGTGTGAAGCTTTTATAGTCTTGAATTTATGGTGAATTTAGTATTTCAAAGGGAAATATGGAGAAGTGTCTGTGGGATTCTGTAGCCAGGATACCCCATTGCAGTGTATAGGTCTCTGAGCTCTGCATCAGGTCTTATTTGCTGCAATGTATTTCTACATGGTCAGGTATTAATCTCTAACTCTCAAATGTATCTTTGGGTAACTGATGTTGTACAATCTTTATTGGCTTATTTTGTTTAATTACATGAATTGGAATGGAAAATCTTTGCCTGACAAATAAATGTAAAATTCTTGTTTAACTCTTATATCTCCTGAAATCACTTAAATCCAGTAGATTGTTTAGGCTGATGTTTCCGGAGCCTACGACCAGGGGCCTGTTTCAGTAAGGAGGTTCAAGCAACTCGAAGTTTAAACTTGAACTCTGAGAAAAATTGAAAAGAAAAATTGTTTGCAAGAGATTTCACCGGTTTTCAGGAGTTTCTTCGCCTTTCAGCGCTCTTCAGTTTTAAATTAAATGCTGTTAAACACCTTCGAAACTGACTAGTTATTTACATTTCCCTCAAGCTTGTGATAAAATTGTTAGTTGTGCTAGAAATTACACAACAGCCGAGGGACTGTCATAATTTACATAAAAAACATATCTTAAAAATAAGCAGTGTGACTTGGTTTGACTTGGTTTAGATTTTCACAGTTTTACTGATGACAGCAAAAAATAAAGTTTCCGAGACTTTTAATGTGACCTTCATATAACAAATAGAAAAAAAAAAAAACAACAACACTGAAATCTGGGACATATCTGAAAAGAAAGAAAAAAACATTCCTCCTACACTAGGTGAAGACCTTAAATGCTTCTTTTTTCAATCACAGTAGAGAACAGCTTCCTCTTAAATGAGAAGTTGTTTCTTATCTGTGTCCTAACAGACGTGCAGAAGACTCACCCCACTGCATTTGAACTATCACAACTCCATACACTTTGCAAAGCATTCAAATGAATACTGATATACATGTTCTTTCAATGCACAAGGCTGCACTGATCTCTATGAACCGTTCGGCGATAAGACAACTCGCCATCTTTGCTCTTTAATTTGAAACAGCAGCTTTAGATAAGGTCGTAATGCTATATGGGTTTAATCTCAAAGCGACAAGGGGAAGTAATACCTGAGGGTTCAGGACTGTCGTCTTGATTATCTCCTTGCATTTTGTATTTTCACTGCGGCAGACGAGTTATTGTACTAGCTCAGAGATGATCTGCAAAAATCAAATCTTAGGGCACACTTCATAGGGCGACTATAAAGCTAATCAAGGGCAGCTGTCATTTCTAATAAGCTGTTAAGGGTGAACTGAAAATGAAAAATAAAATGCAGTTTAGGATGGTTGCTGTGGTTTACGACATGGTACACTGAAAAAAAAAAAATATTCATTGGATTTACTAAAAAAAAAAACAAATTACAGTATACTGACTGACAAAAGTCTTGTTGATCCCAGTTGTAAGAGCAACAAATAATAACTTGACTTCAAGTTGATCATTTGGAAAAGTGTCAGAAGGTAGATTTTTCTGATGAATCATCTGTTGAACTGCATCACAATCATCATCACAAATACTGCAGAAGACCTACTGGAACCCACATGGACCCAAGAGTTTCACAGAAATCAGTCAAGTTTGGTAAAGGAAAAATCATGGTTTGGGGTTACACTTGGTATGGGGCCATGCGAGAGATCTACAGAGTGAATGGCAACATCAACAGCCTGAGGTACCAAGACATTTTTGCTGCCCATTACATTACAAACCACAGGAGAAGGCAAATTCTTCAGCAGAATAGTGCTCCTCATACTTCAGCCCCCACATCAAAGTTCCTGAAAGCACAGGTCAAGGTGCTCCAGGATTGGCCAGCCCACTCACCAGACATAAACATTATTAAGTATGTCTAAGGTAAGATGGAGGAGGCATTAAAGATGATTCCAAAGAATCTTGATGAACTCTGGGAGTCCTGCAAGAACGCTTTCTTAGCCATTCCAGATGATTTTATTAATAAGGGATTTGAGTCATTGCAGAGATGTATGGATGCAGTCATTTAACCTCATGGGAGTCATACACAATATTAATTCTTTTCCCACTGCACCATGACTTTATTCTCTATACTGTGCATTATTTGACAAGTGACAAGACTTTTGTCTAAGCAAAGTCAGACCTTACTGTCCAAATTAAATATTTATCAAAATATAATCAAAATATAATCAAGGCATGATCATATTTTATTTTTGGTTAAATTGAGCATAATCTAGAAGCCTTAGTCTTTCAAATAGGCCACTTCTGATACCAAACGATTAACTAGAAGTCAATAAAATAATTTTTGTGCTCCTAAAACTTGGATAGCCTGGAAGAAACCCACGTGAACACAGGGAGAACATACAAACTCCACACTGAAATCTGAACTGGTCCAGCCGGGATTGGAACCAGCAACCTTTTTGCTGTGAGGCAACATTGCTAACTACAAAGCCACCGTAAAAAAGACAATTAGTAAATCCAATGAATCCTTTTCACTGTAGCCGTTTTCTATGTGGTGTAAGATGGTCATTAGCTGGTGCAAACCAAGTTAAAAAAATATTTATTTATCTTCTTTTTTTTTTTAATTATGGCTGGCTGACCAGTTAATGACCAGCTAAAAACCAACCTCCATGTTCCAAAAGATTGCTATTAGCTTAAGCTGGATTTTGCAACAGGGTGGTAATTATGCCTGCCTTTGATCACATGCATCAGTGTTATAAAAGAGCTGGTTTCTGTCCTCAAATTTACTTAACCAAATAGTATTCCAAGAGCACTGATATACAGTACAAAAGTGATGAAATTTTCTGAACCGTTTACTTGTTTGGGATTCTGTAAATGCACACTGCATTTAAAATGATCATTTTACCAGGTTATGCCATAATGCAAGTATGGGATTAAACAAAATCAAACTTTAATTGAAACGGTGCATTCAAAAACACTCATTCATTTGTGAAATAAACATGTGATTGTCTGTTTGAGTGAGTCACTTAATCATTCTTTAAACAGAATTGTTCCATTAAAAGTCAGTATTCATTTATAAACACAAATTATGAATTCTTTCACAGGTTTTATGGCTCTTGGACTTAATTAATTTGTTACAAATCTCTGATAAATGCAGATACATTTTTTTCAATGAGTCAGTGAATCATTCACTTAACATATTTATTCAGAAGTTAAATAAACTGACTAATATTAAGACATTTCATTAATATGCAACTTGTTGAAAAACAAAACAATTCGAGAAATAATAAAATGACCTTTTTATGAATGGGTCATTGAATCATTCACCCAACTGATTAATTCTATCTTCATAAAAAAATTCACAAGCAACTCATTACACAAATGGGTTAATTTAGATACGAAACAAGTGACTCTGTTGTTGAACAATTATAAATTAAGTTGACTGTCTTAATGCATGTGCCATTTGAACTTGAAGAGCAAAATTCAAGAGGAATAAAAAATTTATTAAATTTTGTAGGTTTTTTGTAGTTTTATATTTCAATTCAATATTAATTTCATCAATTACATATGAACTTAAATGCATTAGCTTTCTATTTCTAAAGATGTTCAGTGACTAAAACATTACTTTAATAAATCTGTTTTGTTTAAATGCACTAAAATATTTGACCTATATTCTCTGAGAAATGGATAAAAATATACACTTTCACAAATGTGTGTACTAATTTATGCAGAGCATTGTAGCTGACCTCTTAGTGTGCATGTTCATTGAAGTGTCTTTGTGTATTAAGTGTATGTGTTGTCCTTGAAGTCTTCAATAGTTAAAATATGAGTCTAATGCTAGCCGATTTATAAATAAAGCACATCAACCCTCACAGTTTACTGCGCAACCACTGAAACAGAACCCAACGCACGTCCTGCCGCAGTTCACATCAGCATGACTAAAACATTCACCCCAGATCTGGGGGAGCGTGGCATAGTATAGAGCTCACAGCATTTGTCCGATGAAAGAAGGGCGGCCTGTCAAACGTTTTGTAGATTAATCAGCAATGACACAACCATGGGGTCAGTGGGAGAAGAAGGCCTCCCTTGGGCTCCTCAGCTCCCCTAATCAAGCGCTCTGTCGGCTCTCAGAGCTTTTGCTTTTTGACTTTGAGGATGAGGCAGTAATCCAGCCCGAGTTCTCTTTAGAGAGCTGTGCTACCTGGAATTCAAAACAATTATAATCGACATCCCGCCACGGTCGGATCAGGTTTCGAGCGTGCGGTCAGGAATCTAATCGGATTCCCTCCCCACAGGTCTCCGGCAATCAGCGGTGATATCTGAGGACATAATGCCATTTTGTAGAAAGGGTTAAAGAAAAGCTAAACATTGTACTACATTTGCAGGGTAATGTAGTACATGTGAAAGCATGGAAGCATGAAAGCCTAAAATGACATCCGAGATCAAGAGCTGAACTGTAGAGTGGCAGCTCCCAATACAATAAAATCCATGCTAACCTTTACATTCTAGTGGATCTAATAATGAGAATACAAAAGTAATTGCATGACCAGTGACATTGTGCTTAAATGGTTCTGTTGTGCTTTTAGATGCTCAATTTCCTCTAGTGCAATGGCCTCAAACTCAATTCCTGGAGGGCCACAGCTTTAAATAGTTTAGCTCCAACCACCTCCAGCTCACACCTGATTAATAGTCTCTAATATTCTTAAACACCTTGATTAGTTGGATCAGGTGTGTTTAATTAGAATTAGAGCAAAACTGTGCAGAGCCGCAGCCCTCCAGGAATCGAGTTTGAGACCTATGCTATAGTGTGTTATGATCTGCAAAGTCACTCCAAACAGAGTCATTCTCTACATTGATAAAGCACTGTTTCTTTAAAAATTGTTTCTTTAGGATTTCCAATTCTGTTAGTCGCTGACACTAGCCATGTTTCCATTCAAAATGCGAAATAAATTTATGCGCAAAGTGAAGTTTCATAAACTAATTTCACAAGGAGCACATGATATGATTGAGCACGACTGGCTGCTCATCTGTAATCAATAATAATCCAACCAGAGCAATCCAAGCTTACAATAAATGGATTGTTTTCTCCCTACTGTTCTATCTTCGATTTGGAAGAATCCCCCCTTCCACCCCATCTCCTCCTTTTTCTCCCTTTTCTAAGGGGGAGCTCTCGAGACCTACCTGATCTCGGATCCCTATATGCTTATTGACCAGGCGGGAGCCTTGGGCTCAAGAATCTCAGAGCTCAGGGTTCTCTCCCAGGACAGCATGCCAAACCTGCTATAAACGCTAAGCATATCTAAGTTGGAACTCTTGAAACTGTATTATCGCATAAAAGATGTGCGAATAAAGCAGCGTTTCCATCCAATGAGTCAAAGCAATCAAAATAGTCACTTCCTGATTATCTGGCGCCAAATATCAACAGTAAAAATTGAATTTTCTTGCTATAAGGGAAGCTGTGTGAATCTTTTCTTCATTTAATACATGACTTGCGCCTCAGAAGGAAATCCTGACACGCAATGAACACACGGTGGCGTTTGAAGGTGTGAGACGCGGAGCACAGAGGCTCTTGATTCTGGAGGTCATTAATAATGTAATAACAGTAATACCGAGATGGTTAAGGGTTTTAGAATGACCAAAACAACATTTCAGATGTTTTGCAATTTGCTCAGCCTGCTGGTTTGTTCATTCACACACATCATTTTTTTATTATCACATGATCTCATAACAAAATCACATGACTTTAATGCACATACTGGAATTTGCTCAGTAAAAGCGTTTCCATCGTAGTTTATGCACATCTTTTATTATCGAATAAAAAGTTTATCCTACTTCGTTATGAGCAAATATTTTTTATGCGCATTTTCAAAATTGATGCGCATCTCAGCGTTTCCATAAACCGTGTATTTATGCGCATATCTAAAATCGGCATAACAATAGGTAGATGGAAACATGGCTATTGTCCTCAGGGAGGTGAAAACTCGAATGGCCGATGGCTGTTTCTCACTCGTGACTGTTTATGCTAAAGAGGGAGAGATTGCCAATGATGGGCGGTGCTTCTGATGACACGTACTAGGGGTGAAATGTCAATCAAAGTGTTTTTGCGGACTGCTTTTATCACGTGTGATTAAAAAAAAAAAAAATTATTTTTATTTTTTATGATTAGAGACTGGATATGTTCACAAACTGTTGCCACAACTAATAAAAATAGAATAAAGTAATTGCATGACCAGTGACACTGTGCTTAAAGAGCCCCTATTATGTATTATAATGGGTCATATTTTAGTTTTGGGGGTCTCCAACAACAGGCTGATATGTATGCAAGGTCAAAAAACAGTGTTATAATATGAATTTATTTTTACCTAATTTTCCCAATGACTACCATATGACATTTTTAGCAATTCATTTGTTCCCAAACCCCTCTAATGCGTGAGGCTAATCTGCTGTGATTGATCCGATGACCCAGTCTGTTGTGATTGGTCGACTGGGTTTAGTGCGAGACAGAGAGAAACGCCCACCATAGCCATGAAGTGGCGCACAGAGTATGTGAGAGCCCAATGCAGGAATGCAATAAAGCAATGCAGTTAAACACCAGCATATTACCCTACTAATCCCAAGTAATAACAACGACACACATTCAGTATTAATCCACACAGTGGCAAAAGTTTAACTATTTTGACAATTGACCACACTGCAAGTGTGTAGGAACAGCTGATGGTTGATAAAAGGCAAACGACAGAGGATCACAAGTTCAGAAACACATTTGAATCAGTAATGGAAGAAGCACGCGTCATGTTTTCAATAGGGTTTGGGATGCAATATGTGAACAGCCCCATAAAGATTTAACCTGAGAGATACTGTACAAGCACTAATCTATGATAGATAAGTTATTACAAGCTGCGCAAAGCCATTACAAGTTACAACACACAATTAAATACATATTTTGCAAACTATATAAAATGAGGCAACAATTTTAATTACACTTACATGTTATGATCTGGAGGAAGAGGAAACTGGTCCATATGAACTGTAACAGTTACTGACAAAGTCGCTGTCAAAGGCCCATACATAATAGTCTTTGCTGCTCCTTCCTTTAATAGCATACAGTCGAAGAATGCGCAGCACAGCGCAGGTTATTGTATCTAAAATCTGAAAAATGACAAGAACAAACACTAGGTCATCTACACTGTGGTATTATTAAAAAAAAGTGTTTATTCCCTGCAGCCGAATCTCCATCTGTTAGTGATAGTCATCTTCGTGTCATGATCAGTCCCGCGCTCCGCTAGTGTCTAAAGGGAAAGGTGCATTCACGTTTTACCGAAACCGGCACTACATATTTGGTGATGTACTGTATCGACATTCATTCATTCATTCATTTTCTTTTCGGCTTAGTCCCTTTATTAATCCGGGGTCGCCACAGCGGAATGTACCGCCAACTTATCCAGCACATGTTTTATGCAGCGGATTGCCCTTCCAGCAGCAACCCATCTCTGGGAAACATCCATACACACCCACTCTCACTCATACAATACGGACAGTTTAGCCTTCACAATTCACTTGTACTCCATGTCTTTGAACTATGGGGGAAACCGGAGCACCAGGAGGAAACCCACACGAATGCAGGAAGAACATGCATACTCCACACAGAAACGCCAACTGATCCAGCTGAGGCTCGAACCAGCGACCTTCTTGCTGTGAGGCGACAGCACTACCTACTGCACCACTGTGTCACCCTCGACATCGACATGTTCAAAAGATCCGAACCCAACAGGATTCATTTATTCGACTCTATGTTGACTATTTCGTTAAAGAATATTTATTTTAAACATGGTGTACTTTCAGATTTAAACCTCAGCTGGACGTTTTCATTTTCAAAAACCCATAATGGGGGCTCTTTAAATTGTGTCCACTTTCTTACAACTTCTGTTAGTGTGTAATGATCTGCAAAATCACTCCAAATGCCATTCTCTATATTGATAAGCACTGTTTCTGAACTCTATCAAACACCTTGGTTGTTGTCACAATACACTAGATTCGAGGAATTGTTGGTCAAGTGAGCGGGGCCTGATTCATTTAGTTAGTAATGTGTTATTTCAACGCAATCTCACGGCTATTCGTAACTTTTTGATTTGGTGGCTAATTCGTATGAATTCGTACAATTTAGTACGATTTGCTCATCACCCAATGATGGTTGGGGTGAAGTGAGAAAAAAAAAAAAAAAAGAGTGAGCTCCGCCAGCCAAAATCATGTCGAGCTCACCCAAATCGAACCTCCACAGACACAGCGATGACGTCACATTCATCACGCGCAAGTGAACTAGTGGACAAGTAGAGTATAAACCAGGCTTAACAGTGGGGGTTTGAATCCAACGTCCTTCAATTTTCCAGTCATTCATTCATTATTTTTTTTGACTTAGGCCATTTATTCATCAGGGGTCACCACAGCGGAATGAACTCCCAAATTATCCAGCATATGTTTTACGCAGTGGATGCCCTTCCAGCTGCAACCCAGTACTGGGAAACATCCATAAATACTCATTTCACACACACACACGCACACGCACACGCACACGCACACGCACACGCACACGCACACGCACACGCACACACACACACACACACACACAACGGCCAATTTAGTTTATTCAGTTTACCTATAGCGCATGTTTTTGGACTGTGGGGGAAACCGGAGCACTCAGAGGAAACCCACACCAATACGGGGAGAACACAGAAACTCCACACAGAAATGCCAACTGACCCAGCTGGGACTCGAACCAGAGACCTTCTTGCTGCGAGGTGACAGTGCTGATCACTGAGCCACCATGTCACCCTTTCCAGTCATATAAATACAAAAAAAAGTCAATAAACAAAACCGGCGGCAAAAAAAAGCTATGACTATTAGATAAATTGAATATTTGTCAAACAAGAGCATCTAATAGTTTCCTCCATTAAGACCACAGTCTAATCCATGCCATTTATCACAAATGTGCGTAATGAGTCATATTGCAGCATTCAAAGTGGCTGCAAGAGACAGAGGAGAATTTCAACAAAGATAACAAAAAGAACTAATTGTCAGTGCTGGAGAGGAACGCATTGCGCTACAGCAATTAACTCAATCTCTGGGAGGACTACAAAGAGAAGAACAGGATGAAAAAGTGTCACTGAGTGTTGGAGTAAAACGGCGAGTCAGTTGTCGCCTCAAGCTGTAAAGAGAGGAATGTCCTTACATTGCTAATTATGTCAGAGCTCATTTTTCCTTTTTTCCACACTTTTTGTCACTTCACAGTATAGAAAGGGCACACACAAAAATATGAACTATCTGGTTGTTGGACTAGCTTGCATACGTGCACACTACTATTTAAAGAAAGTTGATTAGATGTTTGTTTTTTAATCTTAGTTCACACAATAATGAAAATTCTGTCATCATTTATTCATCCGTCACTTGTTTGTAGTCTGTTTGACTTTTTTCTATTGAAAACAAAATATTATTTTAATAAAAGCTGAAAACTTGTAACCACTGACTTTCATGGCATTTATTTTTTATTTTCTATGGAAGTCAAAAGTTATAGCTCTCTTCAAAAAGTCTTCTTTTGAGCTCCACAGAAGAAAGAAACCACTAGTAGGTAAATGTAAAGTAATGTTAATTAGTAAACGTTAAAGGGACAGTCTATCCAAAAATGAAGGCGGCTGCAGAAAAAAACATGTTAATTTATTTATATTACATTTAAAAATAAACCTAAATATTTTTTTAAATAAATCCCTGTGATGTCCAAGCTAGATTTTTGGCATTATTACTGCAGGATTCAGTATCACATGACTCATAATTCTTCTAATATATGTTGAGTTGATACTACACATATTCCGATATTCAATATATTGTGATAATGAACATGCACAATATTAATATTGTGGGAACAGCATCACAGCATCAAATGCTTAAAGACTTAATAGGGAACTTTTCAAACCCTAACATTTTCACACGGTAATCTAGCCTACTTGAATGAAAAGAGTGCAACTATTTTTAGGTTCATTAATCAATTGTTAATTATTATATACTAAAAGAGCCCCTATTTTGTATTATAAAAGGCCAGATTTTAATATTGGGGTCTCCAACAACAGGCTGATATGCATGCAAGGCCAAAAACATATTCATTGTCTTATAATATGCATTTATTTTAAAAAATGACTGTAATAAAGGAATACATTAGGTATTTTTCAAGTTAAAGTATTCTTTTTACAGCTTAGGTCAATACCATAGTACTGTGCAATGTGGTTAAAAACTTCAGCAATTACAGCACATAAAATGTTATGCCACCAGAAGTATGTTTGACACTCAAAAAGTTATATTCAGCAGTATGGATGTTATGCGTTTGAGTGATGTTACATTGCATTTTGTGTACTTTAGGTTTCTATCAGTCCAGTCAGCTGTAAAAGTTTTCTGGAGGAAGATATACTATAGACCTAAACCTAGATTCCTGAGAAATATCCTTCCACTGAGTCGGCCAACCTAACTTCCCATCACTGTAAAGCTGGCATGCCATCAGAACGCCAATCAACAGTTCTGATAGAATCTGAACAGCTGCAAGTCAATTTGGATTAGCTCCCCCGAATCTCTCTCCTTGTGAATTGGAGAGAACCATACATCCATATGATGCTGTAATCCAGTGCAACCCAGAAACATCATCACCTTGCGTGGAGGAGATGCTGCTGGGGCTTTAGATGAGTAGCCCATTTGCAGTATGAACTAAAATACGTAGCACTCTCTGTGGTTGCCTTATGAACAAAGACCCAATTCCTTGGTGTCTAAAAGACATTTAATATTAAGTAAAATTATTGATTTGACAGCCTGAAAAAAACTGAACTGAACTAAGCTGCATGATGATCAAACAGCAAACTGACCCAAGCTAAATAAATGAAGGTATTTTCTTCAGCAGAGCTTCTTATACCTGAACTGAACTTGTGTAAATTGCTGAACTTTATTATTAAACTAAACCAATTCAAATCTAACTTTAGCTGAACAAAAGAAACCATTGTCTTTTTAGAGCTGCTTTACAACTGAATATAACAATGTTGTAAAGCTACAGACAAATAACCCAACAGGCACACAATGTCATAAGACGTTACAGGTGCTGTATGCACATTTTTGACTCTTTTAAAGCATAAAAATACCATAATATGTTTGCAGATATTTAAGAAACATGCTAAGTGAACATTCTTGTTTATCTGATAAACAATGCTGAAGTCAAATATTTTGCTTTGAAAATGCAAGTTACGTGCCAGAACATGGTCTTTGTTTTGTTTCTTTTACCCGCCCACTGCAACTTTAGCCAATTACATTTCAGCTCCCAGGTTGCCTTGTTGGAAAACCATGCATTTCATTCATTCAGCCAGGAAGGCTCTCCAAGCATGCGTACATGACCGAAATGCACCCTCCAGTGGACTGTAGCAGACTCCGAAATGAGATGCAGATTCAGAGTTCCACATGAGGTTATTTATCAGCAAATACAAATATTACAAACGTAAACACGCTACGTGACGAGATTTGCAGTGATACGCAATTTGGCTATTTGCACCAGATAAAACACGACAGAAATTTAAAAACAGCCATTCAGAAGCACGGAATAGTGCACACACTGCACTCCAACAAAATGGTAAGGTTTACAATCTAATTAATACAAATTAAACCTCTTTAACATTATTAAATGTAGATGTTGAAGTCACAGTTCTAAAGTTAAATTTAAAAACAGTTTATTTTATTTTTAAGATCTGAAGTGAACTATCTGCTGCTGCTTTCAGTAGTATGGCAATAAATGTCATGTTTGCAGCAAGAAATAGAAGCTGTTACTAATATATCAATTCAAGGAGTTGGCTAGAACAAAAACTCCTTTTAATATGAAAATATTCCTTTTTCCGTTTCTTTTATACAGAACACAATTTAAATCAGCCTTTAGGCTCGATTGTTAGGCTCGCTCTGGCAACCTGCACTTGATCCGGGAATGCAATATCTAGTTCAACCACTTGGTGTCAACTTACACACTGCACCTTTAATATTAGGTTAGATGTCAGGTGACCAAAATTCAGTGCATGTTATTTTGACATCCAATCATGACGTCAGATTATGTTGATATTTGGTTGTTCTTAGGTTGTGTTGGTAAGTGGCCAAAATCTAACAGAGCCAACTTAACCCATTGTCATATCAAAGACTATAAAATACACAAGTCATGTCACTCGTATAGTTTTGAATGGGGAAAAGTGTAAAGGATCAATATGGTGAATGAAGCCATGTACCATAGTACAGGAGCCAATCAGTGATCGATATAGACTGACGATTCTCTGGGGGAGGGGCTTGGACCAGACATGAGTTTCAGCATATATTGTGTGATTTGAATGTTTAGAAATGAAATTAAAGAAACAGTTTTATTGGTGATTCCTAATGTGAAATTTAATAGTAAGCATGGTCAACAGTTTTGGAGAATTTGATGTTTCCCCATGCAAACAGAATGCCCGAGCATACTGCCGGAAATCCTTTTCAAAGATCCCCGCCTAGTGAAACGACATGCTTTTAAGGGACTTTGGACATACTGACATTTATCCTTCAGGTATGGCAACCAAAATCAACGTCTGATAGACGTCATAGTGGTAACGTCCACACAACTTTAAGCTGTAACATCATTAGACGTTGATATTTGATTGTTTTTAGGTTGCGTTGGTAAATGACCAAAATCCAATGTTGGGCCAACTTAAGCCAATGTCCTATCAAAGACTATAAAATACACAAGACATGTCACTCGTATAGTTTTCAATGGGGAAAAGTGTAACGAATCAATATGGCAAATGAAGATTCTACGGGGGAGGGGCTCAGACCAGACGTGAGTTTCTGCAGATTTTGTGTGATTTGAATGTTTAGAAATGAAACTAAAGAAACAGCTGTTTTTTAGTTTTATTGGCGATCCCTAATGTGAAATTTAATTGTAAGCTTGGCCAACAGTTTTGGAGAATTTGATGTTTCCCCATTCAAACAGAATGCCCGAGCATACTGCCCGAGAGCTGTTTCAAAGATGGCCAGTGTCACTCATTTGTGAAGAGCGCAGCACGCAAGAGCCAATCGTAGCCCTTACTGTTGAGCGCGTGACCAATCAAAGGGGTGTAAGAGAACTTGGAAGACATGGATAAGAAAGTGAGCAGGATTTTTATATTTGTTTATATTGTTTGCTATAAATGCTTGTGTTATTTAAAAAGGTACAGTTTATATATTGGACTGTTTGTATTAAAAGGACAAAATTGTATTACAAATAGTATATAAATACATGTATACATTCTAATACAAGAATTGCTGCTGTGAAGAAAATATAAAACTGTGTATGGAATGCATCGTCAATGCACCGAGATATCGAATTGAACCAAATCGATGGCATGATAATCGTAACTGAACCGTGAAACCAGTATAGGTTCACAGCTCTAGTAATTTCTAATATAAAATTTAATAATTAGCTTGGCAAACAGTTTTGGAGAATATGATGTTTCCCCATTCAAACAGAATGCCCGAGCATACTGCCAGAGAGCGGTTTCAAAGATGGCCGCCGAGTGAAATGATTTGCCTTAAATGGACTTTGGTCATACTGACGTCAAATACTGACATTTATTTGTCAGGTATGGCAACCAAAATCCAACGTCTGATAGACATCATAGTGGTAACGTCCACACAACGTCAAGCTGTAACATTAATAGACGATATTTGATTGTTTTTAGGTTGCGTGGGAATGTGACCAAAATGCAATGTCCCATGACGTTGGGGTACAACGTCAATATAACGTCATGTTAATGTCCTGTGCCTGCTCGGAATCTAATGTCAAATGAAAAACAAGATTTTACTTACCCCATTCTCAGAATATTTTGCTTGTTCTCCTTTAATTTTGGCACATTATTACTTACATCAAGACAAAATTTTTTAGCTTGTCTAGAAAATGCTTCTTGATTTAAGAATTTTAGATATTTGGACTAGACAAGATAAAAAGTGTAAAAATCTACCAAGCAAGTGTGTTTGAGTGGGTTGGAGCAAAATTCAGCAGAACAGCAGAAGTATCGGACAACCTTTATCTTGACAGTACATTTACTTTGTTTCATCACATGTCCAGTGGATGGCAATGTGAACACCCCTTTACACCTCTAAGCCTCAGTAACCGTTGCTCCTCTAATGAAGGCCCACAATTAATGTCTGCAAGAGATGTTCTCTTCACCGAACAATGGAGCACCATCACCACTTTGGACAGGTTTTAGTCACACATGCCACTCCCGAGACTGACTGTCTTTCAGGCAAAACCAGCCATGCTTGGTTTTCAAAGGAGTTTCGGAGCATCTTGTGACACTTTCCCACCTCCCATTGTGTTCGGCAGCCTGGGCTGACAGAACTTCCATTGATCCACTCCAGAGCTACGATAATTGGACCATTAAGACGTCAGCGAGACAGCCGGCACGTAGCTTCACTGTGATCTGTATAGCATGACTAGCCTAGAGCTCCAATCTCATATCGTTTCATGGTAGCGAACCGACCTGTCTGTTTTTATGTCATTGGACAGTTTAACTCGCAGACATTATGGAATTTGTGTGGTCGCGCTAAATTGTTTGTGTCATCGATCATTTAATGGTAGTTCTGGCAGAATGACCAAGATAACAAACCAAGTATTGATGGGCCAGGGGCATCACAGGATTAGGCATCACTGTGGTCTTGTGTTCTTATTGCTTTACTTTCAAATGTGTCAGTTTTGAATGCTCAGTATAATACAATTCAGTTCAAAAATTATATTTCCTACACAATTTAATTAAAGATTTAACATTAAGATGAACTCAACGGGCCGTCACGGTGGCGCAGTGGGTAGCACAATCGCCTCACAGCAAGAAGATCGCTGGTTCAAGCCTCGGCTGGGTCAGTTGCCATTTCTGTGTGGAGTTTGCATGTTCTCCCTGTGCTGGCGTGGGTTTCCTCCAGGTGCTCCAGTTTCCCCCACAGTCCAAAAACATGCGCTATAGGTGAATTGGGCAAGCTAAATTGTCCAGTGTTTGTGTGTGAATGAATGTGTATGGATGTTTCCCAGTAATAGGTTGCGGCTAGAAGGGCATCTACTGCTTTAAACATATGCTGGATAAGTTGGCGGTTCATTCCGCTGTGGCAACCCCAGATTAATAAAGGACCAAGCCAAAAAAAAAAAAAAAAAAAAAAAAAAAAAAAAAAGAATGAAACTCAACATTCTGAAATGTTCATTCTGAAAATGTAGCCCTATATAGGTTTCTGAAGATAGCAAATCGTCACCTTGGAATTTTAAGGTTCTATCTGCATTCTGAATGATTGAGATCAATTTTTGAGAATTCAATAGCAAACAGTATGTGTGTAACATTTATTTTTAAATAAAAAGTCTTAAAATGTAAACAACTTGTAAAAAAAGCATCCCATAATGTAAATAAGTTGTCATTTAATAAGAATATGTCAATTACTCCATTTTGACAAAAATGTCAGATAGAACCTTATAATTCTAAGGTGACAAAATTCTGTAGCCAGAAGTTCGTATGGCTGCATTTCAGTTCTAAAACGAATGTTATGGGCGGTATGACGCAGTTCCTTTTCGCTCTTACAACTGCTTACCTCTGTGTGGACTGCTTTCCCGCTGTTGCTTTAGAAAACTGTTGGTTGGGTTTAGGGAAGTGGGTCAAATCGGTGCTTTTGAAAACACTATTGGTTGGGTTTAGGGAAGGAGGACGGTGGGTCAGTCGATCGGTCAGTCAGTCAGTCAGTCGACAGCAGCCTCTGGTGGATTTACACGAGAACAACAGGCCAAAATGGCACTTGCGAGAGAAATTTGAGATCTCAAATTGTACACACTAGCCCCTGGTGGGTTTGCGAAAAAAAAAAAAAAAAAAAAAAACGTAGCTCCTGGGACGTATTTGGACCACTCCAGAAATGTATATAGAGGTACGTCTTCAGAATGAGCCTGAGTTGGATGAACTTCCGAATGCTTACAACTGAGACCTGTTTTGTGCCTATTTTCTTGATGTAAAAGGTTTTTCCAGGTTGAACAAAACTTTTTCTAGGTTTACATTAGGTTTTAAATTCTACATTATTAAAAATTATTATGACTTATATTATTATTGTTTTTACTGAGACAGACATTAGTGGATATGTTGAAGGGGGAAAATATGAAGAATACATTTCAGACAAAGGAAACGATGGTCAATTTCAGCCACAAGAAGGCAACTTTACTGCCGATTTCAATTACGGGAACTGAGTTGGAACAAGTAACATCATACAAATATCTTGGTGTTAATTCATTCATTTTTTTTCAGCTTAGTCCTTTTTTTAATCAGGGGATCGCCACAGCAGAATGAACCGCCAACTTACCCAGCATATGTGTTTTATGCAGAGGATACCCTTCCAGCTGCAACCCATCACTGAGAAACACCCATACACTCATGCACACACATACACTACACTCTCAGAAATAAAGGTAGAGGAGCTGTCACTGGGGCAGTACCTTTTTCACTGATACATATTTGTACCCCAAGAGTCCACAGTGGTACCTCAATGGTGCATATTAGTGCCCAAATGTACCTAAAAAAGTACCTTTGAGGTACCATTACGGACCCTTCAGCTACAAATATGTACCTTTTGAAAAGGTACTGCCCCAGTGCCCGCTTCTGTACCTTAATTTCTCAGTGTATAGACAATTTAGCTTAGCCAATTCACCTATACGCATGTCTTTGGACTTGTGGGGAAAACCGGAGCACCCGGAGGAAACCCATGTCAACACATGGGAGAACATGTAAACTCTACACAGAAATGCCAACTGACCCAGCCAAAACTCAAACCAGCTACCTTCTTGCTATAAGGCGACAGCACTACTAACAGTGCCACCACACCACCCCTCTCTTGGTGTTAATTTGGACTGTAAATTGGAGTGACCCACAAACACTGAGACATTTTACCAAAAGGGCCTGAGCCATTGTTATTTTCTTAGAAGGCTCAGAGCCTTCAACATTTGTAATTGAACGCTTCACATGTTCTACCAGTTGGTTGTTGCCAGCCGCATACTCTTTGCTGTGATGTACCTGGGAGCCAGAAGGTGAAAGATCTAAATAGGCTGAACAAACTTGTTAAAAAGAGTCTGTGAAGGTGATCATTAGGGGGAAAAAACTCTTGGGAAGACCAGAACAAGTATGAATAATGTCTCGCGCACATTGCATAGTATTTTGGACAATCTGAATAGCAAGCCACAGCAATATATTGCAGCAGCAAAGATGTTTAAAGGAGCGTTACAGCAAGTCCTTTCTTTTATATAACAGGCATATACTGTAGCTTCCAGAACGGAGCATTTAATTGGATTGTATTTGTATTGTATTTTATTTTATGCATGCTGCTTGGACAAATTAATTTCCTTCTGGGATTAATAAAACAAACAACAACAACAACAACAACAACAACAAAACAAACAAACACTAAGTTTATTTGTTTTTGTGTTTTCAGTTTTTAAGTTTGTGTACTTTTTTTTCTCAGCTAGCTTGCATTTGCTCAACATGTAGGAATTCTGAAGTGATGTTAGCTTGCAATGTCATTTAAGCACAATATTACAGCATCTGACCTGTTTTGTTGTTGTTGTTGTTTGTTATTGGTTAAAGGCAATGATATTATGCTCATAATGATATGTTTTAATAAAAGCGAAACTGTAGTGTGCATTTACACCATGGCCTTATTCATCAATGTAAACACAAGAAAACAACATTAACATTATAACAGACACTGTAAAAAGGTCATTTCCAGCCATTAGACTTTTCTGACAGGGGATTCGAGTGTCATCGAGAGACAGGTGTGAAAGTATGTTGTGGGACGACTATACAGGAGTTATTATTATGGATTAGAGAAAAGCCTTCAGATAGATTTAGCAGTTTTTATTTAAATGTTTTTTTTATTTTAAAAAGCATGCCGGTAAAACACGAACACGGTTATGAATGTGTTAAAACGTGCTTGTTTGTTGTAAAAATTCACAATGGATGACATAAAAATGAAAAATAAATAAAAAAATGGTTTGTGCATCTCCTGACTTCCGTGTGCAGCCATGTTGCCATTGTAGATTGTGTTTTATGGAATATTTTCACACCCCTTGGTTTCGAGTGTGGCCCTGAAAAATCTCAGTTTCAAGGGCTATCAAGCCCTTCCCCTTAGCCCTACACCTTCAAGCTAAAAATAATTGGGAAACCTTTACTCCTTCACGTGACCATGCAAAACAAGGGGTAGGGGTAAGGGGAAAGACTATAGAAATCTATAGAAAAGGGGTAGAATTGGGATTGGGCCAAAGAGACCGCAGTATGGATTCTATGTATGATAATGGTTCTTCGTGGAACCATGAATGCCAATAAACAGCTTGAGTTGTATTTTTATTTGTCAGCTGTTGTAGTTTCTCCTGTTCATATTGGATTTTCCTTTTTATTTGTTTGTAATTATATTCCAAAATGTCTTTGTTTTCGCAGCAAGGCATTGGTTTTCTAAGTTCAATAATCTCAAAAACAATATACAGTATAAAGATCTTTTTTCCCCAAAACGTTCCAATAACATGAATGTTTCTTAACCACAGTTGCCAGTAAAAACAAGCTTTTATTTATTGTTTTATTAAGCAAGTTCTTATGATGATATATTTTAAAATAATTACAGCAATTATTTTAAATGCAACATTTTCTTGAATTAATTTCTTGCTTTTATTTATTTTTTCATTAAAAGCAACTGCTTATAATGATTTACCATTGTCATATATTTTGAAATTACTACCATAATTATTTAAAGTGCAATTCATTCGCTTGAATTAATTTCTCACTCTCATTTTAAGCTAGATGTGATAAAACCAAGTGCTAGCTTTAAATCTGTCCTGACTGAACTGCACTGTTTAACAGTCTCGGAGGCCATCTTTACCTCTTCACTCTCTTTTCAGCTAGATTTCAAAGACGAGTGTGTGTGTGTGTGTCCTTGGAGACGAGCTGTTCCAGCTTTCAGCAAAGCAGTTTGCCGAGATCCTATTAGTTAGACATTCTTGGATAGGGTGAATTTGAACGGTTTCACTTGTCCACACAGATCGGTTCACCTTGTCCCTCAGGCATCTATTTTCAGACAACTAGTTCTGTACTTTCCTCTCTTGCCATTTTTTTTAAGGGGTGGGGGTGCCGTTTAATGTCAAACTCGCTCTTATCCATTGTATTTGACTCAACAATGATTGTCTTTGCTTCTGGCAATCAATGGTTCTTTCTGTAAAGGCATTTGTGGCTTTACCCGTCAATAAAGAAAACGATGGTGGACCACATAGACAATAAATGTACTGTAGTCTCCAAAGACGAGAATGGAAAGACGCACCAGACGATACGCAGAATTGCAAAACGTACTCTCAGGATTGAGGATCACAAATTATATTGGCTTTCTGAAAGGTCATCTCTTTATTGCTGTTCTCATTTTTTTCTTTACTTTTACAGGGTTTTTCCATCCACTTCTCTTGCTTAACAAAATGACTAGGATTTAGAAATGGGGTATTAGAGTTTTTTTTTGGAGTAGACCCCTGCTGTGTGCATTTGATTATCACCTCCCCTTTCAGATAGCATGAAAACAATTCTTCCACTCCAATTTTAAAGCTATTTTATTCAAAATGTGAGGCAAAGGTTTTGGTATTTCCACAGAAATCATTTAATTGGGCTTCTGAAATCATCAAAAGTTAGTTAACGAAGGAATTATGTTTAATTGCTGTATTAATGAATTTGTACTTTTCTTGGGAGGAAAACACTTATTAAAATGGCTAACCGGTAATTTTAAGAAAAGTGGCAATTTTAAGAATTATAGACTTGAACCATTATGTTGTAAGTGGCATGAGTGGATTAAATATTTAATAGTGTAACAGTGTCTTGTAATTAATATTTTAAATAAAAAAAAAAAAAAAAAGATTCTGTGTGGAGTTTGCATGTTCTCCCAGTGTTTGCGTGTGTTTACTCCAGGTGCTCCGGTTTCCCCCACAGTCCAAAGACATGCGCTACAGGTGAATTGGAGAAACTAAATTGGCCGTAGTGTATGAGTGCGAATGTGTGTGCATGGGTGTTTCCCAGTATTGGGTTGCAGCTGGAAGGGCATCCACTGTGCAAAACATATGCTGGATAAGTTGATGGTTCATTCCGCTGTGGAATAAAGACTAAGCTGAAGGAAAATGAATAAATGAATGTTTTGAATGACATAAATAAAAAAAATTAATTAAAAAAAAAATCAACTAAAACAGTCTACTAGGTGATATAGATTATGGTCAGTCACTGATTTAAAAATTGAGATGATTGATAAAAAAAATTGCAAGTGACTGTATGTGTTATTGAATCACTGACTTAATTCATTCAAAATTAACTTCAATTGTCAAAAAAAAAAATAAATAAATAAATAAATTATGACTGACTTTGCATTTTTGCCAGATTAACACACATGTGGTAATTATTCACCAATAACCTTGCAATCCATAGTGTCAAACTAAATCCAAGGATGTTTTGCAAATTTTAAAGGAGTCAATGTCATAAATCATCTTCCCTCTTAATGAAGTGTATCCTCAGAAGCCACAGGTTTTAAATGTGTTTTTGTACTGTATGTCTTTTGATTTTCGAAATTTCCGTAGCTATTGACTTACATTTTAGGAGTCACCAAGAATCACAGAAGCTAAAAAAAAAAAAAAAAAAAAAAAAAAAAAAAAAAAAAAAATCTAATCTAATCTGGCTATTTTTCTAATTCACTACAGTTTTATCTTTAATGGGCATAAAAAAAAGTCAAATGTCTTACAGTGTATAATATTTTCCCTCAGGTTTCTGCTTTGTTTTATTAAAAAATATTTTTATTTTGTTTATCTAATTGGTAATATTTAATTATTTAATCTTATTATTTATTTTTACTATACATTTAAAATGTTTTTTTCAAGAGTTTAAAGTTGTTGCAATTTTATATTATTATTATATTATATTAGCTATTATATATATATTATATTATATTAGCTGATTTAAAATCCAAAAAACAAAAAAACAACAACAAAAAAAAAAAGTCTTTTTTTTTCCCCCAAGAGTTTATGATTGATAAGTTAATGCGTGTTTGGCATGCCATACCGGAAGAGAGCCCCGAATTCAGAAGATCCTCGAGCCTGGAGTTCTCTCCCATTTCATCGGGAGAGAGGGGAGTCTGAGCTCAGAAACTCCCCTGTATTATACCAGGAAAAAGGGGGAGGGGTCGGGGTGGATGTGGAGATTTTTTAAGATGAATACGGCTAAGGTAAGAAAATCTGGCTTTTTATGTGTGTTTTGGATTCATGAATTTATGCTTGTTTTGGATTCATCTAATTGGATATCATGTGATCGCTATTGCGGGACCAGCCGTGGTCAATCATAAGCATATGATCCTCTCGAAACTAGTTTATAAATAAACTTCACTTAATGTTAAGGGACAGTTCAACCAAAATAAAAAGTACCTCATTATTCATTCATCATCATGTCATTTTAAACCTTTAAGATTTAATCCTTTATTTCTGTTAAACACAAAAGAAGCTATTTTGAAGAATGTTGGTTGCACAGACTTCTAATAGAAATAAATAATAATAAATTGGAAGTCAATGGGTGCCAGCTACTAGCACTTTCAAAATATCTTCTTTTGTGTTGAACAGAACAAAAAAACAAAACAAAAAACAAACAAAAAAAAAAACCAAAGAAACAAAACCCAAATAGGTTTGAAACAAATGAGAGATGAATAAATGGCGGCGGATTTTTCATTTTTAGAAGCACCATCCCTTTAAACAAAGTCCCATATATCTTAGATGGAAGTAAATTAACATTTAATGGTTATATTTGGAAAACTGATCCTTTTAAAAGTACAAATGAATTTAAAACCAACCACATGATTTCGTTAGTTCACATTGCTAGTTTTGTGGTGAAAAATTAATTTGTGCATGTCATCAAGAAAAAAACATTACCCATGTAATCTAAAATGAAAATCTGAAAACGTACTTTCCGTTTATTTTCAGTTAAATTCTCAGATTACATCGGTCTAACATACTTAGCCATGCTCCTCAACTGTCAATTTTGACAACAAACAAATGCCAAGGTTTCCATAATCCTGGACCAGGCCGTATCCTGAGCAGCTGCTGTGGTGGTCATGGAGGAGTGGAGAGCATGAGACTGATTCCTGTGACACTCCAGGGACAGTCAAGTCTTTGCTGACGTCTAGAATTCTCTAGCCTTCGGCGCCTAGACTGCAGCTCTGCACTAGGCGTTTGGTCATAGGAGAAATGGTCGTGCCTAACTGAGCCTGGTTTCTCTCAGCGTTTTTTAATTCTTCACTTTCTCCAATTGGTGAAGTTTTTTTCCCCTCGCCACTGTCACCATTGGCTTGCATGGTTCGCGGCTTGCGCATCGATGGATTTGCTCTTCAGTGTTTGGACACGAAGCAGTGAATATTAAACCACACTGAATGGAGTTAAACAGAATCGAACTTACACTCGGAAAACTGAACTGACACGGTTTCAAATCACTATAATCTTCTACGTGAAGCTGCTTCGACACAATCTACATGGTAAAAGCGCTATAGAAATAAAGGTGAATTGAAAAATGTTGAGGAGGAGGGGTCTGTTAGGTTGTTTTAACTCTCCTGTAACCCCTTTCCCAATCTTTCTGAATGAAATGCCCACTTTACAACATCCAATCAGCTCACAATACAAAAAACAAGCCACGCCCACAGTTTTCTCATTCAATATTCCACTTCATGTGGACTTCAAATGCAGATGGTTGGAAAGCCTTGGTGTGATCCTGAGGATCATCTAGCACAGTGAACTGCAAAAGGACCCAAGTGTCATGGAGAATTGCACAGCTCTTTTCTTTCCAGACTGCCAAAAGGTCATTCTTCTCCCTGATGCATGACAGACGACCCTCAGCCGTCTCATGGGGCTGTGATAAAATCAATACAGAAGTTGAAATAAGGCCATAACCCTCTCTCAGTCCATCTTCAATGCTGCCAACGACACACGTGACTAGTAAAGGGGTCTCAGGATGTTGCACAGCCATGGCTTCCCCTCAGACCAGCACTTTTAAAAGAAACGCATAAAGAAGAGAGAAAACGGTGCTCATTAAGTTTCCATTCAGGGCTTATTTTTTCCCTGTTGCTAGCACAGAACAAGCTCTCCTGTCTCAACCCTGACCTATTCCTTTTTTTATTTCTCCAAGTTCCTACTCACATATTGTGCTGCCTTCAGCGAATCACACAGAGAGCTGGATGTGAGTGCCATTCACTTCACATGAAGAGCGATCGTCTTTTGGCCAGGGCTGAGTACATGCCTGGAGGAAACCTGCCAGCGCTTTTTGATATTCGTCTGAAAATCAAACGCTGATCACGGCTCACCGACAGATTATCAGGAAGAGTCGACGTTTGATTGCGTCTGAACTTTTTTATAAATGTGATTCCGGTCAAACCATTGTCTTGAACAGCTGATGTCTATAAGAATGAGGAGAAGTCGAGATGAAAAGAATCATTTCAGGCCCTATTTCTGTCATAAAACGTGATGGCTAATCAAAAGAGGTCAACGTGACAGTTGAGTTGGGATTTAGGAGATCAATAATGCATGGAATATGATGAATTTAGATGAGCTTGCATTAATGAAGATCAGTTTCTGTATAGGACTTTAGTTTTCATTAATATGCTGACAATATAAGGGCTATTCTACCAGACACGTAAATCATCTGACCTTGAAATAAAAACAAATAGAGTGAATAAAAAAAGCATTTCATCCCAAAAGTTTCTCAAACAGACTGATGGTTGATTTCTGTAGGTTGTTCTGTTTAGAAATATGTTGTTCATAGCTGACAGTGGTTTTTTTTGTTCCTTTGTGTCGAGTTCTTCGCAGGTTTTTTCTGAACGTTAATGAACAAGTTAGAGCTCTGCATTTGAGCCCGAGCCCCTGGGGCCGAGCTTCGGGCCAATTTTTTTTACGTCATAACTAGCACGCATATTGGGCTTTGGGCCTGCTTTATAAAAAAAACCTTCTAAAAAAAAAAAGTTTAAATGACATCTAATGCATGCGGTCCGGAAGCGACAGTGATTTCTTGTGTATAGAGATTTCCAGCCACGTGAAACTGTGAAAAATGCAAACTGGTTATGCACAATGAACAAGTTTTAAGTCTAGGCGCGTCTGCAGCATATCTAGCACCGTCCTGCCTCATCCCTTACTCTTATTTCAAGCTCATGAAACACTGATGCTTGCTGTCAAAGGCTACATTATTTATATGTATATATTTATTTATATTTGTTGATCAGTTATTCAATAGATAAAATAGAAGAACGAATCGCAGCGCCAAAACATGAACTGGATCAAACAAAATAATAATCTAGCCTAAATAAAATTAAAGTGAAATAATCACAGTTTTAGAGAAGCCTATATTAAGCCGTTTTCCCTGTTAATGAAAAAAAAAATTCTATTGCGCCAGTCAATTACAATTTAATTCATGAGCAGAACAGGCATTTACAAAGTATTCGCAGCTGTATGCGTTCCTAGATTACCTCAGAAGAACAAACTTCGGTTGGAAGTGTGAGAGAACTCAGAAAGTCATTGTGAGAATAAGGATGTCTGCTTATTTATGCCAGTCTGTCAGATAAAATAGTTTAAAACACCTTGAATGGTAGTGGCTTCACCTGAGTTGGCTGCGCAGCAGCTGGATCTGAATTGTCCGATGAAAGGGACACGGGCTGGGGTGCTCAGGTGCTGATGAGACTGCGTACTCCACTCCGTGTGGGGGATCAGTATTTGTCTCATTAGTTTTAAGCCTTTTGGCAAATGTCTCAATTAAGTTTCTGTTTTAAAGAGCGTTTACTCATTTTGAACCTGGTTTTAAACAATAGCTATCTGAATTGTAATTTTTTGTGTGCGGAAAAACTGCCAGCAAACTAAAGCCAATAGATTTCTTTACCCATCTCCCACCATGCAAGTACAAACATGCTTTAAAACACACACCTTTATTTGTCATTCTTTCTTGCTTTGTCAATATATCGTAGTGTCGGCTATACTGTTTAATAATCAATTTAAATTATGCAATAAATAAATAAATAAATTAAAACTGGCATTATTCCCGCCCACTCATGGTAAGTATGTGCAGTATGGCTGCAGGCACCACTAAATTAAATTGAGTAAACTCACTGTGGACCACATACCGCTTGGATATCGATGTCACTTAAACTAAATCTTACATTTAAAAAAAAAAAAAAAATAATAAATAAAAAAGAAATAAAACACACACACACACACACACACACACACACACACACACACACACACAAAATAATTTCTCTAAATTATTCTGATAAAAAAAAAAAAAAAAAAAAAAAAAAAAAAAAACGAAAATGAAAAAAAACAAACTTTCTATCAAATACAAAACTGGTCTAATTTAATGGCTGTAACAGTAGACCAAAATTTTCCCCTTTTCTCGTGTTTGGTACCCTTCTGAAAGGGTGCCGAAAAAGTGGTTCGTATAGTACACTTCGGTATCCCTTTTGACAGTGTAAACGGCCATAAAAGCATACTGAACTGTACCACTCAGTGGAAACGGGGCATAACAGTCTACTTATAATCTAATGAGAATTAGCTCGCATGTAGATGCAATGTAACTTAATTCAACATACGGACCATCAAAATAAAGTGACCTTTTTTTCTCAGAAGGAAAAACAAGTATATTTTAAGCCAATTATCATACACACCAGCAGCTCAAAGAGAACCATTTGTATACCTTATTAGTATTCCATAAATATTCAGATTAAGTTACTGAACTCGGGTAATCCAATAAAATGCTACATATAACTTTTGCATTTTTGCCAAAGCGTGCTTTTCATAATATCTAGCGAAATTCATTTTAAAACTAACTTTTTCAGCTTGGATATTTACATATTAATCTAAACATCTCTCTCTAGGATATTCGTTGTCAGTAAATAGCTGCACTCGTACAGCATTTCCAATTTCATTTTACTTCAAATCAAAGAATAAATCAAAACTTTGATTGAAATCATGGGAAGTCATTTAATCCAAAATACTTGTGACGTTATGATTAATAAACACTACAGAATGTATAATACATCCAAAAAGTTTTCCAATACGGAAATGACTTTATATTATAGAGAAAGAGTGAAGGAGATTAAAAAAAGTCATACTTGGCGAGATGAAAAAAAAATATGGAAAATAAAACCAAAATGAAGAAAACAATTTAAGAGCCTTCTAAATGCCCGAGGAGAAGGCAGATAATGAACAGATAGAGCAATAAACACAGAAAGCAATACTTGGATTATACGTGGCCTTGCAGGCTGCTGTCCAGTGCTGTTTATTATTTAGCAGGCAGGTTAGTAGGCCTGCAGCAGCAGATTAGATTGCATTGCGTGCCGCGCAATAACACAGTGAAGACAGCCATGGGCCCGTGAGGTTTCGCACACTTCTTTCCATGTGGAGAGGAAGCACAGACAGGAAGCCATTAGTCAACTCGCTTCTCTGTGATACGCATGTCAATTTTTGGCCCAATTATAGCTTAATGCAGAGCTTCGTGCATGAGAGGATCATGGGAAACATTGCCATCAGAAAAAAAAAATTGCCAAGTTAGACTTTTTTTAAAATAAGGCAATACAAATCTTTACTTTGTTCCTTATACAGTTTTAATTCTGTTGTATCATGATTAGTGGATTCTCATAAATATGCATCAGCCAGGCACGGAGTCAGTTTCTAACTGCAGATGGCTAAACCTGCCCAGAGGCTCTGCGAAATGGAAGCCTTGCAGAGGATATTCAGAATGCATCACTTTCACATGCTTATTATATCCGACACGCAATCCTCCGACGAAGATGTTCTTGAGATGATATTCACTACTATAAATGAGGACGATCTTTTGTTGGATATAATATGCGCTGTGTGCTATTTTTTATTCTTGCTTCGAGTCTCAATATGAACTTCTGGATGTCAAACAAATGAGTGCATTAGACAAATGAGTCTTTTTTGTTTTCACCATGAGTGAAGGCACAATCAAGCAAGTTATACAAAACCATGTACTCTTGAAATACATCATTGCAGTATTTCTATAGAGATGTCTCTCATATGATAAATTGCATGTGCACTTCAGTTTATTCTTGAAGGCCATTTGCTTTATTGTAACGGAGATAGATATATAGTATTATTTGTTACATTGACAGACAGACAGACAGACAGACAGACAGAGTGGTCATAACATATGTGCTTATTAAAATTCCTATTTGTATATTCGAACATGGTTGTTTTTATATCATAATTGTTTGGTTCGTTTGTTGGTAAGTACATACAATTACAGTGCATCCGGAAAGTATTCATCGCGCTTCACCTTTGCCACATGTTACAGCCTCATTCCAAATTGGATTAAATAAATTTATTTCCTCAAAACTCTACACACAATATCCCATAATGACAATGTGATTTTTGTTAAATTGTTAGAAATATATATATATATAAAGAAATAAAATAAATAAATAAATAAATAATCACATATACTTAAGTATTCACAGCCTTTGCTCAATACTTTGTTGATGCACCTTTGGCAGCAATTACAGCCTCAAGTCTTTTTGAATATGAAGCCACAAGCTTGGCACAGCTGTCTTTGGGAATTTTTGCAGTACTCAACCTCTATTAGGTTGGATAAGAAGGGACTGTGTAGTGGCATTATCAGATCTCTCCAGAGATGTTCAATAAGATTTAATTCTGGGCTCTGGCTGGGCCACTCAAGGACATTCACTGAATTGTTGTGAAGCCACTCCATTGATATTTTGTTGGTGTGCTTTGGGTCATTGTCCTGCTGGAAGATGAACTGTCGCCTCAGTCTGAGGTCAAGAGCACTCTGAAGCAGGTTTTCATTCAGGATGTTTCTGTACATTTCTGCATTAATGTTTCCCTCTATCCTGACTAGTCTTCCAGTTCCTGCTGCTGAAAAATATCCCCACAGCATGATGCTGCTACCACCATGCTTCACTGTAGGGATGGTATTAGCCTGGTGATGAGCGATGCCTGGTTTTCTCCAAACGTAACATCTGGCATTTACTCCAAAGAGTTAAATTTTAGTCTCATCAGACCAGAGAATTTTGATTCTTATGGTCTGAGAGTCCTTCAGATGCCTTTTGGCAAATTCCAGGTGGGCAGTGGCCTCCGTCTGGCCACTCTACCATACAGGCCTGATCGGTGGATTGCAGCACAGATGGTTGTCCTTCTGTAAGGTTCTCCTCTCTCCACAGAAGTCTGCAGCTCAGACAGAGTGACCATATAGTTTTTGATCACCTCCCTGACTAAGACCCTTCTCCTTGATCACTCAGCTTAGATGGCCAGCCACCCCTAGAAAGAGTCCTGGTGGTTCCAAACATCTTCCACTTATGGATGATGGAGGCCACTGTGCTCACTGGAACTTTCAGAACAGCAGAAACTTTTCTGTAAGCTTCCCCATGCTTGTGCCTCCAGACAATCCTGTCTCGGAGGTCTACAGACAATTCCTTTGTCTTCATGCTTGGTTTGTGCTTTGACATGCACAGTCAACCCTGGGACCTTATATAGACAGGTGTATGCCTTTTCAAATAATGTCATTTTAAATTCAAATCATTTTGAAATAAGGCTGCATAAAAAAATGTGGAAAAAGTGAAGTGCTGTGAATACTTTCTGGATGCACTATATGCAAGTAACAGTGTTTTAGCTTTAATCTAACTCAACTAAACAGCTCACGTTTGTGTTGTGCTGACAGCAAAATACAAGAACCCATTCAATTGTTTTTTGAATGAATGCATTGGGCTAATTTAGCCTGTGAATCAGTTACCTACAAAGTATTTCTTACAACTGAAAAAAGATAACATTTGCACATTTTTGTCTTGCTGTCTTTGAATAGACATTGATGAATTAGGGTTGAAATGGGGAAAAAAATGAACCTTTATGTATTTATTTATTTATTTATTTATTTATTTATTTATTTATTTATATGTCCAGCATTGAAATTCTAAATTCTGTAATAACATTCAGAATTTTTTTATTTTTTTATTTCGATGCTTTTCCATACACTTACAAAACCTAAAAGGTTGAGTTTTTGTTTATTTTCAACTTTATGACTATTATTTTATTACATTTACATTAACATTTATCATTTATCATTTATCAATCAATGTCTATTCAAAGTCAGCAACTTGAAGACTGCTGGAAACCAAAAAGTAGACTGTTCCATTAGACCGTTCCATTGAAGGAAAAAACAAACAAATCTAATTTAAAGTGAAAGAGGACCAAAGACAGTTTGCCCACCAACATTCTTCAAAGATCTCATTTTGTGTTCACCAATAGAACGAATTTAATTTAGATTTGGAAAAAAATTGAGTGAGTGAACAATGACTATTTAAATTTTGGGTGAAGTGTCTCCATGCATGTATTGTGCCATGGGTTAAAGCTAGATGAGATAGAAATGTAGCTACTGAAGAGTCATTTTTACATACAGTCCATTTTTCAGAGTTGAAGTTCAGTTTAGTGGTTTAATTTTCACTGCTGAAAGTCCAAACACTGAGCAAATCCATCAATGTGCAGCTCCAAACCAAACCAAGAAAGCCAGTGGCGAGGAACAAACTTCACCAATTGACGCAAAAAGAAAAAAAAGACAGAAACAAGGCTCAGTTGGACACGACCATTTCTCCTCTGGCCAAAATTCCAGTGCAGAGCTATAGTCTAGGTGCTGGGGGCTGGACAATGCTGGACGTCCATCATGGAGAAACTGCAGGGGTGAATAGGTCACCGGCGGGTGTCCTTTTCTGTTGGATATTGGTCATTGCATTAATTATGTTTTATTGTCACTACATTAAAGACGTTTTATCACCACTTTAAAGCCAAAGAGTGTCATTTAATAAGTTTCCATGCTCTTTCCTGAACTCTCCCTCTGCTTTGTTGGGTATTTCAATTGATTACTCCACCAAGAGGCATATTTAAAAGCTCTGGAGACATGCCAACTATTGAAACAAAAATTAAACTACTGTATTTGCGTGGTGGAACAACAGGTGATCCGGTTGTTCCAGATGACAGTAATTACTTTCCACTCCATTCTCTGAACGTTGTGTTTCTGCTCAAATACAGCCACTCTCCACATAGAAAAGTGTAAATGCATGCGGTAAGAGTAATTTACTCTGACTTCCTGCCGATCTGACTGCGCTCCGTCTCTTTCTTTAACAACAAGACATTTATCAACCACAACATGCTGTTCACTATTTCCATCAAGAGCAGACAGACAGCTTGTGTTATTCAGTGGGGGGGTGCCGTGATCTTTTGCCAGATTCAAAAACATTTGCGATCATAAATAAACAGTTATGAATGATTAAGACAGTTAAGGCAGTAAGAAATCCTTGAGGATGTTAAAAAAAAAGGCACGCTTCTTCACCTCTCGAACCCATTCTTTAGCTGCCGTCTAAGGTTTGTGTTTGGATATGGGTTGTATTAACCTCATGAATGAAGTGACGAACACAGTCTTTGATTCAAAAGACCTTGGTTTCCATGGCAACCCTCAAAGATCCTTTACTAACTTACGTGTTAGGCTTGTCAGTGTTAAAGTACAAATGGAATCAAAACCAGACATATGATTTTGTTAGCTCGCTTTGCTAGTTTTGTGGTGAACTTTGTGCATGTCATTAAGAAAAAAAAAAAGTTTGTCCTTATAATCTTTAATTGAAATCTGTAAATGTATTTTCTGTATTTTTTTTTTTGTCAAGTTGTGAGATTACGTCTGTCTTAGGTATAGGGTACGGTTGACACACTTAACAGAAATGGTGAGAAGGAGGTGTCTGTTAGGTTGTAAGGACTCTTGTAAAACCCTTCTCTCCGATCTTTCGAAATGAAATGCCTACTTTACTACATACAATCAGCTCGTAGTAGAAAAAAAAAATTCATATCAAGCCACGCCCCAGCCGATATCATATTTTAAGCTTTAGTTGAGGTGTAATGTAGCTGTGTGAACATATACTGAATGTAATGCGCTCAAAGTCCAATGCAAAGGGAGACATTGGCTTTTACAGAGTTAGCTTAGCAAAGCCTACATCGAACAAATTTGCGGACTACAAAAAAAATACACTCTGGGCTAGTGAGATAACAAACGCTTCAGGTTAAACGTATTCACCATGCGCATACACCCCGTGCAGTGAAGGGGCGTGGCCAGATGCGCTGTAGTGTTATAGCAGAGAAAGCTAAAATGGCGTCTAAAGGCTGATTATCTGCAGAGCTTGCTCTGTTTCTGTATTTGGGCTTCCAAAGGACATGACACAAAGAGAGAAGTGCTTACAATTTAATTTTATTTATGTTCCAGAAAATTATAGCATATAGCTAGCATTTGACAAAGGAGAACTCCCAGAATCTCTCCCAGTTCAGTGCTGGATTCGGCTAAAAACACCTCAAAGAAGGAGAAGCTCCAACTTCCATAAGAAGCTATGGACTGTGAGTCACAATTTGTGAGTATTTTAATTTGTAAAAATGATCAACTACATAAACAGTTTCTAGCGTTAATGGGATGTTCTAGCAAGGACTAAACAACGGGAAATGCTGTTTGGCACAGCTAACAATTTAGCTACATATTCATATTTTTGTGGCCACAATGCACTGTGATTTTTGCGGTGTTAGTAACTGCAGTATGGACTCGGTTCAGGCGGCCACAGTGATCAGACACTAGTATATGTACAAACTGTACCAAAATGCCTGGGGGGGGAGGGGGGGGGGGGGGGGGGGGGGTTTATTGGGCTCTGAAATGTCAAAAACGGCTGTAGATTTGCTTAGTTGGTTCAACTCAATGCATAATAGAAGTGAATTTTTTTTCTTTCATATGTTTTGTGTCCTCATGTCAGAAAATATAGCCTGCATCATTATTTTTTAAAAGTTTGTCTGAAATTAAAAAATGTTAATTTTGCTAGCCACAGTTCTTAACCAAGCCCCGCTTACGATTAGTTTGCTAGTTTGCGAAAAGAAAGCCCCCCTTCTCAATATTTATTTTCAGAGTGAAGTACATCAACATCCAGTTCACAAAGACTTTACGTTATGAGATTAAACTAGTGTTTTAAGTAAATGTAATGCATGTTAATAAGTAAAATAAATTTTTTTTAAAGAACACAGAGGTTACCCCTTTTTTCAGATTTAATATAAGTCTTTTGTGTCCCCAGAATGTGTCTGTAAAGTTTCAGCTCAAAACACCCATCAGATTATTTATTATAGCTGTTTGAAGTGTCTATATTATAGCTGAAAAAAAGTTGTTGTTTTTTTTTTACTGGGCCTTTAAGGCTAGTCCTCCCCACCCACCGTTCCCACGTGCCTGTCAGAAATCGCCGCCCTCGGCTGCATCAGGAAGTAGATCACACGAAATGTGTGTGAGAAATACTACAGTAAGAACTATAACAATCAGTATTTAATGCAGTTTTTTGTGGAGTTGCAACAATGAGTCACACACAATGTCAATACAAAGTTCCCGCACACACACAGCAAGGACACAAACAGCGCACACACACACACACACACACACACACACACACACACACACACAGAGAGAGAGAGAGACAGCGCGTTAAGCTCTGCACTCGTTTTGCACGCATATGTGACATGATACTGGTAATCTCCATTGCTGTATGGATATCTGTTATGTTAATGTACAAAATAAACCTGATTTAACGTCCACAAACCGGGATTGAAGCGTCTTCCTTTATAATTGTTCTGACACGCGGCTGTGCTGATTAAGTGCATCTGAAGTGAATCCCTGTAATTCATTACACACATGCTCTGTTTTAAAACATTTTAAACTTGTAAAACTCACTCTTGATCACGTTTGATGATGATTGATGATCCTAGCGAACTGAACAGACCTTTTATTCCTGGTTGCTTTGCACTCATCCTCTCTTGTTGATATTATTATACACGTGACTACAAGGACATGTTAATACGCAGCTGTCAATCAATATTGGTGGGCGGGGGGACCGCACTCCTACATAAAGTTGCGGTCGATCTAAAAACCGCTCCAATTGGTCCACCGTTTTTATGTTGTTAAATTAAAAAAAAAAAGGACTGGGTGTGTTTATTTGCACTCCAATATGACAGTTTATACACTATACTTACACACATTTCTGTCCAAACAGCTTGTAAAGTAGATTTTTCACCATAGGTGCCCTTTAAAACTAAATTTATAGCCCCCTCTACATAGAGGCACATTTAACTGTAAAATTATTTTATTTAACAATAATGACGTTGTACTGTTGCATGATTTTGTGCTGGCAATTTAACGGATATATGCCTGTAATTAATAAAAATGACCATAAACAGCCAGCAGGTGGTGGTGTGTCCATTTTAAATGAGCGAGTTGTTAAATCACTCATTCAAATGAATCACTCAAAATTGTTATTTCGTAGTTAGAGTTGTTGCATAATCTCTTGATCATGTACATTTTTATGAAAAAAATTATGTAGCAACCATTAAAAATCTGTCATACTTATAATGTTGTATTTGTAGTATTTTTAGCTTACTTTTGAAGTTCAGAAATAATTGTCACATTATTTTTGACCTATTATATAGTCAGAAAGTATGTGATTTTCAAACGTAGCCATTGTCTTTTTGAATAGATTATCTTAATTCAAAAACAGGTTCATTCAAGAAAAAAACAAGCAGGAAACACCCATACACACTCTCTTTCACTGACTACAGCCAATTTTAGTTCATCCATTTCACCTATAGTGAATGTCATTGGACTGTGTGGGAAACTGGAGCACCCGGAGGAAACCCATGCTAACATGGGGAGAACATGCAAGCTCCACACAGTAATGACAACTGACTTAAACCAGCGACCTTCTAGCTGTGAGGCAACAGTGCTAACCACTGAGCCACCATGCCACCCAGCTTGCAGTCATCGTGCATTCAAGGCTTGATAGATATATTCAGCATTAGAAAATACGCGATTACACATGCAGCCATTTTGTGAAGCTTAACTAGTGTTTTATAAACCATACCACAATAAATTGGTGTTGCTAACAAACGCAATATAAAAGCCCTTAAAATCCTGCTGAACATGTAGGCCCTTAAAAATTTGGTGGGGAAAAATTAAACTAATAGCCATTTATGAGGGTTACACAAAAAGAGAACACCGTGTCAGATCTATCAAGAGCAGTTTCAGTGACCTTGGCAGAACGAGAGTCTTTAAAGATCCATTTAATTGATGTCTTCAGTCTGAAGTTCACTTCAACTCATAAAACCTGTGACCTTAGCTTTAATTACAGACCTGAAGTTTTACTCCCCTCTGTAATAAAACCACTTCATGTAACTCAAATGGTCACATAAAATACCATCCATCTCATCCCATTCATTTAACACACATTGCGCAAAAGAGAAGAACAAAAAACTTGAAATTCACAGTGTTGTACTCATCTGCCCTGTACTGAATTAAATCAATTCAAACAGCAGGTTCAAAGCTTCAGATTGACTACACAATGAAGCAATTTTTAACAAACTTCTAACTTCTTTTAAATGACTTCAGAGAAGCAGAAATAATATTGCTTTATTGGATTCATAAGTTCATGCACAGGCAGCAACCTTTGATCGAATTCTTAACCCAGCTGCAATCAATGCCCACACACAAACAAAACAAATGAAATAAGGAAAGTAACTCAAGTTGTCAAACAGTTACATAAGGCTTTACTAAAAAATAAACAAAGAAACAAACAATGACTTTGCTAAATGAACCAAAACAACAACAAAGTATTAATCTACTCAATCCACCATTGGTGTCCAGAATCACACACTCATTAGACACTACTGTGTAAACAAATGTAAACATAGTTCATATTTTAACATCAGCAAAAAAACTGAACATACTACATTCATAATTTTGCCATTATCACCAACGCAACCTACCAGATTCAGTTGTGTCTCTTTACTGCTATGCATATCCTCCTGAAATGGTAATGAAAAGGCACAGTATAGCAAGTCATCCTGGTATTCCTGGCTACGATTTCATACTATGGATTTGGATAACACTAGTTCAGCTGTCAGTAATTGCAGTAATTTGGTGCTGTGATTGGTGAATGAGTTAAGGTGCACAGGACACACACACAAGTCTATTTACACATGTAGTATTCACATTTGCCATCAGAATGGTGTAGTCATGAAGTCTACAATCAGAGGTTTTTCCATAACAAGCAATAAATAAAGGTAAAAGTATGATAAGAACAATTAAAAAATAGGAAAAAAATATTTACAAGTAATTTATTTAATTTATAATACACACATATGTATATATACACATACAGTTGAAGTCAGAATAATCAGCCCCTCTGTTTATTTTTTCCCCCAATTTCTGTTTAATGGAAAGAAGTTTTTTTCAACACATTTCTAAGCATAATAGTTTTGATAACTCATTTCTAAAAACTGATTTATTATTATCTTTTCCATGATGACAGTAAATAATATTTTACTAGATATTTTTCAAGATTTCTGTACAGCTTCAAGTGACATTTAAAGGCTTAACTGGGCTAATTAGGTTAACTAGGCAGGTTAGGGTAATTAGGTAATTTTAAACTTAAAATAGATTTTACAAAATTAAAAACTGTTTTTATTCTTGCCGAAATAAAACAAATAAGACTTTCTCCAGAAGAAAAAATATTATCAGACATACTGTGAAAATTTCCAAAACACCCAGGTCACATGACTAGGGTCATTTGAAACACTCAGGTCACGTGACTAAACTGTTTAGAAACCCCAGGTCACATGACTAAGGCAATTCAAAGCATCAGCCACTTCAGAAATGTTTAGAGACCTGGCAAATCTGTGCTTGACTGACAGGGCCGGAAAAGATCTCTATCTCATGTAGCCTAGTGGAAGGTATGTGTGCACAGAGTAACAATGCTGCAAATGACCCGAGTTCAAATCCCAACTTGTATAAATACACTGTAACTATGACTTGATGTGTTTTATTAATGCTAAAAACAAGACAAAACAAAACATATTTAACCACAACGTTTTCATTCAGACGTCAGACCAATGTTAAAACAAAACAGAACATTAAAAACTACAATGTATACTAGAATTATCCTGGATTCGAACCCATTATCTCTGCATGTTAGTCAGGAACTTTCACTGCTTCACTAAATCACTTGAAACTTCCACGCTACAATTTGGGGTTTAATACCACAAATTGCTTAACTGTTTCTTTGTTGAAGCTGTTCTAGTGCAATACATACAAATGTAGAGACGGGTTTCAAAACCTTTTGAAGCTTCGATACACTTGCTTTGACTGTTTCAGTGTTTTGAAGCCTCCCCTTGCCCACCACTAACACACAGGTGCTTACAGATAATCCAAAGCGTGGTCAATAAACAGGCTGGATCAGTGTATGCAGCAAACAGAAGGGTAAGGAAACACAGCAAGACTAGACTAGGACATTCTTTGTGAAGTTACAGGTAAACAAGACTCAGCACTGTGTGTGTGAAAGTGAGGTGTATTTATAGTCCTGGTAATCAATCTATGATGAGTTTCCAGCTGTGTGTGTGCAATCAGTAAGCGAACTGGAACTAGTGTGTGTGAGGTGCATGATGGGATTTGTAGTTCTCCAGCGATCTGCAACTGCTAGATCGCAACTGATTCTGACTGTGTGTGAGTGCTGCCAAATGATTATTGTAATTAATCACATCCAAAATTAAAGTTTGCATTTACATAATGTGTATTTAATGTGTATAAATAGTTTGTATATATAAATAAAACATATAAAATGTATAAAAATACAACAAATATTTACATTTATATTTATGTAAAATTTGTAATAGATATAAATACTTATTTTATAAAAATAAATTGTCTACTTAAATATATATCATGTAAATAGAAGCTTTTATTTTGAATGTGATTAATTGCAATTAATCTTTTGACAGCAATTCATTTCTTCAGATTAAAACAACCGAATGACATATAAAGTCCATGCATGTTCATATGGCTATTTAGTTTTTCTATTTCTGTCTGTTTTTCTGTATGAAATCGTCCAGCCTGTTTATTATTTCTTGAGCCAGACCAGCCAGAGGTTCCCTACAGGGCTGCCCGAGTCTCCACATTAACTGACTGCTATGGCTTTCTCATTACTTATGCATAGGCCTATACTTTCCTCCTCATTTCTCCTTACCTCTGGGGCACTTGACCCTTTGGGCTGGATCTTCATAAGTGATGCAAGGCTCCACAAATCGAACTGCATGGTGCTTAACTGCTCCCACTGCTGAACCGCAAGTGGAACACCAAGGTTGTTTCATTACCAGACCCTCCAAGATAGATGCTTTTCTTCCTGCGTTGAATTGTTAAAGCACAAACTCTTTTTTATTACCAGTACTACTTGACATACATGAAAAGCTGGATTGCATGAATTACATTTTGGCTTGTGCCCTTGGGTTTTTGACCCAGTATTATTTCTGAGCACGTATTTAAAATATATAGACACTGAATTAAGAAATGCAAAGCATATATTTTTTTCTTTCTTTTTTTAATGGCTGAATGCCTCATTGTTATGTGTGCATTCATAAGCAATTGAATTTAATTTCATGGAAGCTTACCCAGTGCATGCAGTGTCAAAGAAAAAGCTGAACGTCAAAACAATGTGCGGCATTGCATTGATTTAGTTAATCAATTTCACGGCTTTAAAAAGGAAATATTCAGATGTTTGCATATGCTTTATTGATTACTGATATGTTTTGCAAATGTTAAATAAGGCTTGCTTCTAGATATAGTTCCTTCTGAACATCTGACATGTTTGTTCAGTGAAACATGCTTAAATATACAGTCAAAGTCAGAATTATGAGCTCTCCTGAATTATTAGACTCCTGTATATTTCCTCCCTAATTTCTCTTTAACAGAAAGAAGATTTTTGTCCAACATTTACAAGATGTCTACCTCTTTAACTTTGAATTAGCACCGCCAAACTGTAGTTTCATATGACTTTGTAAAACTAATGGTTTGTACTGTGTTAATGGTACCTGTGGGATCTGCTGAGATCTGCACACATGCATATTTTACAGCTGTCAGCATCACTTTCCATCACCTGCAGGCCCTGTTTACACCTGGTGCTAAAATCCATCTTGAGTGTTCACAAGCGGTCGGTGAGACAGATTGCTCTTTAAACACATGTATCGCAAAATTGCTCTGAGGAACCACTTCTGTGAATCTTGAAGAAAGTCTCCGATATTTTGGACTACTGCACTAATTTGTGACATTTTGGTTCATTTTTTTCTCCCACTACATTCTTGATTGTAACTACAAACTGATGTTTACAGAATTCACTCATGCGTCATGATTTTGTTAAGTACGATGCGATCCTGGATTAACATCTATGTTGATCCTGGAACATCATTTTTGTTCGAAAATGTAATCCACACCCGTTCCCTACCCCTAAAGCCAACCATAACTGTAAATTATTCCTAAGGGGAATAAATTCATCAGAGGGGAATAATAGTTAACAGTAAACGTATCCCTTAATTCTTATTGGCTGATTGAAATGTTGTTCATAGATGCTGAGATACTTGGTGAAATCAGGTTCGCAGAGTTTACTCTGCTAGTCTACATTAGATGTGGAGATTTTTCTTCTTTCCGCAAGTAGGTAGTTTATAGATCATCCAGAAAAAAAGAAAGAAAAATAATAATTTAAATTATTCACTTTTTGTCACTCGAATTGTAGATGGCTTTTTTCTTCAGTCGAAAAATAAAGATGATTTTTGGCAGAAACTCCTTGGTGAATCCAATGCAATCTCCCAGCAATTCGTAACTTATTGATTTAGTGGCTAATTCGTATGAATTCTTACAATCTAATTCTTGTAATTTAGTATGATTTGCTCATTACCCAATCACGGTTGGGTTTAGGGGTGGGGTTAGGTGCCACGCCTCCTTTTTAAAATCGTACAAATTCATATGAATTAGCCACTAAACTGTCAAACTGTAAAATACCTCTGTTTTCTCGTAAGATCAGGCTATGAATCATATAATAAAAGTCAAAGAAAAAAACATACATAGGCTAAACAAAACAAATATAAAATGATCAGACTGTGCATGATAATGAACATCATTTAAAACAATATTATGAATATTATTAACCAACTAATTCAAAATTAATCAAGTGACGTGTGATTATTTTATAATAAAGGTTTTGAATCTTTTATTAAAATATCGTTTATTCATTCATTTTCCTTGGGTTTGGTCTCTTATTTATCAGAGGTCGCCACAGAGAAATGAACCTCCAACTATTCCAGCATATGTTTTACACAGCGGATGCCCTTCCAGCCGCAACCCAGTGCTGGGAAACACCCATACAATCACATTTACACACACTCATACATCATGACCAATTTAGTTTATTCAATTCACCTATAGCACATGTCTTTGGACTGTGGGGAAAACTGGAGCACCCTAAAGAAACCCACATGAACACGGGGGAACCATGAAGACTCCACCACACAGAAATACCAACTGGTCTAGTCGGGACTCAAACCAACGACCTTCTTGCTGTGAAGTGGCAGTGCTAAGCACTGAACCTCCATGCCTCCAATTTCAGATCACTAAGATCAAATTATATTCAGTTTGCCCTAAATACTGTAGTTTTAAAGCTCTAAAAACTATGAAGAGTTTGGATACAAAAACTTTTAATGGCATCTGAAATTTTTTTCAGGCTCCCGTATGTAGGTTATACTAGAACATAGGGATGTAACGATTCAACGATTCACATTGTGATACGTTCTCAATACTAATCTCACGATACGATTTAGTCACGATTTTTAAAAATAATTATTTAAAACAAATTTAAGTTGAAGAGCTTTTTCATTTTTTTCTTAAATGTCATTTTAGTCTGTAAATCAAGTAAACACAGCGCCCCCCCTGTTAAAAAAATGTATTGTGATTCATTCAACATTTCTACAGGTTTGAATCATCACATATTTGAATCGTTAACTTCAATGTATTTTAAAGCATACTTCTGATGCATGCTACTAAATATTTTTTATCATAAATATTAATTGGCAGGCAGCACGGTGGCACAGTTGGTAGCACTGTCGCCTCACAGCAAGAAGGTCGCTTGGTCGAGCCTCAGCTGTGTCAGTTCGTATTTCTGTGTGGAGTTTGCATGTTCTCCCGGTGTTCGCGTGGGTTCCCCCAACAAGTCCAAAGACATGCGCTATTTGTGAATTGGGTGAGCTAAATTGTCCGTAGCGTATGTGTGTGAATGAGAGTGTATGGGTGTCTCCCAGTGATGGGTTGCAGCTGTAAGTGCATCCACTGCGTAAAACATATGCTGGATAAGTTGGTGTTTCGTCCCGCTTTGGTGACCCCTGATTAATAAAGGGACTAAGCCAAAAGAAAAATGAATGAATGAATGAGTATATGAATGAAATATTAATTAAAAACCATCAAACTAGTGATTTTCATTGCCTAGCCTTGCAATTATCTTTATAGTAAAACTGATTAAAATGATTCATTCAAAAACATTGATTCATTCAGAAGCAAATCAAGTGACTGTCCTTACAAGCTACTTAAACTTTCAACAAAATATTTCACTTCATATTACTGAAGCAGATTGCACACTGAACACATTCAAGTTGTCCTGTAACATTTTTAAAATATAAAAGTTGTGTTTAGATTTGTTTCTAAGCAAGAATTTTGTCCTTTTGTTGGGCTAATTTTGTAAACGATCACACGTAAAATGAATATCCTCATTACATTACATAAAAACTATATATAAACCCAAGATCTAGACATCCAGCCTAGTTGTCTCCATATATAACCACTTCTATATGCTAGGTCTCATTTAACCTAGTTACATAAGCAGCCCCTGTCCTCATTTTACTGGAGTACAGAGTGTCAAATTTAGTTCCTGTGTTTATGAATTACTAATATGTGCCCTGCAGGCGTTCTTCTTCCCTCTATAGCCAGAAATGAACATGAAATAGAAGTGAGAGACAGAAACAAAGAAGAGAACAAAGAGCCGCTGATTCACCACAAACATTGATGGGATTTTTCGCACATCTTGTTTTTTTGACTGGATGTAGTCCCAGACTGTGGTCCTTTTAGTCGGTATATTTTGCATTTAGAGAACTTTGTGGTGGAACTGCTCTGGGTGGCTTGAAACACTAAATTGCTCAGGGTTAAGTGTTTGAGTCAGGAGATGTGCTAGACTGCCACGCTGAGAAGTGCATTAGATTTCACATCACATATTTTGGACTCAATGAACTTGGCTTTCTTTCCTGTTTGTAAAACTCACTGAACACCTGGGCACCTTTTTCTGAATTTGAGTAAATATAAAGGTTTTACTGACTTCGAATGAAATGTTAACGTTCCACAAACACATTTGGCACATTAACTTTATGGCTGATTTGTAAAGGTTATATTTTAATCTTCATATATTTTATTTCAGTAATAACATGCAACTGGATTCTTTGTCTTTTAGCTGTCTAAACTTCCCTTTAATCATGTATAAGACATTTAGTTCATACCTTTCCAACCCAGACTATGAAGACATTGAGGTTTCTCATAAATTCTTTTTGATGTTGTAAGGATTGTGTTCTCCGTGGCCTTGCCCTCCTCCTCAGCTGTGTTACTTCACATGCTCAAATCTCAGGTTTTCTGTCACAGATGCTCCCTTTGAAATGGATTTTCTTTGTGTAAAGAGCGGTAAGCACTCTTTTCGCTGCAGGTCATGGAACAGGTGAGAGAACTAAAGCTTGTAAATATTTAGTCATTTTTAGTTGAAGTGAAGTGTGTTAGTTAAACACAACATGTTATGCTCAAGACTGAGTTTTAGCTTATTATGTAATATTTCAAATGCCAAATTGTACATTTTTGATTTAGTGGCTACTTCGTATGAATCTGTACGGTTTCATTAACATTTGAGTATGATTTGCTCATCTCCCAATGAAGGTTCCCAGCAGGCACAGGATATGAACATGACATCAGATTGACATTGTACCCCAACGTCATGGGGATGTTGCATTTTGTTTGGAAATGAAAATGAGGCTGACGTCAGAACCCAACGTCAGTTCGACGTCAATGTCCAATGTCCAACTTAAAATAAACCAAATATAAACTTCTAATATTGTTATGATGTGTTCACATGAGACGTGACATGCACAGATTACCTGCACTACTCGCACGTAAATAAAAACATGAAAATTTTGAGTTTACTCACTGCATTCGTGCTTCAAATTTGCCTTTTTCAAATGCTAGCTTCGATGCTAAATGGCTAACATGGATTTTATTGAGAGAGTAGCTGTGCTTTATGTGCTTCATGAACCCTGTCGAGACACCAACAACAGGCACTACGTCATAATCACGCCCCTATAAGAGAAAGCTCCTGATTGGTTAAAGTGGTGCGAATGTTGAATAGGATCTGTCTGCAGACTGCAAGACAGGGGGTAACATGAAGGAGCCTTAGGGGTTGTTAGAGGCGTAACTTGAAGTTATGGAGACACGTCAAAACCATGTTGTCAGCACGATGGTGCTGTACATCAGTTATTAACATCTACACCTACTCCACACCTAATCCCAACCATTACAGTAATTAACGTCTATAGGCAATTCGTCCCGAGGCAATTTGTTTCGGCCCTCCAATTAGTGTGACCAAGACATCAGATATCAACTTAGTTCAGTCGAAAAACGGTCGCTATAGTTATGAAGTGACGCGCATCTGTTCAATACAGCACGAGCTGCAGCTGAAGGCTGCTCAGAGTGAGTCCCCTGACATTAAGCGAGTGGCGTGGGCAGCCAAAAACAGTTGGATATGTTTGTAGAAAAGGCCTTTTGATCAACATCATCATCATAGTTATTAATATCTACACCTACCCCAACCATCACAGTTATTAACGTCTTCACTTTCCCCAATCCTAAACTTAACCATCACAGTTTTTAAAGCTCAGCAGCGAGTTGCGAAGGCTTTCATACTTGACGTGCTCCCATTGTACTGTTATTTGCAACCACAGGGGGCGACGTCGAGTTGGCTAAGTGTCATGACAAAACAGATGAGGAAGTCAGTGAGTGGAGTTGCATGGTGGAGTTGAATGAATATAATAATATATCAAATGAATTGGTTGTGAATAAATTTGGAGAAAACTGGGCTCTCTGGTAAGTATTTCCGCCATTTTGCCAACAACTTCCCGTTGTGGTATCTTGCATGATTCAATGGGATCTCGATAACTGCAAGTTACACCCCTAACTTACTACAAGTTACGCTCCTTTATTTTAAGCCCCTATCTTGCAGTCTGCAGATAGATACACTTGCGAATGTCCGCTGAAGTTCAGATTTTTCAACTCGAGCGATTCGTGCGAAACATGCGTCAAATGCGCAAAATGCTCAACTCGCACTGCTTCATTCGCGCTCATTGACTTAACATGTAAATCACTGACGCTTGACGCTTTATCGTGGCCTAGTTGCCACTATGACATCTATCAGACGTTGGATTTTGGTTGCCCTACTTGACGAATAAATGTCATTATAACGCTGGTTTAATATGTTGACTCGGCATTGGACTTTGGTCACTTTCCAACAGAACCTAAAATCAACCAAATATCAACCTCATTTGACATCGTTATTGGCACCTCGATGTCATGATGACAAAAAAAAAACACTTGAAAATGTGCATCGATTTGATGTCAACTGGTTACCGAGATAACAAGACTACATCAAATTGACATCTAATAATGGCATCAAAAAACACAATTTAATGTCATTTGGACATCAGGGAAGTTTAGATGCACTGTAAGGGTAAAAAGTCCAGTGTAAATTTGTAATTGAGGATTTCAGATTTCAAACTTTTCTTATATTTCAATCTTTTTTTATGTCATTTTGGTGGTCAAAAGGTCATCGGTGTGTGGATGTCAAATGGACATCAAGATTTTGACATCAAATCGATTAGCATTTTAATTAGTTTTTTATGTGTTTTCATGCCCTTCTGACATCAAGGCACCCGCTGGGTTATATAATAGACATCTTATTGACCCATGACATTACCACATTTTTCAAATTAGTAAAGTAAAACAAGGCACAAGTTTGCTTCAGCAAATTACTCATTTAAATTTCTGTAATACACTTTTCATTTGAAAGTATACTTGACCATTTTGAATTCAGCATTGTTACAATATAAATTACTTTTTACCAGTGTTTTTAATTGCTTTAATGAAACTAACTTAACCCTCTCAAAACTAACTCACCCTTTAAAAAGGTGTACTTGCAATGTATTAAACTGTTATATTATCATGATATAATCAATGATATAAAATGATCCTAAAGTGACATTAATGAAGGTCTAAACATAGACCTCTTGACTAAAACAAGGCCAACTTTGGAATGTCAGGGAAAATCTAACAGACATAAATATTAATTCATTCATTCATTTTACTTTGGCTTAGTCCCTCATTTATCAGGGGTCGCCACAGCAGAATAAACCACCAACTGTTCCAGCATGTTTTATGCAGTGGATGCCCTTCCAGCCGCATCCCAGTACTGGAAAACACCCATATTGACTCATTCACATACACACTCATACACTGTCCAAATCTGTTTGTTATATCACCCTGTTATTTACTTGTTTGTTTTACTTTTTGACTTCTGTTTTTTCTAGAACCGTTCTTCACCGGACTCGAACCCCATTTTCACGGTCATTTCCTCTCTGCATATCAAATTCTCTACTGTATGCAACAAGCCACTGGACAAACTGGTAACAGCGGAAGGTAGGCGGTCAGCTAGTAAACATGAAAAGGAACGGCATAATATCGCTCCGTAGTGTTAATTTTAAAGACGAAATGCAAACATACATTCGTCTGGCTACACAATTCGCAATCTCAAGAATGTATGTAGGGCTACATTTTCAGAATGAGCCTATGTTGCTTTTTACTTCTATTACTTTTTTAGATTTGTACTTTCAAAATAAAATGTTGCAGAAAACAAAACAGTTCAAAACATATTTATTACAGCATAACCTATCAGTTTAATTTCCAGTCTTTGCCATATACAGTTTATTTAGTGCATAACAGCACTGCATTTAGAAAATTACCTTAACTATCACCTTCCACACTTACTTTATTACAGCACAGCTATTCGTCCTCTTTAAAAAGGCATCCCCTTGTTCTCAATACAATGCATCACTGTCATAGAACACACCATATTGCGTTATGCATGTGCTGTTCATTATTTGAACGAGGATTTATGGAAGACTAAACACAATTATGCACTGATTGTCTAACTTCTAACAAAATCAGAGCAGCAAACCTTGTGTGTTCATCCCTGCCTCTCTGCATTGAATTAGATTAGAGTCTATTGGTTGCAGACGGTGTTACAAATGCGCGTCAGATTTCTGGACTCTCAAGTCTGCACTTAGTCATCGTGACAGAGTACGAGGGGGATGCTTTTATTTTAAAACCGGAAAAAGGTTGTTGTTTGAATCCTAATGCGTCTGAAGCGCTTTTCTCCACATGGGGTGTAGCAAGAATTTATTTTTCCCAGAACTGGGAGTGAGGAAATACACACTCCTGGAAAAAAAAACACGCTCTCAGTTTCTCTTTGATTTAAATAACAGCAAATTCGCATGTCTGCTCGAATTGAATTGTCTTCGGAGACCTTGAAGGCTGACAGGCAAGCGCGTGTAACAAGTTGTAGAGCAATTTGCGTTGCTTGGTTTGAGTTCTCAGTGGTGCGATTACTCCTTCTGACAGGTCCAAATAAAGACAGATTGAATATATGTGCTGGAACTGAATCACATGACTCCAGCCATCCAATCAGACGCCATGAATGTGACACATTCAGAACTTTAGAAAGTGTTGAGATTAATAAAACCCAATAAGTAGTATCTTTCCAAACCGACCCCTTTAGCTGCAAAAAATTGCATTTCAGATCTGACATTTGAGTGGCACAATAAGCAAATTGCCTTTTATATTACTGCTGGACCAAAGTGTTTCACGAAGATTGAAATGCAGAGTCGTGGCTCCGACCAAATTGGTGTGGAGTTTGATGTGTGACCGTCCTCTTTTATTTCTTGTCAAACGCATCGGCCTTCCTCTTATGCCTCAGTACGTCCGCTGACACCTCGCGTTTTGTTGTTTTTCCATCCACAGCCGAGAATCTCCTCAGTCAATATAATTCCCTTTTAACCCCGTGCTCGCAATATCTGAGCATCTAAATCAATTGTCGGATCATCTGATAAGAATATAATCAGATCTCTCAGAATCGGGCTTGGAAAAAAGACAATGCCCTTGAAGAGAAAGTAATTGCAGAGGAATGTCTGGCTGAAGTATGATTGATGTGGGTATTGTGCTTTTGTTGATAACTAGCAGATTGAAGATCGGATAACAGCCAGTGTTGACACTTCTCTTTCACAAAAGCGACAGCATCCCACTTTCCTTCACAATATATAGCATGTTCAAACTTCTTCTGTAACTTTTAAAAACATTGCGTGACTTCTGTTTTACCTGGGTTTTGTTTAGCTGAAAAACTGATGGCAGCTTTGGGAGTCTCCTAAGCAGGTCTTGGGAAAAATAGATTTTTGAGGAAGCTATAATGGGGAAGCTGAGGTAAACAGACTTCTGCCCAATTACAGAACGAGTGACTAGACTTAATAAAACTCTCATATAGAGCATTGATCTCTCCGGGCAAAGGTGAATGCCTTACAGTCTGGCTGAGAACAAGCGACAGATGTGTTCTCTAATATGTAATAGAATAAATATCCGGCAAGGTCTTCGGGGAAGGGGATTGCGTATTACACACTCCTCATGGTGTCGTTAATTATTTTTTGGCACTTTATAAGAGTAAATGCTTTGAGTGAGATAATTGCTAGAATAAAAATTAAAAAGATTCTTCAAAAAGTGTTTGAGGAACACTCCAACAATGCAATCCAATAGAAGTGTAACGGATCACAGTTGATCCTCGATTCGTACGGATCACAACCCACGGTTCGGAACACGCGTGACCTGGGGATTGATACTTTAACTTGAAGATTAATCTCTTGCGTCATTCAAATCACATGTATGAAAGCATTATGTTTTACATGAAATCCTAAATGATGATGGAAGTAGTTGTTGCAGGTTATTCGGGATGTGGTGGGTTTCTTAGGTTATTCAAGAGTTCACACTTAGCTGATAATCAATAAAGCATATTTGGCATGCTGTCCCGGGAGAGAGCCCTGAGCTCGTAATATCCTCGAGCCCGGGGCTCCCTCCCGTTAGAAGGGTGAGAGGGGAGTTCGAGCTCAGGTAGGTCTCGAGAACTCCCCTGCTTGTCGCCGCATGAGAAGTGTAAACTAGTGTTGTTTTCGGTGATAATTTGGTTTAATCTATTGCTATGGTATATGTTTTTGGACGGTGGGAGGAAACTGGGGGACCCGGGGGAAACCCACACGAACAAGGGGAGAACATGTAAACTCCGCACAGAAACACCAACCAGCCCGATAGGAGGTTGGACCAGCAGTGTTCTTGCTGTGAGGCAACAGTGCTAGCCACTGGGCCACCGTGTCGCCCTATTCGCAAAAAGAGGGAGGAAGTAGGGGTGGAAGGAGGGGGAAGCTTCAAGACGTGGATAACTGGAGTGAAAAACTCTGGTTATTTATAATGCTTCCGTAATCATCTAATGGGTTACATTACGGAGCTAATGAGGAGCCAGCCGTGTTGTTCATAAGCCTGTGATCCTCTCGAAATTAGTTTATAAATAAACCACACTTAAAGGTGTTTTTAGTCACTACTACACGTTTAGTCTAAATTCATGCACTCAGTGTAAGCTGCACAATTAATCATTAATAGATCTAGATCTCAACACACACGCAACATAAATTATAAACGATGGTGATTTGCATACGTTTATTAATCCAAAGAGTCCTTAGTCTTTTGAGTATAAAGTTGCAAACAGTCAAATAACACAGAAGTACTAGGATAACCATTTATAGTTTAGATAAAACCACTGATACAAATTATAATGTTAGATTATACATTTAGTGTTAGTAGTAACAGTGACTTTTTTACAGTTCTGAATATTTTACAATTTATTTTTATTCAGCTGATTATTTCTTCATAATATTTAATAAAATGACAGGTTCTGTTTGTTAAAAGTGTCCAAAAGTGTTACCAAAAGTGTCTTGCCGTGCTGTTTTTGCAATAAATGGAAAGCAAATTACATTTGTCTCCTTTTTGGCTTATCCAAAAAATGGTACATACATGACAAAGAAACCCATAATGTAATCCGAACCATGAGATTTGTGACCCGTTACACCACTACAGTCCAATACCATTAACATTGTAAAAAACAATATGAAAGAAAATGGGTGTAATGGTACACATATTCCTACTTCTAATTTAGTTAATTTAAAGCTACTATATTTACATCATCATTTTAACAAACCGATGTAAATTCTTATATCCAATGATTCCGATGATGAATTTGGTATCATTAGATATGACTTATGAACTGTTTCTAATTAATTTTATTGACACAATCAAAAATAATGCAATGACAAGTGCTTTTTAAATTGTAACAATACTGATTTCAAAATCTGCAAATATAGTTTCAAATTAAAAAAAACCTAAAATTGAGTAATTTAATTGAAATTAAAAATTCAAATAATTTAAATGAATAATTTGAACAATTAAAAACTACTAGTTTTATATGTCATCATTTTAACAAATCAATATAAATTTGTATATCCGATGATTTCAATGATAAATGAATTAGATGTATATTATTGGTTAATTAATTATAAAGGGTAATTGAACAGGAATAGGATAGGCTGTGCTTTATATCTTTGAATCACAAAACAGAACTGACATATGTGATTTTGCCACTAGACGGCACACATTCACAACAAACAAAGGCATATTTTGATATGTGGAATCATGGGAGTCGTGGTCTTTACTACTACAGAAATCATGTTGATGGATAAGCTAAAGCAAGTGTGTCAAACTTAGTTCCTGGAGGGCTGTAGCTTGCACAGTTTAGTCCCAACCCTAATTAAACACAGCTGATCAAATTAATGAGTCCTTCAGGTTTGTTTGAAACCTACAGGTAAGTATGTTGGAGTTGGGTTGGAACTAAACTGTGCAGGGATGCTGCCCTTCTGGAACTGAGTTTTACACCCCTAAGCTAAAGTATTCAACACTTCATCTTCAGATAGTATGGAGCAGATTAATGCAAAGCAGAGGACTTTTATTATGTCACAGTCCACCACTTTCAGATATTCCACTTGTGATCACATGGAGAAGAAGCAGCACTGTTAATCACACTAAAGATATTTTAGGCTTGTTATCTTTGTGATCTGTCCGCACGTCATGATTTTGCCAAGTACGATGCGATTCTGGATTAACATCTATGTTAATCATGGAACATCATTTTTGTTGGAAAACATAATCCATACTTATTCCCCACCCCTAAACCCAACCATAACTGTAAATTATTCCCAAAATCAGAGGGGAATAATAGTTGGATAACAATCATGTAGAAGTGCATAAACCTAACCGTACGCCTAAACTTAATATAAAATGTAAATGTATCCCTTAATTCTGATTGGCTGATTGGAATGATGTTCCAGGGTCAACATAGATGTAAATTCAGAAACATGTCCTACTTGGTGAGATCAGGTTGGCGGCTCTGTGCAGTCTAATATGTAAGAATGAAAAATATCATATGCATTTGTTTATATGGCAAAACGTGTCTTTTTCACCAAGAAGGTCCTTACAGATTCCAAAGACAGATAATGATAAGACCAAGGACTGGTGTGTGGACTTTGGGGGTTTTATGATGTGGTCACAAGTTGATTGGTCAGTTTGTAAGTCTCAGTATTTGGGTTTTGGTCACATGATCAAGACAGATACAAAATAGATGTTAAACTTTGCTCTGTCTTTTTTCCTGCTCTGCTCCTCTCCTGCACTGGAGTCTATCTTCTCTGACTCTACTGCTATCAGGCTCTCTTTGATGACTACTTACTGCTCTTTGTCTCTCTTGTCTCTCTCTTTGTCTGTCTCTCGCTAATCTCTCCCACTCTCGCAGGTAAATTTACTTTCCATAAAAGGTAAAAGGGCCTGACGGATGTGCTTTCTTGTAGCATAGAAACTATTGACATCCATCAAATAACTACAAAAAGCAAACATCAATCTCTTACAATTGTGCTAATGCTAGTACACCAGCATTTGCCATTTAAGAGGTAATCATCTTTGAAAGTTGTGATTTCCACACATTAGTTCTAAGAATTCATTATATTTACTCCAAAAATATCCTAAAAGTGTCAAAAAATTATATACTTAAGAAATTCTCTCAGTATTTATGTATAAAAAAAACCAAACTGTGTTATATTTATTCTGTGAATGATCAATAGTTAATATTTCTCAGCTAACAGTCGATTCACACTGCAGAAATGCATGATATGAAAACATTAGTTGCTTTTCTGCCTTTACCATAAAGTGACAAATCAACCATTTGGTCAAGCATGTTTTTGAAACATTAATACAAACACACTAAATATTTTTCATGGCACCAAGTAACATAACTTTGTAAAGTTAGGGCTCTTAGAGGGTAATATGTCCAAAAAATAGGCTTACCTTGCAGATTTTCACCATAAACAGTTCACATGGCAGGAGTGATTTCCTTGTTTTTGACTTCAATGGTAGAAGCAATGTTGAGACAAGAGCTGTTGAATGAGTTAGTGACAACTAGTGGATTTTGTTGGTATAACATACTTCAACCAGATGGTGGAGATGACCCAATCATGTTTAGTTAAGTTAGGTACTCCTCTCAATGAAATATAGTCAGTAAATATATGGTCAACCATTTGGTCGAGCAGGCAGTTAAAGGGTTAAGCTGGGTACAATTAATATTATATGTTTTTATCATTCCATGTTTTCCCTACTGAAAAAAAAAACTGCTTAAACCAGCCTAGGCTGGTTGGCTGGTTTTAGCTGGTTGACCAGGCTGGTTGTCCAGCTTAAACAAGGCTGGTCAAGTTGGTTTTAGCTGGATTAAGCTGGTCATTTTCCAGCCTGACCAGCTAAGACCAGGCTGGAAATGGCTGGAAACCAGCCTGGAAATGGCCAAAACCCCTCTAAAACCAGCCTGGTCAACCAGCTAAAACCAGCCAACCAGCCTAGGCTGGTTTAAGCTGGATTTTTCAGCAGGGTTATTATTTTATACAGTTATTTGTAAGTAATTCAGTTGTAACCATAGAGAATTATTGTCATTAAATCTCTTCATTTTCAAGTATTTGTGAATTACTTTTGATTTAACATCAACACTTAATTGCTCCATATTGCAATACAATACAATCACGTAATTGCCCACATTTTTAGATATTAATGCTGCCATTGTTTCCATTTCTTGGTATAAGACTGCAAAAGGATGGTTTGACTAAAAATGTACAGTTTTTCACCATCATACCGATAACTTTTTAGTAATTCGGCAAAACTACAGTTCGAACCGCTCAAAAAAAAAAAAAAAAAATTTACAAATAAAATGCACACATATTAAAGCTTCTTGTTGTTTCCCTGTTTAAAATAATTAAATAAATAAAAAACTATAAATCGAGAGTGTGTGATGTCATTATCATGGATACCCTCCATCTTAAATAGTTATAATTGCTTAACCCTAACATTCTTCTAAAAACTGGTATAATGGAAGTACATAAGTCAGCAAAATACACCACACCACTGTTCAGATTGATGCAAAATCAAAATTGGATCACATTATGTATTTCACTTACCAAAAAATCAACCTGCTGATGGTCATAAATTCTAAAGTTTGACTTATGCCAAGTCCAGACTGCATGATTTTAGCCCCGATTTTGACTCGCTGACACGTTTTGAGAAATCGCAGACAAATGCCTGAAATCACAGGCAAATCGGTGCTCGTTCACGTGAGTAACAGTCACACAGTGAACTATCAAATATACGATCTGAGAGAATCGCAGATGAGTCTCCGACACTAGTAAGATATTTGGCATGCTAAATATCTTGAGCTGTCGGTGATTCAAATCATGCCGTGTGAAATGTGTTCTAATTGAAATTAACAAATCAACAAGAGAGCAGCATTCACTAGTGTGGGTATCTGCAGGCCAGCGGGAGGATCAGAAGTTAAAAGGGCTTCTTTTTGGTCTGTTTGGACCCAAGAAATGGAGGAAAAAGTAGTGTAAATAAGTAATGTTATATATAATAACAATAATAATAATATAAGTAATAAGTAGTGTAATAAGTACATTTTCTACCCCACTAAAGGCTTCCTTCTTATTATTTAGTTAATAACAAAAGATATACTACATGACCTCATGTTGTTTCCATGTCACTTCTCATGTGTGTTTAGTTGTGAGACGTAATTTGTGGACCGAGACATCGTTGTCTGCAATTCTTCCTATTTTAAAGTCAAGCAGTGTGAAACCCCTGTCAATCCAATCCATCCTACAGTGTAATCACAGCACCAACAGAACGCCCGGATAGTCATGCAGTGTGAAAACATCCATGACATGACTACTTTGAAAATCGTGCAGCTTGAACTCGGCATAACATGTTTTACACTATGGTTTTTAGTCTCTAAAAATAACCTGCTCATGAGAGTCATTCTTTGGATGCTTCACACCGTGGATTATCACACAGTAAACAATGGAAAATGTTTTCACCTTTGCAAACTCACCACTCAAAACAGTGACTCACAGCCCTTCTCAGCAATGTTTGCTAGATGCACTGTACACTACAAACCTGAAACACACAGCGTTTTTAGCAGCTTCATTCTGTACCGCATGGATGAAGCTCAGGAATAACAGGAAATCTTCATTCACCTGAAATATACACATTACTTGCATTACTTGCTACATAGACTACGCATTATGCATAACTCATCATTCAGATTGTAAAGTGGTGCCTTAGAGGTCTTTTGGAACACAGTTAAACAATTTATAAATAAAATTCAGTCATGCAAAAGTTTTTTTTTCTCTCTCTCTTCATTTTCTGGAAGACATTTTTTTAGTCCCTCAGCCCTACAGGGTTTCTCTAATTAAATTTGCTCTCTAATGAACAAGCTGATGTATATGCTTTTTTTTTAAACCAAGAGAAGATGCAAAGCAATTTTCTGTTGGAGTAAGATGTTAAAGGCGCCTCAGAATTCATAAACATTTAATTAAATACTACAGAAAAATGCTCATGTAGAAAGATAATATGCAAACATATTTTGAGTATATTTAAATATGATGTTAAGTCAACACGGTGGCTCAGTGGTTAGCACTGTCGCTTCACAGCATGTAGGTCGCTGGTTCGAGTCCCAGCTGGGTCAGTTGACATTTCCGTGTGGAGTTTGATTGTTCTCCCCGTGTTGGCGTGGATTTCCTCCAGGTGCTCCGGTTTCCCCCACAGTCCAAAGACTGCGCTATAGGTGAATTGAATAAGCTTAATTGGCCATAGTGTATGTGTGTGAATTGAGTGTGTGTGGATGTTTCCTGGTACTGGGTTGCAGCTGGAAGGGCATCCGCTGTGTAAAACATGCTGGATAAGTTGGCAGTTCATTCCGCTGTGGCGACCCCTGATGATAAAGGGACTAAAGAAAAAAAATGAATGAATGATGTTAAGTCAAAGGTATACAACATTTCAAGCTAGCCAGTGCATTACATTGACATTGAATTGATTTGCATTTTTTCATGTGTTTTTTGATGTTGTTTTGACATTAATTTGCCCACTGGGTTCCACCCATCAGAGTGTTGTATTGAGAAGACATCTTTAGACCTTTATATTTCTAAATATAGATCATCATATTTCACACCCCCTAGTTTTTCATGATGATTTTGTGATTTTTTTGCATTAAAAATAACATTTCATTAAAAATGAAATTGAAATTCGACCATATTTACTATACTAGGTAGCCTACTATGTTAGGTGTGCAATCTGAAACAATGACCATGACACAAATCATAAAAATAAAGCTATGATCTGAAATGGTAGGGATTAAGCCAAAGGAAGTTTGTATTACTCTTCACTCCGAGGAGCATCTGACACCATGTCACACATAGGACATGCGTTGGGGCTTCCCCTTCTGTAATACACCTAAAACACGGATTGCCATAAAACTCGTTAATGGCAGGGAAGGGTTTTCTCTCATTGACTGCAGGAAGTGAGTTAAACGAAATAATTTATCGATTTGATGCACATCATAATACCAGCCATACATATAAAGCACAAAAAAAGTCCTTCATTTCGGTCACATCGGCCATCATCCTTGAACCGATCTCATCTCTGCTTGTCTGTTCCATTGCTCCGTTTGTTAGATGTTGGCTCAAACTTTTTTTTTGCAGTCTGAAGCATGTCAAATGCACAAAACGCCCAATTGGCACCACAGGATGTCTATATCTCATCTTTGCTATGACTTGCTATGACTCCCACCCCTCCTTCCATGTAATATCTGGATTGTGAGGGCGCAGGAGAGATGTCATTTTTCTAGAGACACTCAAAGACACCACGTGCGCTGCAAATGCATCGCCTATAAGTTATGTAAAACAATTCATTGCAAACTGAAATAAATATAATTTGATTGTATGGTTTGGAATTGGATGTTTTAGGAGATTATTTTAATTTTGGTGATTATTTTCATTTAATTAAAAATTTTGAGGGTCGCAAAAATTTGCGTCTTTTTGTTGATTATGCATTGGATTCAGCGATAGCGGAATCGCAAAAACTAGGGAGTCTGATAATATGGTAAAAGCTGTCGAAAGATGGAAAAATCTAAACGGCTGGAAGAATTTTGGGGGGAACAATCTACAAATTGGGCATCAGGATTATTAAAGTCAGCAAGAAATGGAAGATTGTCTTTTTTTGTGACATACATCCAACTGAAATGCTCCTGAAATGGGACAAAAAAGTTGGGTGGTGCAGGACTATATCCTTTGGGAACAGATTAGAAAGTTGGAAGAAAGTTGATTGCCCCGCCCCAAAGGAATAAATAAATAAATAACTAATAAATAAATAATAAATAAATAAACAGGAATTGTATTTTCAGTGTATTTGCTTGGTGATACACCATAATATTGAACAACATTAAATTTAGTTTCAAAGTTAGAGTAAGACACATATAAAAGATGTTGTTGATGCCAATTTGTTGTCGTTTTTTAATCAAGAAAGTCTATTGACAATAAATTGATTTCCATTTTTGACCTGTTTCTAATGTTCTTTTGACATCAGTGTGACCACTAGGTTACGCCCTTCAGACTGTTGTATTGAGAAGTATGCACCAAAAAAATATCTTTAGACCTTGATATTTGTAAATATAGACCATCAAAATTGTACAAAATATATAAAAAATGCAACCAAAAATCATTATTGATACGTACCCCTAAATACATTTGTGGAGATCACAAAATACATCCCAGGAGCTTCGTTTGTTTGCAGCTTTTGTTTTCATGAATCCACCAGAGGCCAATGTGTATTATTTTTGAGATTTAAAATTTCTCTCACGAGTGCCATTTGTGCTTGCTGTTCTCATGTAAATCCACCAGAGGCAACTGTCGACTGACAGACTGACTGACCGACCGATAACCCACCCACCCCCCTTCCCTAAACCCAAAAGCGATCAAAAAACCCTCGTCTGATTTTTACCATGTTTTCAGATTTTACCACGTTCTCACCCTTTTATTTGCTTGTTTATTTTATTTTTTGCCCTTTGTTTTACTTGCCTACTGGAACTGTTCTTTGACAGACTCAAACCCCGACATCGGAGTCAACTCCTCTCAGTGTCTCAAGCCCACCGACGTATGCGACAAGCCAATGGGCAAACTAGTAACACAGAAAAGCTGTCCACACAGATGCAAGCAATCAACTGTAATGTATTGTAATGTTTATTTATATAGCGCATTTATTGTGTATGGCCATATTGTGTATGACCAAAGCGCTTCACAATCATGAGGGGGTCTCTCCACACCATCACCAGTGTGCAGCATCCACTTGGATGATGTGACGGCAGCCACAGGACAATGCCGCCAGTGCGCTCCCCACACACCAGCTATTGGTGGAGTGAAGAGACAGTGATAGAGCCAATTCGGTGGATGAGGATGATTGGGAGGCCATGATCGTAAAGGCGGATTGAGGGAGTTTGGCCAGGACACCAGGGTTACACCCCTACTCTTTATGAGAAGTGCCATGGGATTTTTAATGACCACAGAGAGTCAGGACCTCGGTTATACGTCTCATCCAAAAGACGGTGCCCACAGTATAACCCAGTACAGTGCCCACAGTATAACACAGTACAGTGTCCCCTTCAGCTTTACTGAGGCATTAGGACTTCAGCTTTACTGAGGCATTGAGTACCCCCTGCTGGCCTCTCGAACACCCCTTCCAACAACAATCTACTTTTCCCATGTCGTCTCCCATCCAGGCACTAACCAGGCTTAGCCCTGCTTAGCTTCAGGGAGTAACCGGTCTTGGGCTGCAGGGTGACATGGCTGTGGCTATGGCTGCTGGTAGCACGAAAAGAAACAGAAGCTATCTGCAGCGTCATACCGCCCCATATCGTTTGTTTTAAAGAGCAAATGCAGCCATACGTAGCTCTGGCTACATAATGTGCTCTCTCCAGAAACGTATACAAGGATACGTTTTCACAATGAGCCTGTGTTGAATAAATGCCTGCATTATCAATATTCAAAATGGCGGAAAATATCAAAATGGCTGAAAGAATATGAAGGAACAATATACATATTGGGCATGAAGAATATTAAGATGATCAGTATGCTGGCATTGTTATGAGAAATCATACTGAGAAAGCAGGAATAATACAAAAATAAATAAGCAGGCATTATGTTTTCAGGGGATTTGCTTGGTGAGCATAATATCTAACAACATCAACTTTAGCTTCAAAGTTAGAGTAAGACACGTCAGAAAGGACGTTGTAAAAAAGACTTATTAGGCCAGCGATGATTAATTTAGAAACGCCTGTGTGTGCTGTTGTGCGAGTGTTTTGTAGTGTAGTTTTTCTAATCCCCTTGAGTTGAAAAAAGGCAGCATGTGACCCATTAACCGTAGTCAACCTAATTCTCGTTTTTCTCAGGCAATAGTGTAAGCGTCCTTCTTTCTGTCTGCAGGGACCACAATAACGAAGACCAAAGGGCCAGTGAAACAGTTTTTGCATATGGTCCTTTGGGCTTGACTGAGATTAGAGAAATTAGAATATTCCTAATGTTGGCCAGTAACCCCTCAGTGTCTATTGGGAAATCAACACAGTTACAAAACAGACCAGGGCCTCAAATTAGACCTCCCTTGGCAGCGGTGGGAAATCTGCTTTGACGGGTGGCTTCATGCTAAGTGCACAGCCTTATGAACTTGACTTCAACTTGCTCCGCTAACTTTATATGTTTGTGTTCTGACGTTCTTCAGAGAAAGACAAGGATAGAGGAAAAGAGGACAAAAGTTCTAACTAACAATTAGGAAGCAATAAAAACATCTCTCCCTTGTCAATTTGTATAATTAGCATTATCGCGCACTGTGATTTTCTTGCCTGGCTTGTTTCTCCCCACATTGTTCACCGGCATGATGGATGTAGGATGGATGTGGCATGATGGATGCATCTTGCCTACTCATTTCCCTGATGTCACAGGGTTAACAGCTTTTCTAGAGATTTTTCTCCAGATAACACGTGCTTCCTGCTGTGGAGATAATACATGCAAAGCATCAGTTCAACAGCATCGGGTCTCCACTTGTTCTCCTCATATACATTCTCTGTGTTCTGTTTCTTTAGATCAACCTCAGACTGTGGATACCAGAGTTAATTGCGAAACAGTTCAGTTGTATGTAATTAAATTGTCCTTCAAAGTATATGAAATATACCACATCCACAGAGATGGTGTATTTAGCAGTGTGTGATAACATCCACTTAAATCTAATGTATATATGCAGGTGAGTCTATATACAACATCAGAATACAAATCAATATTCTTTATTCCACATACATGTATTTTTTCTTTTACTTTGAACTGTTTACAATCTAAATGATTCAACAACAAAATGAGAAACTACCACAACAAAGTCAGAATTTCTTACTAGAGAAGGAAATAAAAGTAATGATGAAAAAACATAATGGTAGCTTGGATGGAAATGGAGACATTTTGTATTTTGTACCAGATAAGGGGTTAGAGTCACAGAAATGGACAAGTGCACAACCGAAAAATGGCCTGTGTTAATTTATGCGTACACTTGGATTAAAATCATAGTTAAGAAAAAATGAATTTAAATTATTTGAAAATCTTCACATTGTATTATTGAGTTTAAACGCAAAGGCCTTTGTTAATAAATAATCTCTCTTTTTTTTCATCCCAGATAATAAACAAATATAATATTCTTCAGATCAGGAGAATAAATGGGGGTAGACAAACGGCACACAAACGTTCCTCGGAGTAACATTTCACACCTGCTTAAGCCCTTTGTCCTCCGTTCTCAAACAGTTTGAGTAGTGAGACGATGGCTTGGTCGTACGGTATCTCCTTCGAAACATGGGAAATGTAAATTTTGGCGTTCATTGCATTTCGTGAACAATGCAACAAAAGAAAGTGTTTATACATGTTAACATACACATACATAACTGAGCATTACGTACATATATGCAGGATAATGAGAGAGAGAACAGATTCCCGATCATCTGTTGGTCGCAGTGAGAAAGCATGTGCGAGCCTCGGCAAATAAGAGAGTAATACTTGAATTTTACAAATCGGTTCTGTACACAATTTGTCTCGGAGTGTTGGTGAACATCCCCTCCTTCCAAGAGGGTTTCATATAAATTCGAAAATGGTTCATTATTGACACATATTATTCCCTTTGTGTATCCAGTGAAGTCAAACTGAACCAAAACCTGGATTGAATCTTAGGGACTGCGGTGTTTCCTGGCTTTGAGTTCTGTTTCCAGGTACAATTTGTTAAACAAAGACCATTGTAAATTCCCTCTGGTATTCCTTTAAATTTCTTAAATCATTTTCATGTTAAAGCGCCGTGGCCCAGCACCCTGGTCCGCCTCCTCACCGGAGGTCCCATTGGACTTGGAGCGTGGCACATACTCAATATCAATGTTGTTTTTATGTTTGCCTTTTCCTCGACTCCACACAAACAGGAGCAGGAAGCAGAAAAGAACCACTCCTAGGAATGTAAAACAGCCCATGGCTGTAGAAACTAAGATAGTCTTTAGATCCAAGCCAAAGGTCACATTAGGGAGGTTGGTACCGTTGGCAGTGGCATTGCTTGTATCCGTATAATGCTGGGTCCTGTTGGCATACAGCGAGCCCAGGCTTTTCACTGACAGTGATACCATAAGTGTATCATTACCTGCACTGTTGGAGGCCGTGCATACATACACACCGCCGTCCTGAACTTCCACTGCCTTGATATCCAATGAGCCATTGTTGTGGACCATCACTCTGCCGTGGTTCCTGTTGTTCAGGTGTACCTTACGTGGGGAGACCCAAGAAATAGTGGGCCGCGGGGTTCCCTCCGCACTGCAATTCAAATGGGCTGACTGTCCCTCCTCCACAGACACAGTCTGAGTCCGATTTCGACGGATCTTGGGCTTGGTGCAGGTCACATAGTTGGACAGAAGAGCCTCTTTGAACTCCTTGGACTGCCGTCTTTGGCTGCCCTCCGGACTGCTGCACTCAGGCTGGGTATCACCAAACGAGATGGAATGGTGCCTCTGGAGCAACCACATGAGTCGGCAATCACACACCAAAGGGTTGTTGTTGATCAACAGCACCTGTAGCGCCTCAGGAGCATGAAATGCCCCCTTCTCCAGGGTGTCAAGGCGGTTGTGGGAGATGTTTAGCAAGCGGAGCCAGCGGATGCCCTGGAAAGCGTAGGGTTCGATGGACACCAGATGAGATCCAGCTAACCTCAACTCACGCAGTCGCACCAGGTTCTGAAGCAGGCCACCTTCCACTGTCCGTATGCGACTGTAGGAAAGGTTAAGGTGCGTGAGGTAAGGCAGGTGGTGGAGAGCCTGGTAGGGGAAAGTGGACAAGTTGGTGTTGGTGACAGAAAGCGTGGTGAGATTGAGGCCATGCAGAGAATTGGCAGGGAACACATCTAGAGATGGCCAGTTGTCGATCTCTAGGTGACGGAGGTGGAATAGCTTCTTAAAGGAGTAGGGGTGGAGAGTGCTGATAGTGAGGTAGCGCATATGTAGGCTCACCAGGTTGTGCAGGTGGGACAGGGCATCTGTGGGCACCACCGTCAAGTTACAGCGCTCCAGCGTCAGGCTCTCCAGAGACAACAGTCCGCTGAAAGCCCGATGGGAGATGTAAACCAGCTCATTGTCTCCGACATCCAATGACCTGAGGTTGCGCAGGTCCTGGAACATATAGTCCACCAGAATGACAACCTTATTGTCGCTGATATCCAGGTTCGTCAGATTGGAGAGGCCGGTGAAGACGCCTAGAGAGAGGAGCTTGATGCGGTTGCTCTTTAAGCTCAACGAGTGGAGGCTGTAGAGCAAGTTGAAGGCTCCGGGCTCAACATAGGCAATAATGTTTCCACTCAGATCCAGTTCTTCTACATGTGGATAGTCAGCAAAGTCATCAGGGTTGACAGCCTGAATGCGATTCTTGCTGAGATCAAGGATTCTTGTCTCGATTGGGACTCCATCGGGAATGGCGGTGTAGCGCTTGCGGTGGCAGATGACAGATCGGCTCTGGGCGGAGCACTCGCAGCGGGAGGGGCAGGCCAGGGTGGAGCCCACGAACACGGCCACCAGGGCCAGCCCCAGCAAAGGCTGCCAGCAAGACACGGCTGTGTGCAGCATGACTCGACTTAAACAGTCCACCATACTGTCATGGCTCTGAAAGAAACAGAAAGATCAAAGGTCAGAATATGAACATAGACATCTTGATTTAACACATCACATCAAAGATTACTAAATAGTACATTATCAATGAAAGATTCACCATTAATAGTTGGTATCTTTAAATGTAAAACATAGGTTCATCTAGAACAGCAGGAGATGCCACTGAATGGACCTGATATGAATTTGTTTGTACTGCACATAAAGAACGAGCTGAAGATTGGTGCACATACAAATGAACACTGCCTCAGTTCTTGCTTGTGGGTTTGTATGTGCATGGATTGATTCTTTATTGTTTGCACATGAATTCACAGCCCTATGGGTGTCCTGCTGTTTTTCTTTCTCAGTCGGTTCAGTACTGTTGAAGATTTATACTTTCTCACCATTATATTTCTGTGTTGTTTTGGGGTTTACCAAAGCTGCTTATTCCAACTAAATCTTTTTCTGAAAAACTGTATTATTTAAAAAAGCTGTTCAAAGCAATTGATAAATGCATATACATTAAATGCTAATTTAATTGTAATCATCCATAAAACATTACTTATAGAACAAAGATTACATAATTAAGTTAGTTAACTTAAATAACATGGTTTTAACTTTAAATTGTACTAAAGCATATTTTGTTAAGTGTTTGAAATATTTTGTTCATTACATCTACAGTAAATCTATTCGCCTTGAACATCAAATACAGCGGGTGACACTTCAAAATGAGCATGTGCTTTTAGGTATGACCGCAGTTTGCGACTATGCCACCAGGGAGCACAAAGGAACAAGATGCAGACAGAGAGAAATAGCCTACACAGTAGCTGTAAATACCCTGCTACTTGTTAATGAAGAAGAAACAATCAAACAAAGCATTATAATTCCTTAATTAATCATTAAAAACTTGTTAACAAGCTTTATTATCATTGTAAACTTAAGTAAAATAAGGATTTATTATGTAAAGTAAATTTAAAGAAATAAAAGAAAACTAAAATGAAAGTTCAAACATACATACAAATAAGTAGGCATAAATAAATAAATAAATAAATAAATAAATAAATAAATAAATAAATAAATCAAGCAGTGTTTTATTATAAATATAGAGAAATGTACAGTGTTATTTAAAGTGACAGGACTAAGACAGTCAGTAAATAAGCTTTTTCACTTACTATCTCATTTTATGTCTCAATTACTGTAAATAAATAATAAATAAATAATTAAAAAGGCCTAATTATTTATTTAAAGACATTACCAGCGAAACACTGAGAAACTGTCCAATGCTATTTTTTAGATTTTAAAAGAAAGCTGCAAAGTGGGCTATATAATTTTAATTAATTTCTTCTGTCTGTCACTTGCAGTTCAATGGTTCAAACAACAAGGCAATATTGACCTGTTTTATAGGCTGTAGGCAACTATAGTATATAATAATTTAGTTTTTACATATAGTACTGCATCAATTTGCATATATGTTTTATAGTTTATATGGGCCTAAAATGAACACCTCAGTTCAATTCAGAGTTATTATTTAAAACATAGACCTGCATTTGATTCTACTTTCCTCTATTAGAATATTAAATATTACTAATATATTCAATATTAGAAATTTAAACAAATATACATGAGCAAGTAATACTGAGATTACGGTGACTTCCAGACTGTGCACTGATGCATCAAAAATATAAATGTTTGGAGGGCACAATCCACTGGTGCAGACATTACAGATGCAATTACGTCGGCTATTGCAAAGGCTGAAAAGATGAGTAAATAAGGCCTCAGAGGTTAATAAAACACATTTACTGTTTTTAGACATTCACCTTAATAGGTCCTTTAAAAAAAACAAATAATGTTTGAAGCAGATCGGTCCTGTGCTGACATCAACAATCATCTAAATCCAGAATTTGTTTATTCTGTTATGATTCCAGCTCTAAAAGACAGGCTGGCTGTGTGTGAGGCTGAACACAATAGACGCATGACAATGAAATGCGCAATGTCTTGGTTGTGAAACACCTGTGGTGCTTCTTTTAAACTTGTAGCCTTGATGTTGGACTCTCTCTGTTGTCACTCTCACCTGTTACATTCTTCTGTCAGAAATTATTCCCAGACCTTTATAAAGGCCTTGATTTTAGAGTCAACACAAAAATCAGAAACATCTTTTTTGTGTGTGTGCTTTCTATTGAACTTAGTGGTCTTCATATTCTTTCAGTTCCCTTGAATAAACTTTACTTCTCCACTGACATCTTTTATCTGTAACCCTTCCTCTCCATCTTCCTTCCTGGCTCTGGCATGGACAAAGCTCCATGCCCAAATATTCTTCACTGAAAATCCTGTTTGAGTTGGAATCTTGGGTTGTGCAATGTTTGTAGTGTTTGATAATATCAATATTGTTGTTTTATGCATGTGTGAGCTGACATGATTGAGAATGTCACTCACTTGGCAAGAAACAGTATTAAACAGTGAGCAAAAATGTATTAAAGAGTAAAAGAGTAAAAGCAAAAATAGACTAAAACTATTGATTTTGTAGTGAGGCCTATTAGAATGCAGCTAGAATGCACCATGTTACGAAAAAGAAATATATGAGAATTTATTTATAGTAATGCATGTAAGTAATGCACATTTAATCAGGTCCGATGTTATCCATAACTAGAGTTGGCTGTTGGGTAAGTTACTTGAAAAAAGTAATAGATTACAAATTATTGACTACTACTGGAAAATTGTAATCTGATTTCATTACTAATTATTTAATATAAAAAGTAATCAGATTACTAATTACTTAACTTTGAAGTTACTTAAAAAATAAAATATACCTATAAAAATACAAACAAATATACTGCAGCTCTTTCAGTAATTTAATATTCACTGAAAAACATTACAATAGGTTGATCACAGCAACTTGACATATTCATAAGACTCAATCTGCGCTCTGAATAAGCCGCACAAGCCACACATGTCCATTGGAAATAATGAACTTGCTCATGCAAATGACACAATATGTGAACGGCCCCATAAGCAACTACGCTGCTCTTTACATTTAGAAATACCTTCACTTCTGATCCTGCACAAAAATCCAATTTAGCCATTTAGCATGAGTTGGACCGCCATGTTTTTGTACACAGATGTCCTCCATGGTGATGAGTATTGTTGTAGAATGCTTTCTTTTCAAGTGCTTGAACAAGTTCCTGGTCGAGTTAAAAGCCCTCGTAAGTTCTTTAGAGACTGGACATAGCCCAGCAAACAATTTTGTGTTTAATAGATGTCTAATAGACATCTAGAAAGCTTGGCTAAAACCAGGCTAAACTTGGGCTGTCAGTGAAAATAGACATCTAAGAAAAGCCCAAAACTAGACTAGTCATCAAATAGACAGATTCGACAGACTTCATATGTTTAGTCATTCATTGCTGTTTATTTGATGACTAGTCTAGTTTTGGCCTATTTTTAGACGTCTATTAGATTTAGCCAAGTGGACTATGTTTAGACGTCTATTAGACATCTATTAGAAATCTTTTAAAAACAAAAAATGCTTGCTGGGCGACTGCATTCACAGCAATATTTTTGTTTTTACGCTCAATGAAATTAAAATAATGTCTGCATTTCCACTTGAAGAAGCAACCACTCTCGAAAGCAACCATTTCAGCTCACCTTCTCCAGCAATTTAGACGCAGACTTGACTGACGTTACAGTGGAAAACTTGATTTAAAAGAACAATTTTTTCCCTCAGAAACTAGATTTGTAACGTAAGTAACGCAATTAGATGGACTTTAGTAACTGTAATAAAATTACACAAATTTAAAAAGTAATTTGTTATATTACTGCGATCCACAATTATGTCATTCGGATACAGTAATGCAGAGCATGTTACACCAACTCTGTTCATAACTCTGCATTGCTGTTGACAATAACAAACAAATAAAACATTGTTTAAGGGGGCTAATAATATTGACCATAAAATAATAATAATAAAAAAAAACTGCTTTAATTCTAGCCGAAATAAAACAAATGAGACTTTCTCCAGAAGAAAAAAAAAATTATCTGAAAAACTGTGAAAAATTTCTTGCTCTCCACAACATCACTTGGGAAATAATTAAAAAAGAAAAATAAAATCAAAGGAGGGCTAATAATGTTGCCTTAAACTCTGTATGTGCTACATAAAACAACTTAACCCTCTATAGGGCATCGTCATTTATAAATGACACCATGGGTGTTGCTAGGCCTATTTGGGCGTTGCCCCCCTATTTTTCTACTGAGCCCCCCTAAAACTTTTGTGATTAGCTCATAAACTGTACACTAAATTGTCGTCTCGGTCCCCTTTAAATTTGATATGAAAACAGCGGAAGAATTCGGCTCCTCCCCATCTTTTGTTTTTCATTTGATCAGCAAACCACAGCTGTGCAGCGTGAGAGAACAAGGTATGTGTTTACCAATAGATTACGATAGAACTTAGGCCTATAATATCTGCTTATTTTCAGTTCTTTACTATAGATACACTTGTATCACTTGTACCCCAATGTCATGGAGGAGCCATCGGATTTCCCATCTGCTGTTTCATTGGTGCTCACCTCATAATCACAGCTGTTTTCTCGAAAAAGTAGCTCTTATCGAACATTTTAATTTCAAATTTAACTACCAATATAAAACATGTTTTGTGATAGTGCATGTGGCATTAACTATACCATACAGTCCTGCACAGAAAGGATTTAAAACTGTGACAGAACCACTTAGAGAATGTACGCATTTTAACTGATAGAAGATAGAAACATCATGTGTTGTCTTGTGTTTAAAAAAATTGTATTTATTGTTGTGATTCAGATCATGAAATATGTGAATTAGCCTGTAGGGTTAAAAATATGCATTTAAATTTAAATTTTCAGTTTAATTAGAAAAGTGGCAGTTTTATATATTTAATATATGCAAACAAATATTTACTTAAATATAGAAACTGTATTTTACTACAGTAAACAGGTTTGTTGAACTGAGTTTTGAGTTGGACTTGAGAATTAAGTTTTTCTTTTTTTACCATATTAAACATTTTAACTTTTATTAATTTCTTACTATTAAATTACTACTTATAATTGTAATATTACACTTATATTACCCCCTAAAATAAAAATCCTAAAATCGTCCCTGAGTTACACTAAGAAAATTCAATTTTTAAAACACTAATGATATTTAACCAATAAATTTAAATCTTAGTAATGTTACATGTCATCTCACACTGTGGCTATTACAAATATATCGGTAGAAAACTGATTTTGAAACAAAACTATATTGTTTAAATACTGTTTAAAATTCTAAAACATTGTTAGACAACTAAAACAACTGTTTCTGAAACACTAAGACATGTTTGCATCATGTTCCATAGAGTTAAAATGCATTTTAATCTGTCTCGAGTTTCATAAGTTCTAAAATAAATTTAGTGGTATATGAAGAAAATTAATATGAATTAAGTTTTTGACATGTTTCTGAAATGCTAAGACATTGATTGATTTCTTTCTAGACAGAGAAAATGTATTTGAATGTGTGAAGTTTTCAAAATGATTGACCCTAATGGGACAAAGTCAGCTATAAATGACAGCAAATTAAAACAAAGGTCAAAGGTCAGATGTACAAAATAAATTATGAAAAATGATTTTAGCCTTAAATACTCTAGAAATAAATAGTAGTGATATTTTTAGATATGATTCCATAATTAGTCCAATAGAGGATTATGAAACAATGTGTTAATACTAAGTAGTTTACGTTTTCATTCATAAATTTCAAAATTAATCAGCATTTTTGAACAAATCATTTGAATGACTGATTTAATGAACCACTCTTTAACACACATACTTGCAACCATCTACTGTTGGTTTTAGTATAATATTTATTAACAACAGCAAAAGTATCAGCTTAAAAATAGTGAATGTTATTAAAAACAATTCCAAAAGGACATTGAGATATCATTTATGTCAGTATTACAAATCCCTATTGGCAATATGTCAGATTAGGAAAAAATGTATGCAAACACCATTTCATGTTGACTTAAAGAACCCTGGCAGTGTGATTACTCGTCTCTCCTGTTTGATGATGTTTTTTTGGCTCTGCACACTCAGCATTGTGTGAAAAATCTCACTGGCATTCTAGTCTCAGTGGCATCTGCCTGTGTGCATCAGCGAAAACAAGCACTCACACATGATGCATGTGGAGACACTTTCATAAATGTCCTGCAGTGTGACTAAGCGTGCGTACGTTTGTTTGATTGTAAATATGCAGTTTCACAGTCATATCTGAATGTGAGATGGTTGCTTTGAGCTTGATCTGAATTTGCTGTGAATTGTAAGATGGTCATTCCAATGTTTGACCTCTAGAGGGCAGGTTTGCATAATAAGGCTACTCAGTAGCAAAATGAATGGGTCAGTAACAATAGATTCAATCAAAGCGGTCTCATTTATTACAATTGTGTTCATTTGTAAATGTAGACAACTATAATGTAATTTAAACATTTGATGAGAGCCAGATTAAAAAAAATGAGTATTTTCTTGGCTATTTGTAACCTGTGCACTGCAAATCCTACATTTGCAATTACAATACAATAAATGAGGATAATACATCATTTAAATGAAGTAATTTCACAAGACTAAACTGACTGCAGCTTTCAGTGAACATTACAAGTCAGGAATGCATAATGAAGCACATTATATTAAAAAAAAAAATCATTCCTACGCATTTGGCAAGGATAAAACAATATGACATTCAAGTAGAAAATGTAAAAGGGAATATATCTGGAAAGCTCAAAGATGAGTAGTGTGTGTAAGTATGTGGGTGTGTGTTATAGCCAAGCAGACAGATTGTGAAACAGGTTGTGAAAAGTGCATAGACACAGCACCTCATCTGGTGTGTCACGCTTGCACTACATTTAAACAGAGAAAAAGAGGTGCAGAAACCCCACAGGCACCAAAACACAGCCCGGTTGAGATTTAAAACAAATTATACAACGTGAAATGTCAGGCATCCGGAGAAAAAATGTGCAGCTGCAACGTGTCTGTAATGGTAGCAAATGTATGCTCTCCTGTTTTATGTAACAGATTAATCATGTGCGGTGATAGAAGATGCATTAAATATTGTCAATATTTACCAAAAGAAAAAAAAAAAGGCATCATGGTGGCTCAGTGGTTAGCATTGTCACCTTACAGCGAGAAGGTCGCTGGTTTGAGTCCTGGGTCAGTTGGCATTTCTGTGTGGAAATGTTCACGCCATGTTGGAGTGAGTTTCCTCAGAGTGCTCCGGTTTCCCCCACAGTCCAAAGACATGCGCTATAGGTGAATTAGGTAAACTAAATTGCCCGTAGTGTGTGTGTGTGTGTGTGTGAAGGAGTGTGTATCGTCAGGGCTTAATTTGTAAATGAATAATTCCCGGAACAAAACCAGCAAATATAAGTTACCGTGATCAACGTCCACCCCACAATTTCAGTTTTCCCAGAACATGACGTCATTAAACGGTGATAGTGCAAAAAAAGAGCATGACATTTCTGAACAGTCTTTAATTATTTTGTGCCATATAACATTATAGGTCAGTCATGGATAATAAAAACATGTTGCTACAAACATAAATCGAATAAACACTCACTATTCAGTTCACCTATTTGCCAAATGAAAAAATAAATAATTAAATAACTCACTGTGTCTAATCTTCAAGAAGAACCCACAGTTATCTCTTCTGTCTTGTTTATTGGCTGATTCAAGATCGCTTTGCTTCTGTTTCCTGCTATCCTGATCCATTCGGCCGCAGTTTCATATTATCGAAATCTCGTTTAATCATTCTCAAAATCAGATTTACTCAGGTTTTAAAAATGAAAATAGACATGACTGCCTCTTTTCATTCTGAAAATACAAATATTATTTAGGTAGGCCACTATGCCATTATTTATTTCCACTGCTCACTGCGGGTGAAACAATCACCAAGTAATGAGAGTGATTGTAAACATAAGAAAGCTGATTGGCTGAAAATGTTGACTTTTTGCTTTAAAGGACACCTATTTGACCTCTTTTTCAAGATTTAAGTCTTTTGTGTCTTCAGAATGTGTCTGTAAAGTTTCAGCTCAAAACACCCATCACCCATATTTATTGTACCTATCAGAATGTTGGGTTTTTCTGCTTTGAACACCATGTAGATGTTATTTTGTGGCCTGTGCCTTTAATGCCAATTCTCCCTGCCCACCGTTCCCACGTGCCTGTCAGAATGTGCCTCAATCTCCGGCTCTGCTGCGTCAGATAACAGACATGAAGGAAGCAGATCTCACGTAACGGTTGTGAGAAATACTAAGAATTTTCCCAATGATTGTTTGATGTGGAGTTAATTCAAGCCTTTCTGCAATGACACACAATGTTGTTACAAAGTTCACGTACACACACAGTGTGTGCGTTTAACTTTGCACTGTTTTTGCATGCAAATGTGACAGGATACACGTTAATATCCACTGCTGTATGGATATCAGTTACGTTAATGTATGTTACAACCTCAGCCATAACACAAATGAGAAAGAACACAAATGGATCGGTCTAGGGGATTTATTAAGATAAACAAACAAAATAATATTATATATGTGGAGGAAACACAACAGAACAAAGGCTGAACACAAAAGGAGCACAATTACACATCTGGACCGCCTCTCAAGTCCCCGCCCTTGAAGCACTGCAGCATGAGCTCTAAAGCTGCGGTCACACCGCACTTTTCTCCCCATAGACTTCCATTCATACGCACGCGAATGCGTCAGACTGGAAACACAAGCTCATGTGACAAGCTTCGCAGTTCACTGCATTGCAAAGTTCAAGCTTGGTGAACTCTGACCTGCGAAATCACTTCACATGATTGCGTGAGACCAATCGAAGACCAAAACATGACCTCTCTGGACAGAAATTTAAAACATGGAGCAATCACTCGCTTTTTTTAATGTCTAATCATTTTGTTTGATCCCGCCCCTTTTCGCAGTGCCGCACGACAGAATTTCGCAAGCACAAACTCTAGTGTGACTGCAGCTTTATAGCGCCGACCGTCAATGATCCGCAAGTGTGGAGGAATCTACTCAATCAATATAAAAACAGCAAAAAAAACTTCAGAGGGCGATAAAATAGCAAAAATAAGTATAAAATTAAATAAATAGATGGACATGTAACAATGTACAAAATAAACCCGATTTAACATCCACAAACCAGGATTGAAGAGTTTTCTTTTATAATTGTACTGACATGCGAGTGTGCTGATAAAATAAAGCTGAAGTAAATCGCTGTAAGTCATTACAAACATGCACTGTTTTAGAAATGTTTTAGACTTTTAAAACTCACTCTTGATCACATTTGATGATGATTGATGATCACAGAGAGCTGAACAGATCTTTTATTCCCAGTTGCTTTGCACACGTCCTGTCTTTTTAATATGATTATACGTGTTGCTACGGAGCATGTTAATACACAGCTGTCAATCAATTCAGAAGGGCGGGAAACCGCACTCCTACATCAGGTTGCGGTTGGCCTTAAAATGGGAGGGATTTGGATCCTATTTTAACCTCAAGAAATTTAAAAAAAGTATCGTCTTTATATCACCCCAATATGACTGTGGACACACTATACCTGCACACAGTTCTGTCCAAACAGCTTACAAAAGATGATTTTCATCATAGGTGCCATTTAACTTGTGCATGGTGACTACTGTCATGTATGTGCGTGCGCACACACAATCCACTCAGCCTTCGCTTGCTCTCATTCATATTCTCTCTCATTCTCTCCCTCTCACACACACACATACATAGGTATTTACCAAACAAAAGTTAATGCCGGAGCCATTAAAATAAACACTGGAATACAAAACGAATATCTGCCATTTTGCAGAAAAGGATCCAGCTCAAAATAAGCACTGTGTATGGGTGTTTCCCAGTACTGGATTGCGGCTGGAAGGGCATCCGCTGCATATGTCAGAATAGTTAGTGGTTTATTCTGCTGTGGCGACCCCTGAAATAGAGACTAAGCCGAAGGAAAAGAATGAATTTATAAAAATCATCCCACAGCATGCCTTGTTCAGACAGAGCGTCTGTTTAGTCTTTCCAAAATATATGCTAATAATGACAAAAAATTTGGTGGCCTGTTTATTTCTGGCTTTATTAGCGCTGCCAATTATGCCCCGAAACTAAACAGAACAGGAATAAATGAGACTTAGTAAGATAAGACAGTCTCTTATAGTAGGCCTATGTTTAGATTTCCACACTGAGCAATTTGAAGCGTTAAGCTTGTGTTGACACGCGTCTCCTAGAGAGCAGGTGCTCACAGTGAACAAACGCAAACATGACATCAGTGTTTGTATCAAGATTCTCATTAGGTGACGAGATTAGGCTTTCTTTCGCTGACACACACATACTGACAAACCGGCATGTACAAATGAGTATTTAAACAGCCAAAGACACTTTGCTACTTCATATTTAATGAACAATTTGTACCTAGGTCAACCTTTCACTGATCTTATTGGGCGTTTGCCCCCGAGCTGTGTGATTAAGAACTTTTAGTTGCTGTTTTATTAGCTATTCAATAGAGTATTGATTGCCACTATCTGGGAGAGTTACATATGCAATCAGTTGCTCTTTTGTCAAGCCCGTGCAACATATTTGGCCATTATTCATGCTTGATGATAGGTGGTTTTGTTGAGCCAATTACGCAGTGGTTTTGCTTCTTATTTTGCATTGTTATAAATAATTCTATAAGTGGTTTATTCATTAATAAACAAGTAGAACTGAAATTTGATTTGATTTAGACTGTGAAAGGTTTTCAGTATTTCAGCAGGATGAATAAAACAAGTAAAAAATATGGCAAAAAAGCAAATTGAATTTTATTTATTCATTCATTATTTTTCCTTCGGCTTGGTCCCTTATTTATCAGTGGTCGCCACAGCGGAATGAACCGCCAACTATTCCAGCATATGTTTTGGCCACACTTTTATTTTGAAGTGAAAGTGAAAGTCTCTCTTTGTGTATTTTTCTGTGAACTAATTAATATATCAAAGTTGTACAAAATGTCCTGTGAGTGTTTCATAACGGACACGCGCCAAGGATCTAGAGCAGTGGTTCTCAAACTTTTAAACCCGCGACCCCCATTGTAAGATCGTCAAGAACTCGCGACCCCCCACTACCAAAGCATATACAAACAATAAAAATAGCTTTTTTAAGCTGTTCACAATATTTTAACTATATTTACTATAGATTGCAGGGCTCGAAATTAACATTTTTGCTTGGTAACACTGGTGCTTCTAACTTTAAAAATGTAGGCGCACCAGCCAAAATTTAGTGGCTCCCACCAATTATCGCACTGTTACTACAAGTTTTATAAACAGATTTATTGCATTTGAAAATCAACACTAATCAAAACTAACAAGCAAAAAAATAAATATGCATGCGTGAGGAAAATATGTCTCAATGAAATCCCGGTATCACAAGAAAAGACATTTTTATAACATGATTGAGTGACCAAAAGATACACGGACGGATATCCCAAAAGATATCCCACAGACTTTACAGTGAATGCTAGTTATTTTCATAGCAGACTTGAAGCCAATGGAGGTCTTTTATCCACTCTTCAATAAGTATAGCTGGTGGATTAACATTCAGCACATGATCAGTAATCAGATGTGCCAATATTTGTAGCTTTAGGTGTTTCTAAGACAAAATCTGTCAGTGTTGTTGTCATTCTCTCGTCTTCAGCGCTTTACATTTTCGCGGTTGTAGCTCCTGTCATCTGAAGACAGGAGGCGTTGACTGAGTGATTGACAGCTGATTTTAACCAATCATTCGTGTTCAGTTCTTAGAGCAGTGGGCCAATAAGAAGAGCGCGAAGGCGGGGCAAGCGTTGAAGGCTTTGTTTACTGCGGCAAGTTGACATGACAACAGTTTTAAACTGTTCCTGAGCGCTGCGTTCCAAGTACAAAGATGCATTCTGCCCGAATGTGTCCTAAATACTTTATGAATCAGTAATATCTTTTTAAAAATCTGAAAATATTAGCTTTCACTTAAAATCACAAAATATTTATTATAATCAATGAAAATTACACAATTTTTAAATAACTCTCGCGACCCCTTGAAATTATTCTGCGACCCCCGCAGGGGTCGCGACCCCCAGTTTGGGAACCACTGATCTAGAGGATACAGGAGGATCTAGCGAAGCTCAATGGTGTTTTTGCTATAGAATGTAAAACAAACTTGCATATGAGCTTCAGATGTGCTCTGGCGATGATGTTCAATTCAATTCAATTCATCTTTATTTCTATAGAGCGTTTACGATGTAGATTGTGTCAAAGCAGCTTCACATAGAAGATTATAGTGAACTGAAACAGTGTCAGTTCAGTTTTCAGAGTTGAAGTTCAGTTTAGTTCAGTTCAGTGTGGTTTAATATTCACTGCTGAGAGTGCAAAAATGCCCCGAACAGCTGTTCCCTGTTTCTGTCAGCGATCTCCAAATAATATCCAGCTGCGAACTCAACTCCTATCAGATCAACATGTTTCAATAGATTTAGGGTGTTCTACTGTATTTTATATTTGTCTGTATATTTTTGAATAGTAGATATATAATAGTAGATATTCAGTCAGTCCAGTTTAAAGCAGAAGCTGGTCTTTTGCAATCTCCCTGTTGTCCTGTGGTTCTTTTTGAATCTGTGTATGTTTTTTTTAAATACATATAGAATTATAAATATAGTTTTTATATAATTAAATTGAAATAGAATTATATATTTTTTATTAAATGCTGATAATAGAAAATAATAGAAGGCACAACAAATGTATTGTCTATATTATTGTATTGTACAGTGTATGCTCTCTCTCTCTCTCTCTTTCTCTCTCTCTCTCTCTCTCTCTCTCTCTCTCTCTCTCTCTCTCTCTCTCTCTCTCTATATATATATATATATATATATATATATATATATATATATATATATGTGGGCCTTCAAAAATTGATTGGAGAAAGTGGGCCCCGAAATAAAAAAAGGTTGAAAACCCCTGGTTTAATGTGATATATTGGATGGGTTTGTGTTACATATTACAGTATAGTGGCGACCCCTGATGAATAAAGGGACTAAACAGAAGTAAAATGAATAAATTAATGAATGTTAAATGCTGTTTGTTTTTCACTTTTCTAAATTATAAAAAAGATATTTTAAAAAACATGCTGAAAAGGAAGTGAAAGGTTTTGTTTATGCGAAAAGCAATGGTAAAGTTAGTTATTCTGCTTTGAAAATGTGCTTTCTGTGCCGGAACGTCTGTCTTTGTTTTGGTCATTTAACCCGCCCAATGCCAGTTTAGCCAGTTATTTTTCAGCACCCCAGGTTACCTTGGTGGAAAGCTGCGTATACGATAAACACAAAATGAGACACAGATTCAGAGTTCCACATGAGGTGGTTATTAATTAGCAAATAATATAAATTTTACAAACGCAAACATTAGGTGAGCAGGTTACATTGTAACCCTGTGTCCTAAAACACACTACGTGAGGAGATATGTAGTGATATGCACTTTGGCTGTTTTCACCAGGCACCACAGAAATTTAAATACAGCCATTCAGAAGCACAGAATAGTGCACTCACTGCACACCAACGAAATGGTAAGGTTTATAATCTAATTAATAAATATTACCCTCTTTAACATTATCAAATGTACATGCTGAATCACTGATATGTGTTGGTTTTGAGTCACAAATATAAAGTTCAATTTCAAATGGTTTATTTTATTTTCAAGATCTGCTGCTGCTTTCAGTAGTATGGCAATAAACGTCAGGTAAAAGGCCATTCAAACTCGCATTATTAGCATTTAACACTGAATAAAGCACATGAGGTGTAGCTGAGGGTGATCATTGTCAGTTTTAAGTGCGTTGCTTTTAATTAGAACATGATTTAAATCAGCCTTCAGGGTCGACAGTGAGGCACACTCCTGTTGGTGTCGTCAATCTGGCAACCTGCGTTTGTGTGTGTTTTGAACCAGGTGTTCAATACCTAGTTCAACCACTGGGTGTCAAACTTACATACTGCACCTTTAACAAGCACATGCCTTTAAAAGTAGCAGGAAGAGAAAGATACCACACAAACACCTGGGATGTGTATTTTATCCCAACAGGGCTGTGATCGGCTTTAAATGTGTGAATGGTCCTCCCTGGCTCTGTCAACCAGACTAGAACCGAGTCTAATACCCTTACATGGGGTCTCTCCAGCATTTTCCGCTCGTTTGCCCAAGCACTTTTAGGCTTTAGATAACAAACTGGACTCCTGTGCAATCAAGCAAAATGTCATTTTAAGCCCGGATGTGCTGTATCTCCACTTGGTCCTTCTGAAGTGACCGTTTAAAGTGGCTCTAAAGAAGATGTGTGTTTTTGTTTATTTTGCTGTTAAGATACTTACACCATCTCTCAAATGGTCCATGAGTGAACAAGGTAAAAGGATTACAGGATGGAAAAGAGTGTAATCTATAAAATAATTATAGAAAATTAAATATAATCATGCGGAAAGAATGAGCTGCAGCATGTGACACGGTTGCACGCATGGTCACTTTCATATTAGCATCTGAATGGAGATGTATTTAACAGAATTGAATTTTCTGGGTGTAGACGTGTTATGCTCAGTCGACAGCATTTGTGGTGTAATGTTGATTACTACTCAATTTCTAGTTTTTCTATAATGTATAATAAGCCCAACTCCCTACTCCCCCTTTCCACTCTTAATACTCTCAACTGAAATTGTTCTTGTTGGCATCAAATCTACTCATTAAATCTGACTCCATCTCCCTTACTATACAGTAGATCAGGGGTTAGGACACACGCCCGCCCAAATTTGTCCAATTTCACTTGTGAACCCCCCCCGCCCCCCCCCGGTACATACTCCCTCGAGCCAAAATTATAATGTATGCGCAAACATCAATCACATATTACTTGCTGCGTTTAAAGTGCGTAGAATTAATTACATTGAAACATAAATATACAGCTTACCTGATTCAGTGTGATGGCTGAGCCTGTTTCTGTGAGGACAACATGCTAATCTGTGGTTGGATTCCTGACACGACTAACCGTAAAAATCATCTTCCACTGTCAATAAGCGTGAGCCATAGCATACTTGTTTTTGATGTACGGACACACAGAAAATGCTGCTTCGCAAAGCCAAGATCACAGAGCCCTGATGGTGTGGCTGAGTCGAACATTGAGTATGTTTACATGGGCAACAATACTTTAATATGATTTTAATACGATTAAGACAGCACTCTGATTAGAATCTACCACGTGAACAGCGATTTTTGATTACCCTAATCCGACTAAAGTCATAATTGACTTAAACTGAAATGGAATTAAGACGTGTGGAGAATGCAGATTTAGTGGCATTATTGAAGTAAACACTGCAATCAAACTATTACCGTCATGTAGGACTTTTCGCCACATTTTGTGACAAGACACACACACAGCTGTCAGTAAAGGACCACACACACACACACACGCACGCACGCACGCACGCACACACACACACACACACAACATGAAATGTGGAGGGTTTTTTCTTTCTTTCCATTTGGCTTTCCATTAAAACAACACTCTTCCACCAGTCCTTACTTTATATTCGCGCCTAATACCCAAGTTTGTCAGGGGGACGTGAATAAAATGTTCATGCGTGAAAGTGAAACTTGAAACGAAATGCAGTCAAGTCAAAAAATTAAAAGATGAATTACCCAAAATTACATGAGCCTCTGCAGGAAACGTGAATAGCCTGGTGACGCAACACTCAAAAAGCACTTTACGCAACACCTTAATTATAATATTGTCTTATTAAGGCAAATAACTGATATCCATGTAAACATCAGTAGTGTCTTCAAAGTAAGTGAAAGATCCAGAAGGGCATCCTGCTGATTTGATTCAGAAGGTCACTTTTGGCAGACGGCTCACCGGTTTGACTTTTATTCATTCACCGTCATTCATTTTAAAAAGCACCTGCTCCATTTTATTTGTATATATTATACTTAAGCATTAACTCTAAAGGTGCCTGATAGTTAGCTGTGGAGCTAACGTTAATCATATTATTCCCTAGTGAACGCAAAAAAATCGTCATCATAATTTACTCGAGTGCACGCCTCAATGTCTCGTGCCCCCCAAGTTTGAAAACCCTGCAGTAGATGGTACTTCAGTATCCCCCTCTCCTCAGTTTAAGAGTTTGGGTGTCATCCTCAACAGCTCACTTTCTTTCCGGTCTCATATCAATAATATAAACAAGTCTGCATATTTTGATCTCCGTAATATACTGAAAATCGTCTCCACTACTCTCTCACCACTCACTCCACCTCTATCCTCGTACATAGCCTGGTCACCTCACGCACCAATTATTGCGATTCTCTACTTTACGGTCTTCCATAGAAATCCCTGCATAAGCTTCAACTGGTCAATAACTCAGCTGCATCATCATCAAAACTTCTTCTTTTCACCATGTTACCACCATTTACAAGATCTGCACTGGGTTCCAATCCAACCCAGAGTCGAATATAAAATCCTCCTGCATACATTCAAGGCCATCCATAACCTCATATAACCTTATTTGTCTGATCTAGATTATTATTATTATTATTATTATTATTATTATTATTATTATTATTATTATTATTATTATTATTATTATTATTATTAATGTATGAGTTAAAAACGAGATGTCCCAAATTGGTGTCATCATCATTATAACATAAAAAAGTGATTTTATATAGATAAAGAGATATTAATATATCTAGCGTGTCTACTGTAATGTGTCAAAATAACTGTAAAAGTAAAAGGTTAAAAAATAGGTGGAATTAATTTCCTTCATTCAACATAACAAATTCATTTAGAGTAAAAAATAATACCTTTAAACACCTTTAAAACACATATATAAATCTGATATGTGCCAATATATGCATTTGGAATACAGTATTTGACATAAAAGTTCATGTTTGGATTTGAAAATAATCAAATGTGTCATATATGCAACATATTTTAAGATATTGCAAAAATGACAGAGTTAAAATGCTTGGGTTAAAATACCCCAACATATAACCCAACTATAGGTTATTATAGCACTTTCCCAACTATGGGTTATTTTTAACCCAGTGCATTGGGTTATAAAATTGAACCCAATGCATTTGGTTATTTTGATTAAATGTAATTTTTGTCCATTCAGGTATTACTATTGCTACTTATACTATACTACTATAAATTTTATAATTATGGCTGTGTAAATAAATAACATACTGTTTTCAAAAATATTGAAAATGCCTTATTTCCATTACATTTTAAGTTCCAGACACTTGAACGTTTTCATCCTTTTAATATAGATTGGCTTTGGAGTGTGCATTTGTATCATCAAAAATTAAGAATGCTGGTGAAATAGATATAAAACACACGACACGGAGAGGTAATTTGATAAAAAAAACGACAACATTATTGTGTTAGAGCTTAAATAAACTTTATAAAACAAAACAACATGACGGACGCATAATAATACAGCTGTTCTGTGTCAGTTAAATTAGTTGACTGTTGAAATTCAAAAATTTTAACCCAACTGGTTGACTTGTTAAATATATAACCCATATTAAGGTTAAAAATAACATAACAAAGCAACAAATATTTAACCCAACTTGTTGAGTTATTATTAAATAATCCATTAAAGGTCAAAAATAACCCAACAAAGCACCTAATATTTTTAACTCAACCATTGGGTTAAATAAATAACTCAACATTTTTTAGAGTGCACTGTAGAAACTTATGTCAAAAAAGTCATGACAACATACAAAGTTTAACTTAACATTTTTTAGTCAGGTTAATTATTGAGATGACTAGAAAAGATTTGATTCAACAAAACAATTGTTTAAAAATTAGTTAAAAACACATGATATCATGTTAAAAGGGGCGACATGGTGCTCGCCTCACTGCAAAAAGGTCGCTGGTTCGAGTTCTGGCTGGGTCAGTTGGCATTTCTGTGTGGAGTTTACATGTTCCCACACAGTTCAAAAAACATAGGTGAATTATATTAACAAAATTGGCTGTAGTGTATGTGTGTGAGTGAGTGTGTATGGATGTTTCCCAGTACTGAGTTGCAGCTGGAAGAGCATACGCTGCGTAAAACATATGCTGGATAAGTTGGTGGTTCATTCCACTGTGGCAACCCCTGATGAATAAAGGTTATTCCGTTATTTTCAACTTGATGTTTTTAGACAGTTTAATGTAATGTTAGCTCAAATAATAATAGTATAGAGGCCTTGCTGACTGATGGGTAAAACCTGTGATTTCAAGGTTTGTGGCAAAGCATTAGGATTTAAAATGACAATTAAATAACAAGTATTCCGATATATCATAATATGATTCTTGTTCTAAATATGCCTGATAATATTTTCTGGTATATAAAACTAATGTTATATGCTGAGTACTATTTTAGAGGATGTTATGTGGAAATCATGTTCAAAATGTACAATAGTCATTAATCTTTGCTCTAAGTAAAACAAGTTTAACAAAAATAAATGCATTCTAATATACAAAATGTATTACACTTTTATTGATTTGATATTAGAAAACTGCTTTCCATTTCTGCTAAATTATTAACCCTACAGTGAAATTATTATTATTTTTCAAATATTTCCCAAGTGATGTTTAACAGAGCAAGAAAATTAGTCTTATTTCTTTTAGTTTGCTTGGTATAAAAGCAGTTCTTATTTTATTTTTACAATTTTTAAACTCAATAATATTAGCCCCTAATATTAATTAGCAAATAACAGCACTCGTCCAGCCTCTTCACCCTTGTGTATTACTCTGCCCACATACAGTGACAAGCAGAGGACACTCTACAGTTTGACAAATATTGCTGCTGTTGGACAACATAATTTACTTTTGAGGCTGGTTTAGTCGAGAATGTAGTTGTTTAGATTTCCACTATACAGTTTATTTATAAGGATAGTGCCTATTTTAAAATATTTATAATTTCGAGCATCGGATTCAGTGCATTGGCTGCCATCTGCCTGTCTGAGCAGACCAAAGAACGTGACGGTTGACGTTCCACCACAAGATGGCAACAGAGGCAGCATAATAAGTCTTTAGGTAGGAAAAGCAGCATTTTCTCAGCATAAATTTCAAACGATGGCTGAACAAATCAGGTAAGTGACATTCTGAGTCAATCTCTCTTTTTTGTATTTTGTATTGCTATGTTTATACCACAGAATCTACAAGTGTTTGCGTTGCTCTGGTTTTTTCAAGGTTAATTATTCTGAAATTCCAATTGCAACAGAGACATACTGGGAAATCTCTGTAGACTGATGGCATTTCATGACGTTCAGTCTTATAATCTTAAAATGTCAGCAAAAATCACCTGTTTTGTCATCACTTTAGACATTACACTAGAGAATCATTCAAATACTCTAAAGTGACGTAGGCAATGGTTTCTGTTGTTCTGACGTCAGCAGATGTAAATGAATGGCGGATGAAAGTAGTTCCTCGTACAAAAGGATTTTTGAGACTCTCCGTGTTCGATTTTCTTTTTTTAAACACACGATTATGCCGTTGAAATGTTGTATAAACGCAAAATCACAGATGTAGCATAGCCACATTGTTCTGCTACTTGTGTGATATTACTCATATATATATATATATATATATATATATATATATATATATATATATATATATATATATATATATATATATATATATATATATTTTTTTTTTTATTAGTTGTAAAAACTATTTATGTTTGAAAATATGTTGAAAAATGCATTCTCCCTATTAAACAGCACTTGTGAAATATTTGAATTATTTAAAAGAGAATTAGAATTTGGGCGACGCAATGGTGCAGTAGGTAGTGCCATCACCTCACAGCAAGAAGGTCGCTGGTTCGAGCCTCGGCTAGGTCAGTTGGCGTTTCTGTGTGGAGTTTGCATGTTCTCCCCGTGTTCGTTTAGGTTTCCTCCCGTTTGCTCCGGTTTCCCCCACAGTCCAAAGACATGCGGTACAGGTGAATTGGGTAGGCTAAAATTGTTCGTAGTGAATGAGTGTGTATGATTGTTTCCCAGAGATGGGTTGCAGCTGGAAGGGCATCTGCTGCGAAAAATATATAATGTGCGTTCTGTGAATGAACGTCGCCTCATTATTCCATCCCGAAGAGGGAAGAAATCACTTTCCCAAACTCTCACATTCAATCTGCCCGGTTGGTGGAATGAACTCCCTAACTACATCAGAACAGCAGAGTCACTTGCTGTCTTCAAGAAACGACTAAAAACTCAACTGTTTAGTCTCCACTTTCCTTCCTAATCTTAACTGCCTCTCTGGCTATACCACTAACTGTACTCTCTCTCTCTCTCAAAAAAAAATAAATAAATAAAAATTTACTAATTCTTAGCTTCTTAGACTTTACACACCTGAAACTTGTCTATAGCACTTGTTTACTGCTGCTCTTATAGTTGTGTAAATTGCTTCCTTGTCCTCATTTGTAAGTCGCTTTGGATAAAAGCGTCTGCTAAATGACTAAATGTAATGTAAATGTAATATATGCTGTATAAGTTGGCGGTTCATTCCGGTGTGGCAACCCCGAATTAATAAAGGGACTAAGCTGAAAAGAAAATGAATGAATGAATTAGAATTTCACAGAAAGGCTAGTAATTTTGACTTTAACTGTATATACAGTAGAGCAAAAAACAAACAAACAAAAAAAACAAGCAATAATGTATCATACAAAAACAAGATGATGGCTTATTGTACCACAGGAATAAGAATGACTACATTTCATACAGGAATAACAGCACAAATTTATTTACTTTGGCGATGACGTAATGATGGTGTAATGATGACATACTTATTTTTAGCTGTGTAAGGCTTAAATAAAAATGGTGTTTTCGAATGAAGATAAAAGTTTGATCAAAGGCTTACGAGAACTGAAAGGCTACAGTGCTTCACGTTATCTTTGCAATTTCAAACTTAAAATTGGACAAAAGGTGGATTATATTACCTGTTGGCGAAACAAGAATCAAGGCACTAGATCAGTATGTCGTGTGGCTAAGAGTGATCGTCCACGTACTGCCCGCACTGTTGAAAATATCACCACTGTCAAAAACATGGTACTGAGCCAAGAAGATGCACCCTGCACCCATCGCACTGTCCGACTAATTGCACGGGAGTCTGCCAGTTATTGACTTTGCCAAACGTTGCTTTATTTCCGTACATGCTAATTTAGTTTGCAAGTACACTGTAAAACCCTAAAAGTCAAGGTAACTCAAACCGTTTGAGGAAACCGATTGCAACAAACCATTTAAATTCAAAAACTAATCCTAATGTGAACTTTGAATTTAATCCATTTGAGTAAATGAAGCAATTTGAGCACAGTAAAACCCAATAAATGAACTGAACTCAAACCAACTGAGTACTGTAAAACCCAATAAGTTAAGGCAACTCAAAGCGTTTGAGGAAACCGATTGCTACAAACCATTTGAGTTAAAAAACGAATCTATATAAGTACTGTGAACTTACTCCATTTAAGTAATGAGGTATTCAATGAACTCATTACCTACAACACTGAGTTCAAAACTCTTTTCAAATGAGTAGAATTAACTTTCAGTCAATTTTAAGTTAACTACACTCATTTCATTTGATAAGTTAACTGTTGGGTTTTACAGTGTAATAAAATGGAAGTGTTCTGTCAATATTTGGGTAATCATTGTTTAACAATGTAATGTGGTGATATAAATCAAGTGAAATGGAAAACGTATACATATAGTATCATTTGACCAATTGGCCATCTAATTACAAAATATATTTAAAGTTGGAGGTGTTTTGACAAAATTATGACAGAATTAATTTAGCTTGGACTTTTTGTTAGATTTTTTGTGTATTTAGCATATTACTCATACAGTGTTTTGCTAAGACTTTGCCAAATAAAACTGTAACTTCAGGAGTTGTTTTTCCCCCATTCTTATTAACACAAATACACACACTTGCACCAGCTGGACACAAAGCTTTAGAAAAAACAACAACAACCTCACAGCCTAAAAATAGCATGTGTTTTTTTTTTTCCCTTTTCACACGTTTAGTGTTTTTCAGTGTTACTCCACGGTGAGATTTCCATAATGGTGAGAATAGCTTGTTTGCTACTGTATATGCTTGAACACAGTTTTATGGTTACAAGTTATATATTATTACAGTAAATACAATCAACATTGGCACGGACGTCTCCGTTTACCAGCCCGGTCCCAGCAGAAAGCTCAGTCTTCACATCAGTGTAATTGTTAACTTTATTAAATCATTACTTTATTTTAATGAGCCCCATCTTCTAACGATGCTACCCTGAAGGAAAGATGTAATTAACTCACAGGTTAAAAAAAAGAGGAAGGGTGAACATTTAGCTCTTAATGTTTTAGTGTGATATCATCACAGATAATGATAATTAGGAGTCAAAAATGAATCCATCAAAAGGTAAACTCCACGTTGTCATTTCTTGCACTGAGAATGACTGCATTAGGTTGTAAAATAACAAATTACGATTACTCAAATTACTGTAATTGAGCAGTTTTTCTAAGGAATTGTACTTAAAAAATTTTTTAAATGTACTGTTAGTTTTAAAATAGATTTAAAGTTACTTTTAAAGTTCATTTATAAATTTTTTATTTACTTTTACCGCTGAATCTGTACTCTTACTGCATTATTTTAGTTCATCCTGCAGTCACTACATCATAGGTGTATTTTTTTCTTGTCTATGGTGATTGGCTAAGTAAAATAATGATTGCATGATTTCTGTCCAATCAAATCATGCAAAGAAAATTGACAGAGCGACCTCAAGATGTGTATGCTTTATGCAGCAAACACAGTGTTAAAGAATTAAAAGTGTCAGAGAAGATGCAAAATTTTAGTTTAGACAGATTGTGACTAATGTGAAGATGAAGAATGTCTACTTGTATGATAACTAGAATCGCAAAATTGCCTTAAATAATAACTAAATGCACTACAGAATGTTACGTTTTCAAATACATGCACACATAGCATGTATTCAATCAGTGTTGCAGGAGCTTGGTTTGCGGCGCCACCTGCTGGGCAATTGTAGCTTGTTAGTTAGGGTTCATTGTGCATAACCTAACCATTAACATATTGTTATAGCTAGATTTTTTTAAATTACATCGCTCCGCATGTAAACGTATCAGCCTTAAGTTACCTTCTTTATTTGGAGGGTATTACTTTTGGCTTAAATTCATTCATTCATTCATTCCTTTCCTTTTCAGCTTAGTCCCTTTATTAACCAGGAGTCGCCACAGCGGAATGAACCGCCAACTTTTCCAGAAAATGTTTTACACAGCGGATGTCCTTCAAGCTGCAACCCAACACTGGGAAACACCCATACAGTCTTGCATTCACACACATACACTACTGCCAATTTAGCTTGTTCAATTCATCTGTACACGGGGAGAACATACAAACTCCACACAGAAATGGCAACTTACCCAGCTGGGGTTCGAACCAGTGACCTTCTTGCTGTGAGGCGATTGTGCTACCCACCGTGACACCCCTGGCTTAAATTTCAGAGCTTCTTTTTACTCATGCTTTGAGTAATATTTACAACAGATACTTTTTTTCTACTCGCACTACATTTTTGGTGAGTATTGGTATTTTTACTTGAGTATGATTTTTTTTAGTACTCTTTCCACCACTGAAGGTTATCATGAAGTTAGCCACTTTAAGAGTGCAGTCACTGGTTCGATAAAGTTAGCATTTGAGAAACTCAACAGCAGGCTGTTAAACACCACATGCAGCGGTTCACGGAGGTGGACTGGAAACCCCAATGGCCCCTTGACCAAAATAAATCCATTTCCCCTGCTATTGATTGAGAATTACAAAGTGAGTTTCCACACATAATCCAATCACAAGCACCTCTGCACAGAAATGGAAAACACCAATAGCAGTTTGACTAATGCAGAAATGACAAGTGCATCGATTCCTAAATACAGAACCATTTCATCCGGTGTGACTGACATGGCAAGCGGGATGTCCTTTAATCCAAGATATCCTCAGCTGAACAATCAATTCCAGCAGAATTACAGAAACAGCTGGATGGCTTTGATAAATGCTAAAAAATCTTTGGATATACATCATTCTAGTTTCTGATGTCTGTATCACGGCAACTACAGATGCTAATATATCCAAAAGAAGTAAATTAATAGTGTTATTTATAAAGGCTGCATTAAAATAATCACAGGTGACCTTTAAGACATTTATAATACATATATATATATATTTTTTCATTTCAAGTGAATGCTCTTCTGTTAAACTTTACATTGATCAAATAAAAGAAAACATCCAGCCTGATCTCACAAGAAAACGTAAGTATTTTACGTTTTGCCAGTTCAGTGGCTAATTCGTACGAATTCGTACGAGTTTAAAAAGGAGGCATGGCACCAAACCCACCCCTAAACCCAACCGTCATTGGGGGATGAGCAAATCGTACGAAAATGTACGAATTAGATCGTACGAATTAATACGAATTAGCCACTAAATCAAAAAGTTATGAATTGCCGTGAGATTGTGTTGAAACATCACATTTACATGCCCATAACCTATGAGTAACTGACTCAACATCAAAAGCCATTTGTTGTGGCTGTATTTCTTAGAATCAATTAGCCAAAGCAAAAATAATATTGATTAAACGTTTTATATAGCAAGGATGCATTACATTAATCAAAGATAATGTTGAAAGAGTTTACAAACAGAGAAATTTTACATCAACTGATAATATATTGTTATTATTATTATTATTTTATTATTGCTTTGAAATAATAAGTCTGTGTATAAATAACTTTAAAGTATTACATTATCAGTGCAAAAACTAAATGTGACAATTCATAATAAACTAACTTGACATTTTATAATACTGACATATGTTTTAATAAGCATCTTGAAAAACCTCACATCTGTTATTTTGAATTTACTGCTCACGCACTTTCCTTCTGTTATTCCCTGATTTTCCGGGGGTTGCCACAGCGGAATGAACTGCCAATTATTCTAGCATATGTTTTTATGAGGCAAATGCCCTTCTTGCCGCAACCTAGTGCTGAGAGTACACTATCTGGTGAACCCTCAGTGGTGGGAAACACCCACACACAAGATATATTATAAATGTCTTAAAAGACACATGTGATCATTTTAATGTGATACAGATATTATTTCCTGATTTTTCAGGGATCGCCACAGTGAAATGAACCCCCCAATTATTCTGGCATATGTTTTTATGTGGTTTTATCACCACTATCTGGTGAACTCTCAGTGGTGGGAATCACCCATACACAAGATATATTATAAATATCTTAAAGGTCACCAGTGATCATTTTAATGCAACCTTTTTAAATAACACTTTTAACTTAATTTTAATTTACTTTTTTTAAATCTTAGCATCTGTAGCCTTAGTAATACAGATATTATTCATTATTTTTTTAGGGATATCCACAGCGGAATGAACCGTCAATTATTCTGGCATATGTTTTTATGTGAGCAAATGCCCTTCTTTCCGCAACCTAGTGCTGAGAGTACACTACCCGCTGCGAATGTTATCACTCAATTGAATGGACGTTATCAGTGGTTATCGGCTGATTGATATAGGCAAGCAGGGGCGTTCTGTGCCTAGTGAACCCTCAGTGGTGGGAAACACCCATACAAGCTATATTATAAATGTCTTAAAGGGCACCTGTGATCATTTTAATGTGATACAGATATTATTTCCAGATTTTTTAGGCGTCGCCACAGTGGAATGAACCACCAATTATTCTGGCAAATGTTTAAATGTGGCGGATCCAATTCTTGCCACAACATAGTGCTGAGGGTACAGTATCTAGTGAACCCTCAGTGGTGGGAAATACCCATACAGAAGGTATAGTATAAATATCTTAAAGGTCACCTGTGATCATTTTAATGCAACCTTTCTAAATAACACTTTTTTAATTACTTTTTTGAATGTTAGTATCTGTAGCCTCAGTGATACAGATATTATTCATGCTTTTTCAGGGATCGCCACAGTGGAATGTCGCCACTTCTTGCCGCAACCTAGTGTTAAGAGTACACTATGTTGTAGAGAACCCTCAGTGGTGGTAAACACCCATACAGAAGATATATTATAAATATCCTAAAAGTTACATGTGATCATTGTAATGCAAGCTTTCTAAATAACACCATTAACTTTATTTTTAAAATGGTAGCATCTGTAACCTCAGTAATACAGATATTATTCCCTGATTTTCCAGGGATTAACACAGCAGAATGAACCACCAATTATTCTGGAATATGTTTTTATGTGACAGATGCCCTTCTTGCCGCAACCTAGCACTGAAAGTACACCACCCGCTTCGAATGTTATCACTTGATTAAATGAGCGTTATCAGTGGTTATCAGCTGATAGATATGGGCCAGTAGGGGCCTTCTGCGCCTACTGGTAGGCTCAGAAGGCTGTTATCATCCATCCACATGGTTAATCAGCTAAACTAATAGAGAAGACTACAGCACCAGATCTGTTTTTATACTACTGTGACGGTTGGGTTTAGCATTGGGGTGGGGGTAGATGTTAATAAAATACAATTAATGGGAAATTTAATAAATAATATAAATAATTATCATGATTAATCAGCTATACTAATAGAGAAGACTCCAGATCCAGATCTGTTTTTACATTACTTTGACAGTTAGGTTTTGGGTTGGGGTAGATGTTAATAAAATACAATTAATGGCAAATGTAATAAATAATACAAATAATTCTTGTTATAAACTTCTGGCCGCAGCCATATGTGATCAAAAATTGATTAAGCACATGGATGGGCCCTACTGGCCCACATATATCAGCTAATAACCACTGATAATTCCCATTCAATAGAGTGATAACATTCAATATCTAGTGACTCCTCAGTGCTAAGAAACCCCCATACATTCTCTCATTCCCACACACTTATACACCCTTCAGACAATTTAGTTTATTTTCCTATACTGCATGATTTTGGACAGAAAGTGTAGTATGTTTACATGCAGAACAATAATGCACTAGTAATTTAATCGATGACTTGTTAAACAAAAAAGTCCATCATTTTAGCAGTTTTAAACTTGTTTATACACATACATTATACAAAACCTGCAGGATAGTAAATTGCATAATATTTGATGACTCTGCTTTTTGAAAAGGTAGCTGTCTCTGACCTGGGGTTTGATTTATTTATCTGTTTTGAGAGGTGAATTTCATGCTGAGTAAAAAAAAAAAAAAGCCCCGAAGAGCAATTTACAGTTTTTCACCACCCCATATGAGGGGCTCCAATTGCTGCGACAGCACAATCGCAGCCCCCGCTGAGGAGCTGAGGTGGATCAACATCTCTGACTGTGAGAATCAAAGGCAGGATCTCAAAACCCCACTAATTATGCAGCGACCGACCATACGCTTCACACAGAGCTCATCAGGAGGAACGAGCTCGCGTTAATTAATGATAAAGCCATAGATGGAGAGAGACGCTTCTCCTGTTCCTCTAACCGATAACCTTCCTTTAAGAGTTCAGGCAGGAAGTGGAGTGAAACTCAACAGTATCCCTCATGCTTTATCTATCAGGTTCATTCAAGCCTGCAAAAAAGAGCTTAATGTGAATAATTTAACCCAGGCTCTTGAAAACAGTGACATTTTAGAAAAATATACAGTAAAGTCAGAATTATTAGCCTTCCTGTGATTAAAAAAAAATCCTAAATGATGTTTAACAAGGCAAGAATTTTTTCACTGTATTTCCAATAATATTTCTTATTTATTATATTATATTATTTTATATTATTATTATATTATTTGTTTTATTTCAGTAGGCTTTTCATTTTTTAAAAATGATTTTAAGGTCAATATTATTAGCTCCCTTAGGCAATTTTTTTTCGATTGTCAACAGAACAAACCATCGTTATACAAAGATTTGCCTAATAACCCCAAATCACTTAGTTAGCCTAATTAACCCAGTTACGCCTTTAAATGTCACTTTAAGCTAAATACTAGTGTCTCAAAAAATATCTAGTAAAATATTATGTACGGTCATCATAGAAAAGATAAAAGAAATCAGTTATTAGAAACTATTATGCTTAGAAATGTGTTGGGAAAAAATCTTCTTTCCATTAATCAGAAATTGAGGGAAGAAATAATAAGGGAGGGCTAATTCTGACTTCAACACTCTATTTTAACGATCTAGGCGCAAAGTCTAAAGCGCATGGAGCAAAAGCATTAAGGGTGTTTCCAAATCCCCTTTTGCTATTTTAAAGACAGAAAAATATGCTCTGCACCCCGGTGCATGGTCTAACAGGATTGTACTTATCCTCTTAATGAGTTATGAGTGTGTTTTGAGCGTAATTCATTCATTCATTCATTTTTATTTTAGCTTGGTCCCTTTATTAATCGCCACAGCAGAATGAACCGCCAACTTATCCAGCATATTTTTTACGCAGCGGATGCCCTTACAGCTGCAACCAATCACTGGGAGTTTTGAGCATTTTGTAAGCATTAAACCAATCAGAGTCTCATCTCTCATTCCCTTTAAGAGTCAGTTGCGTTGCACCCAGGGCCGGAGCAAGCTGAACTGGCGCTTTAGGCAAACGACGATAACGCAAGCCTCAACCCGAAAGTGAAAACGAAAGTGAAGTGGAGTGAAGACCGGGGAGCGGCGGTTGCGGATGAAAGTAACACAATCTCATGGCAATTTGTAACTTTTTGATTCAGTGGCTAAATTGTATGAATTCGTACGATCTAATTCGTACAATTTAGTACGATTTTATCATCCCCCTATGACGGTTGGGTTTAGGGGTGGGGTTGCGTGCCATGCCTCCTTTTTAAAATCATACAATTTTGTACGACTGAACTTGTACAGATTTATACAAATTAGCCACTAAACTCACAAAACGTAAAATACTTACGTTTTCTCATGAGATCAGGCTGGATGAAAGTGAGGACCTGGGGGATGGGGATGGTATTACGGACACTGCCCTCACTATTCTGCCACCCTATTCTCGCCTCTATGGGCGCACCAGCCCTGGTTGCGCCATAGCACATTTGCTATTTACATGGTGATTTTGTAAGTGGAAAAACTGAATGCTTCACTAGTGAGAAAACAGTTAAACAGACCATCTGCAGTGCAAGGATGAAGAATGAGCCTTATCTATTCAGCCTCTTTACTTTCTCTTTCTCTTTACTTTTACTCTTTGCTTTACTCCTTTAGTGGAGTGAGGAAACGGTGGAAACTCACTCCACTGAAGACATATCCAGACTACATATTTAATTTTGTTTGTTAAGTGCAAAGGTTTGTTTTAAAATGATATCTAAATTCAGTTCTAATTTTCCAGCAAACGAATAAATAAACAATAATAACGAAGTTATTCCAAATAACGAGTTATATCCAAACACACGTCTTGTTCTTATGCCCCATATGGTCCAAAACCCGACAGGTGGGCAAATCTAAACTTGTTTTTATTAAAACAAATATAAATATGCATATAATAAATAATACTGCTAATAATAATAACATTATACAAATGCAAATTGTCATAAATAAACTGAAAGGGCCCCCTGAGATGAGGCATTGAGGTAGGGGTTTTTATATTTATTCATTTTCCTTTAGGCTTAGTCCCTTTATTAATCCGGGGTCGCCACAGTGGAATGAACCGCCAACTTATCCAGCACATGTTTTACGCAGCGGCAACCCATCACTGGGAAAGTTTTTATATTTATGTAAAAAATAATAATTGCTTTAACATTTTAATCCTTTAACTAATTCATATGTAAATATATTTGTGTATTGCTTTACATCCTGTGTGTATTAAGCTATAAGCGTTTTGGACCCACATAACTAACGTGTTCCACGCTGGATCTTAGACCTGCTTTCAGTTGGTCAATTGCATGGTTTAATTCAGTTCTTCAAAATAGCAACACACCAACAATGCACCTTAACTTATGTCTTGCACCTTATTGCACTCCGTGTATGATAGGGCCCTTAGTGTCAGTATGAAAGTGAAATATGAAGTGGTGCTACAAATCATATTAAAATTATTTAAAAACAGATGAATGTAAAAGTACTTTAATACAGTAGTTCATGGGTGTATCATGGATGATTGGAAATCAAATGGCCAGATAGCAGGACTAAAACACATACATTACACATTAACCTATAAAAAGAGATGAACATTAGATAATAACCACACAGATATGTATATTCATTCATTTGTAATCACTGTAAAACACTTCATTTTTTTACTTTCAATATGTGAGTTAACCCATTGTAAATTAAAAGTTAATGTTTATAATCATGCACAAATTTCATTTACCTAATAATTTTACAGAAATGAGTTTAATCACTTTTAAAAAGTAAAGTCAATAATCGCTTTAAAAGCAACGGATTTACTCAACTTTCAAAGTAAAATCAACAAATCAGTTTTTATGAAGTAATCTGTGAAAAAGAAACTCTAATAGTGTTCATTTCAGCTGAAAACGGCACTGGATTGTGTGTGTAGGTACATTTTGAGTTGATTTGTTGAGTGTTAAAGGTTAAAGAAGTGCTGTGCCCGCAAATAATAACAACTCCATCAGTTATACATGACTAATTCAGTAGCTGCATTTACATGCACTTAAATAATCCATAAATTGATGACTCTTTGGACTGAAAAGCCTTCATGTAAACACATATATAGATCCAACTGAGGCTGATCCAAATTGATCCAAATGAAAGTCGCCGTGTAGATATGAAATGATCTGACCAACTGGAAAAAACAAAGGCTTAAATTGTAATGCTTTCCCAATCCGATTTAAAATAAGAGCATTTTTAAAAAGTGTTGAGTGTTGACGCATATATTTATGTATGTGCTTATGTTAATTCACAACAAATTTACAACTTATTTACAAAAATAAGACCATTTCATTAACTCAAGTCACAGGTCATTGGCAGACGTGGCTAATGTGTGTTAGTCAAATCATGCATATGTAATCAGATATGTTAAAAGTGGGAATGCACACAATTTTTGGCCCTCAAAAATGATCCAAAATTCATCCAAAAGAGAAAAATGGCCAAAAACATTAGCCAAATTTTTTTTATGTATTAGCGTAAACATATGTATTAGCGTAATATAATACTGCATTTTGTTGCCTTGTACTTGTACATGTGTAATGACAATAAAGTTGAATCTAATCTAATATAATGTAATCTAATGTAATTTAATCTAATCTAATCTAATATCTAATCTTATCTAATATATCAGTATTCAGTGTTCTGGTTTCACCCTCTCTACAGCAGTATTCATTGCACAAAGTGAAACAGCTTTCACACTGGACGCGGAAAGCACTACGCTATGTAACCAGATATTTTCATACTATGGTGAGATGAAAAGTCATATATTACTACTACTGGAAAGCCCATAATGCTATTTGATCATGTGAAGCAAGTCCTAGCTAATCACATAGCGACTTTTGGTCTTCTTCCCTATTTCCTATAGAGGCAGTGTTTGCCATTATCCTTCTTAAGCAAATTGTTTCAGGCTTGCCTTCAATAGGCTTTAATGAAAACCAATCATTATATTGCTACAGTCAATGCAAAGACTGCTTGTTGCTGCATTGACTAAAATGCAAGTGCAAAGTTCATGAACCCATATACTATCAGTGGGGGAAATAACTATTGAACATGTGATGTTTTTTTCTCATAATATTGTTTCTAAAGGAGCTGTTGACATGGAATTTAAGCAGATTTTGGTAAAAAAAAAAAAAAAACCAAACAGTACAAACATAAAAATAAAACATGAGTTATGTGTGATAACAATGAAATGACACATGGAGAAAGTACTACTGAAATGTATTTAATACTTTATATAAAGGCGTGTTTGGAGCTGGCAGCTTAAAGATGCATCTCATATGGAGAATGAAGTCTCAGGTGTGAGTTTTTCACAGACCTGTGAAAACAGAGTGTAAAAATATTGATGGTTCTGTGGATCTCGGCTATCAAATCTTTTCTTTATTTGTATTTTCTATTGGATTCAAATCAGGTGATTGGCTGGGCCATTCTACATCTTGATTTTCTTTCTCATTTGAGAGTTTCATTGGCTGTGTTTTGGATCATTGTCTTGCTGAAATGTCCACCCTGGTTTCATCTTCCTCACCCTGATAATGTAGATGTTGGACTGAAGCAGCTAATATTAATTTACAATGATGAAGGACAGAAGCTTGCTGAATGCCTACTGAGAGATTTCAGCTGCTGTCTGGGCTTTCACTGCCTTTCTACACCTCCCTTTCTTCATGTGTTCAATACTTTTACATGCGTCATTTCATTTTAGTACACATAACTTCAATTATAAACTAATTAGATTTGTTTTCTTTGCATATATGGATTCCTTTGGTTGTTATCAGCAAGTAGTAAAAATTTCAAGTCAACGGCACCTTTAGAAATATTTTTTATGAGACAAATGGTCATGTGTTTAATACTTGTTTACTAGAAAAGCAAAGTTTGCTCAAGTAACAAGCCAACATGACATTTGATGTAGTATAGTACTTGTTTCTGCAGCTTTACACCTCTCGACTAAAATAAAATGTTATTTTATTGGTTATTTTAATTATTTTTATAAAACAGTAAACCTATCAAGTTAAATAGAAAAAGTCTTACAAAATTCTATTATTTAATAAAAAAGTAAATAATTATGACAAAGAATTTTACTAATCTAACTAATATGAATCTAATAATAATAATAAATGATGAATTATTAAGATCTTCTAATGATGAAGATCTTAATAATAACAATACTACTACTACTAGTAGTATTAATAATTCATTCATTTTCTTTTTGGCTTAGACCCTTTATTAATTTGGGGTCGCCACAGTGGAATGAACCGCCAACTTATCCAGCATATTTTCTACACAGCGGATGCCCTTCCAGCCTTCATCCACACACATACACAACGGACAATTTAGCATACCCAATTCACCTATATCACATGTCTTTGGACTGTGGGGAAACCGGAGCACCTGGAGGAAATCCACACCAACACAGGGAGAACATGCAAACTCCACACAGAAATGCCAACTGACCCAGCTGGGGCTGGAACCAGCAACCTTCTTGCTGTGAGGCGATCGTGCTACCCACTGAGCCACCGTGAATCCAATAATAATAATAATAATAATAATAATAATAATAATAATAATAATAATAATAATAATAATAATAATAATTATTATTATTATTATTATTATTATTATTAACTTTTTTTGGCCCAGTGCATTCTGAATTTTCAGTTTCAGCCCAGAATTTTCATTTCAGTGCATCCCTAGTTTAACATCCATATAAACACAACTGAGATTAAATTGATTCCGACTGATGAAAATGAGTTGATGTAAACACATCATGAAAACAGCAAAAGCACAGAAGCCAACACAAAAACAGCAGATGCTGTGAACAGAAGTACTGAAAACGCTTCACTTGAACTCTATCTAAACTAACTTCCAAGTGAACTGTTATGAAGCCTTTTACATAGTATCTAATTACATGTGGGAGACTACTGAGCTCAATGCATTCACGCTTGTGGCAGATCTCTGTTTCTATAGGCAACTACATGTGTTTAAAGCACATTTCCCTCCAGTCTGCCTTGTATAGCTGCTTTCTGTATGAAGAGCCCTGCTGGGAGGCTCAGAGGAAAAGTGTGGCTTTGTCGGTTTGTCTCTCTAGGAAGTCCTAAACAATGAGAATTAATGGGTTCTGGATGCTGTTCGACCACCACTCAAAAATGATAAAGCCATACGCATATTTTCCTCATGGTTGCTCAAGTTAATATAATTCATCAAGTTAATGTGCTACGTAAAATGCTGTTAAAGAGAGGATACACACACAGTGGTACAGAGACAGAAAGATGCAGGGTGTCTACAGTGCACAATTGACTGGAACTGCCTTTTAAAGCTGAAAGTCAACACTTGAACGCTAGGTCCGTCAACACATGCGCCACAGCGTTCATACACTGCTCTCTTTCTGAAATGCATTGTGAGTGGAGCAATTTGGAGTGAAGGGGGATCTTTCTGCGCTCCTTGAGAAATGCATCTTTGAGATACAGGAGGTACAGAAGGCACACGCAATTCAGTCTGGTGTCCTTGACAGTACTGTGTGCTAAAAAGCTGGTGGTGGAGAACATGTAATTTTGTTGAGAGAACCCCAGAATTATTACAGCTAGCTAAAAATAAAGGCAAAACCACTTCTGATACTTGAAAAAAAAAAAAACCTCAAATATAATAATTGCAAAAATAAAATGACAACATAATACTACTACTACTACTAATATTATTAATAATGATAACAACAACAACAACAACAATAATAATCATAATAAATACAATAAACAATAATAGTAATACTACTACTACTAATAACAATAATAATAATAATAATAAAATAATAATAATAATATAATAATAAGTAGTAATAGTAATAATAAAAATACTACTACAGCCTCGGCTGGGTCAGTTGGCGTTTCTGTGTGGAGTTTGCATGTTCTCCCCGCGTTCTCGTGACTTTCCTCCAGGTGAATTGGGTAAGCTAAATTGTCCGTAGTGTATGTGTGTGAATGAGTGTGGATGGATGTTTCCCAGAGATGGGTTGCAGCTTGAAGGGCATTCGCTGCGTAAAACATGTGCTGGATAGGTTGGCGGTTTACAAAAGAAATGAATGAATGAATGAATGAATTAATGAATTAATAATAATAACAATAACAATAATAACAATAACAATAATAATAATAATAATAATAATAATAATAATAATAATAATAATAATAATAATAATAATAATTTATTTCAGCAAGCTGCCAAGGAAAGAGGAAAATATAAAAAAAACATAATGTTATACTAAAATAACATATATTTAACATAAATATTCTTATATATAATTATATTTAATTTATATACAAACAAACAAATGTTTTAATAACTAATTTAAAAAGCCTACATTATTTTCAATGTTTTGCAAAGGGGCTTACAAAAATATGAATATTTCCAAGAACTGATATTTTGCAGAATATGTTGGAAGTGTACTGTCTGTACAAAATGTACTAAAGAAAGAAAGAAAAAAAAGTCAAACCTTGATATTAACCCAGTACATTAGACTCTATTTTTACAGACTTAGAGCAGAGAAATAGAGAAATAGGTGAGATGAAGACCAGGATAATCATTCAGTGCGTATAGCACAAGAGGTAATAATAATAATAATAATAATAATAATAATAATAATAATAATAATAATAATAATAATAATAATAATAATAATAATAATAATAATAATAAATTTCAGCAAGCTGCCAAGGGAATATTTTTAATATTAATTATTTATTATTTAATTACTAAAACAAATAAACCAACAAAAATATGTATTTAAAAATTAATAAAAAACTACGTAAATCTTTTAAAATGTCAGAAGTGTACAGTCTGTACAAAATGTACAAAAAAAAAAGAAAGAACAAAAGTCAAAACTCTTCATATTAATCCAGTACATTAGACTCTATTTTGCTTAGAGTTTAGACATAGGTGAGATGAAGACCAGAATAATCATCCAGTGTTTATAGCATAAGCGATAATAATAATAATAATAATAATAATAATAATAATAATAATAATAATAATAATAATAATAATAATAATAATAATAATAAATAAATAAATAAGTAAATAAATAAATAAATAAATAAATAAATAGATCATTTATTTCAGTCGCCAAGAATTTTTTTTTTATATTCAATATTTATTTTGAACTAAAACAAATAAACAAACAAAAATATTTACAAATGAATAAAAAACCAGGAAGACACAAAAACACAAATAACAAAATAATTAAAGCCCAATCAAATTAATACAACTTTAAAATGAATGCGGAAAATATAAAAAAACCTCAAAGTAATACTAAAATAACATTTATTTAACATATATAATTATATATAATTTATATACAACAAGGTTCTTAATAAACACTAACACAATAAATTACAATGATAAAAATAACATTCATTTGCAAGGTTTTGTTAAGGGGTTACAAAAAATATGAATATATTTCCAAGGACCAACATGTTCTGGAGGTTAAGCGTGGATCTAGACTTTGTAAAATGTCAGAAGAGTACTGTCTGTACAAAGTGCACAAAAGAAGGAAAGAAACATCCAACCTTGATATTAACCCAGTACATTAGACTTTATTTTTACAGATTTGTCTTAGAGCGGAGAAATAGGTGAGATGAAGACCAGAATAATCATCCAGTGCTTATAGCATGAGCGGTTATGCTAATATTTCCCAAAGGTAGCATAAAAGCTGTTTGTAATTACAGACAGTAAGAAAGCCAGCCGGCATCTCCAACACTCGAAGAGATGTGAAAGTGGAGAGGAAGCTGAAGCCTTCTGTTGTTCAGCGGGAGCACATTTGGAGAGTCAGCAGGAAGCGGCGGCGGCGTGTGGGAAACTCAAGTGTGTATTATGAGCTTTCAGAGCTTTAGTCATCAGTGTAGGCTACAATATATTATGGATGCATCAGGGGTGTGTGATCAGCACACTTCACTTTGAGCAGCAGGAGGAAAACTACAACCTCCACCTTCCCTCAAACTAAAGCCATGGTCACTAGAGTTTGAGCATGAAAAAAATCTGTTGGATGATCATGTGAAAAGGGGCGGGATTAAACAATATGATGCAACGCTTATAAAATGAGCTCTATATTTTACATTTCTGCACTGAAAAAAAAAAGATTCATTGCATTTACTCATTTCTTTTAAGGTAAGTGGCTGTAAACAATTTATATGAGCTGAATTTAAACAAAAAAAATAAGTTAAATACTACTAAACTTAATTTGTTTGTTTAAACCCAGCCCTTATAGATAATTTGCAACCACTTACCTTAAAAAAAAGAGTAAACCCAATAAATCCTTTTATTCAGTGTGTACAGAGAGATCACATTTTATTTTCTATTGATCTCACACAAGCACTTGATGCAAATTTGTAGGTATTATGGTTGCACCAGGGGTGTGTGATCGGCACACTTCACTTTGAGCAGCAGGAAGAAAACTACGTAGTCCAACTTCACTCAAACTAAAGCCACAGCTTTACTAGAGTTTGGGCATGCAAAATTTTGTCAAACGTTCATGCAAAAAGAGACGGGACTAAACAATGTAATGCAACACTGATAAAATGATCTCCATATTTTACATTTCTGTACAAAGAGACCTCATTTTGATTTTCTATTGGTCTCAGACAATCACGTGACACAAATTCATACATCAGAGTTCACCAAGTATGAACTTAGAAATCCATCAACAACTAATTTTCTTGATTTATTTGATTCTAAACATGAGTAACACTTAATAATTACCCACTATGAATCATTTATTATGCATTAGCAAATAGTGAATTCATTATTTGCTAAGCATTGACTCTACATGAGTAAGCAGTTTATAATTAGAGCATCAAATGCTGTATTCTTGACTTAAGTACATGTATAATGTGCTTAATGCTAATTTGAACAGTTTATTAATCATTTACTTACGCATTCTGAATGATCTTAAACAAGACCAACTATTCTTAAATAACCTGTTCCTAAATAATGTTTTATATTATTGAAACTAAATCAATAACAAAGTATTAAGCAAATGATATATGTGCTTGTACGTCAAGAATCCAACATTTGTAGCTGTATTTGCAAACTTTTTACTAACATCTATACTAATGTGGAGTTAATGCTTAATAAAAAAATGAATCAAATATTTGCTAATGCTTAATACATGATTCATAGTGTGTGCTCATTAAAAAGTGTTACCCAAACTTTTATGTAATTCAGTGTTAAAATGAAAAAGTATGTACTGGTGAAGGATTTATTTTCCAAGAAAATGTTCAATTTTATTGTCAAAACACCTATGATAATTATCACAGCTTAGTAATCATTCACCTATGACCATGCAAATAAATAATGACAATTAAAGTCTGCATACAGGTGAAAAATAAAAAAAATATGCATAAAAAATCTCTGTAAATGTGTAAATGATTGCTGCCAATCATAAATGTTTCTATGTGTCATACTATTAAGGAAAATTAATAATTATTAACAAAAAGTAACCACTGGTTTTATTACAATGTAGTAACTATGTTTTGTAGTACATTATTTGTTTAATACACTTTATTTACTTATTTTTCACTATAACATTCTAATATGCATCATTAATAACCTATATATATATATCTAAACATGGGTTCAGTATTATACACACACACGCACGCACGCACACACACACACACACACACATAAATATATATGATTGAAGTCAGAATTAATAGCCCCCCCTAAATTATTAGCCCCCCTGTTTATTTTTTCCCCCAATTTCTGTTTAATG
>NC_079448.1:46517284-46624784 GCF_903798145.1 Danio aesculapii | reverse complement strand
AGCACCACTGAGATAAGCTGCAATATTAATGCTGTTTTCTGTTACACACTGCTCAAAATAATGTGCTCCTGCGGCAGGCATATTGTATCACTGAGCTATATGGCAAAATAAAGTACTTGACTGAATTCACACTGCTTTATTAGCAGGACACACTTGTATACATTGTAGTTATTAGTAACTTCTAAATGATTTTATATTTGAGTTTTATGTGAATATACTTATTTTTATTAATTTATAATTAATATATAATTTTTATAATAAAATTTGTAATTTAATTATATATATGTATATATAATTTATATTATATTATATATATATATATATATATATATATATATATATATATATATATATATATATATATATATATATATATATATATATATATATACATATATATATTTTTTTTTTTATCTACATTTTTTATTAAATTTTATATATATATATATATATATATATATATATATATATTTTTTTTTTATCTACATTTTTTATTAAATTATATATATATATATATATATATATATATATATATATATATATATATATATATATATAATTACATTATATATAACTATATTATTATTATTATTATTATATACACTTATTACACTTATTATTATTTTACTTATGAGATTAAAATATGTAGTTCAGTTTTTTAAAAGTTATTATTAATAATATATTTATATTTGAAAGGTTTTAGTTTTACAATAAAATTTGAGGAAAATGCAATATAATAAACAATTAATATTCATTTTTTAATTATTTTGTACATTTTAAACATTTAAGTAAATCACTTATTAAGTAAAACCATTATTATATTATTATATAATGCATTAAGTTAAGTCTTTAAATATTTATTGTAAATAAAATGAGAAATAATACAATAATATTAAATTAATAATAACAATAATAATACTAATAATGTTAATAACATATTAGTGGTCGACATATAACGATACAACGATATACCATTATATCAATATATTGGTTGATATTTGTAATTTTTCAAATATCAGTACCGACCGATATGTTTTCTGTTTGGCGGATGTGTTTGAGATTTTTATTTTGATGGCACTATTTTTTTTTATTTATAATTTTTTTTTTATTGGAAGTACAAAATCCAAATACAACAAAATGGCATTCAACTTTGCAAATTATGTATCTAACATGAAAGGCTCAACACAAAATATTATACAAAAAGTAAATTATAAAAAAAGTCCATACTAAAATAAAATGAAGAGTGAAAAAAACATTTTAAAAAATCAATATAAAACAGATATTGGCTATAGCAAGTTATATGATACAAATAAGTTCAAAACTTTTAAGGCGATTTTTTGTTATCATTTTAGCCAGGGCATCCTAAAAGATTTTAAGTTCATTTATAAAGACACTGTGTAATGAAAGGGTTTTGAAATATCTGCATTTATGAATAAAATATTTGGCTAATACATTAATAATATTTATCAACTCGTGCAAAACAAGAGAATAGTAATTACAAAAAAGTACATCTTGCAATGTGAAAGTCAAACCTTCAGCGTCCACATTATTTATTATCAACCAGTCTTGCACTTTTTTCCAAAATGATTGAACAGAGCTGCAAGTAAAAAATATGTGTTCTGTGTCTTCAATTAAGTGTTTCCATACATGGTATGGTGAATTATTAAAACTAAATTTCAAGTGTAAAAACCTATTAGAAGGGTATTGTTATGAAGCGGACAGGAGACAGAGGTAAGGAAACGTTAGGGTGTTTATTGAATGACAACAAGGAGCACATGAAGGATAGCCAGGAGGATCAGGAATGATGTTGGGGTCTTCTCCTCCGTGGCTGGGTAACAGGAATACACGAGGATGGACAGCACACACCAGATACAGCTGACAGAGGATGACACAGACTTGGAAGGACTGGAAGACAGGACGATACGGGAGGACCAGGAAGACTAGGGAGGAATACAAAGAGAACAGGTAAGTAAATCGTTTGTTTAGCTGAGGATGACTACGCTGAGTGGTCGCTCAGTTGTCCGCTTTCGTCGAGACGAGCCCGGACAATGAGCGACTGGAGTGCTGTGCTTTTATCTGGTGCTCGTGAATGTGATGCAGCTGTGTGCTCATTAGAAGTCAGGTGATGGTGATCTTCGTGAGTGGGGATCGTGAGAGCCTGACCAATCCGTGACAGTACCCCCCTCCCCAGGGCCCGCTCCTGAGGGCCGACACCTCCGACGCCGTGGTGGTCTCCCTCTGCCTCTAGGCGCTGGGAACTCAGGGTGGCTCTCATGAAACTCCACCATGAGACTAGGATCGAGAATATCAGCTCTGGGAACCCATGTCCTTTCTTCGGGGCCGTACCCTTCCCAGTCCACCAGGTACTCCAACTGGCCACCACGACGTCGGGAACGCAAGATCTCCTTCACTGCGTAGACGGCTCCTTCTTCTAGGAGCAGTGGAGGAGGGGGTTCTTCTTCGTGGTCAGGCTCTGTGGAGGGAAGAACAGGATCGTGATAGGGTTTCAGGAGTGATACGTGGAATGTAGGGTGAATACGGTAGTGAGAGGGTAATTGTAGTTTGTAGGTGACGGGGTTAACCTGTTCCACGATGGTGAAGGGACCAACAAATCGGGGACTTAACTTGCGAGAGGGCAGTCGCATGCGTATGTCCCGGGTGGATAGCCACACCTTTTGTCCGGGTGTGTATCTGGGTTCTTCAGACCTTCTCCTATCGGCGGTTACCTTGCTTCGACGGACTGCCCTCTGCAGATGTTGATGAGCCTCGTCCCAGACTCTCTCGCTCTCCCGGAACCAGTGATCCACTGCGGGGACATCAGATGGTTCGCCATCCCAGGGAAAGAGCGGTGGTTGGAAGCCCAGGACGCACTGGAATGGCGTGAGTCCGGTGGAGGGTTGCCGCAGTGAATTTTGGGCATATTCTGCCCAGCCCAAATACTGGCTCCAGGAGTTCTGGTGACCACTGCAGAAGGTCCTCAGGAACCGTCCCACCTCCTGAATCTTCCTCTCTGTCTGCCCGTTGGTTTGGGGATGATATCCAGAAGAGAGGCTGACGGCCACACCTAGGAGCTTGAAGAAGGCTTTCCATAGACGTGAGATGAACTGTGGACCTCTGTCCGACACAATATCTTCTGGAATACCAAATGACCTGAAGACTTGATTAAAGATATTGTCGGCAGTTTCAAAGGCTGTGGGAAGACCTTTCAGAGGGATTAGTTTGACAAACTTTGAGAATCTATCTACTATGACTAGAATACAGGTATTACCTTCTGACGAAGGGAGGTCAGTGATAAAGTCCACTCCTAGGTGTGACCAGGGACGGTTCGGAATCGGCAAGGGATGGAGCTTTCCAGCGGGTAGATGACGTGGGCTCTTGGATTGGGCACAGTCCTTACAGCCCTGAACATATTGCCTCACATCCCTTGCCATGTTTGGCCACCAGAATCGTTGGGATACTAGCGAGAGAGTATTGTTGATCCCTGGATGTCCAGTGCCTAGCGAGGTATGTAAGGAGTGGATCAGATCTACCCGGTGTTCAGGTGGTATGAACTGCCGATGAGGAGGGCATCCCGGCGGAGCAGGAGCTTCCGGAGTGGCAACGACTGGAGGAGCGTTCCAGGTGATCGGACAAATGGAGATGTGTTCGGGAAGAATCTTCGTTGGGAGTTCTTCATGATCGTGATGCTCGTGTAAACGAGAGAGAGCGTCTGCTCTTAGATTCTTGGGTCCTGGACGATAGGAAATGGAGAAATCAAAACGTGAGAAGAAAAGTGACCATCTGGCTTGACGTGGACATAGTCTCTTGGCCTCTTTGATGTACTGGAGGTTTTTGTGATCTGTGATCACCTGGAACGGATGTTTGGCTCCCTCCAACCAGTGACGCCACTCCTCCAAGGCTAGCTTGATTGCTAGAAGCTCCCTGTCTCCTATGCTGTAATTCTGCTCCGCCGGGCTCAACTTCCGAGAGAAATAGGCACAGGGATGCAGTCGGGGCGGTGTATCATGATGTTGAGATAATACTGCCCCGACGCCGGTGGTGGATGCGTCCACTTCCACCACGAAAGGAAGATTTGGGTCAGGATGAGTCAGGAGTGGGGCCCTTGTGAACTCCTTCTTAAGAAGGCGGAAGGCTGCGGCTGCTTCTTTGGTCCACTCCAGTCCTTTGGGTTTACCCTTGAGGAGATTAGTGAGAGGTGATGTAATCCTGCTGTAGTCCTTGATAAATCGTCTATAAAAGTTAGCAAACCCAAGAAACCTCTGGAGCTCCTTAATGGAAGTGGGTTCTGACCAGGATAGAACAGCCTCAATTTTCTTCCCATCCATACGTATACCGGTTTGGTCAATGATGTATCCCAGGAAATGAATCGACTTCTGGTGGAATGAGCATTTCTCCGCTTTGAGGTAGAGGTGATGTTCTCTCAATGTGTGTAGGACCTCCGCAACGTGTTGGCGATGTTCGGCCTCACTCCGGGAGTAAATGAGGATGTCATCTATGTACACTATTACACAGTGGTGAAGAAACTCCCGGAGGACTTCATGAATGAAGTTTTGGAATACGGAGGGGGCGTTGACCAGACCGTAAGGCATGACCTCATATTCATAGTGGCCAGTAGGGGTCACGAATGCTGTCTTCCATTGGTCCCCCTCACGTATTCTTATCAGATTATACGCGCTGCGGAGGTCCAATTTAGTGAAGACTTTAGCTTCTCGGAGCTGTTCCAAAGCGGCTGGTACCAGAGGAAGGGGATATCGGTATTTTACTGTACCGTTATTTAGGACCCTGTAGTCGATGCATGGACGCAGCCCTCCGTCCTTCTTGGCCACAAAGAAGAAGCTTGAGGCGGCTGGTGATTTTGAGTGACGTATGTACCCCTGACTCAGAGCCTCCCTTATGTAATCTTCCATTGCCTGATTCTCTGGAAGCGAGAGCGGGTAGATCCTACCTCTTGGCAACTGGGCATCTGGAACTAGGTCGATCGCGCAGTCCCATGGCCGATGCGGCGGTAGCTGGGAAGCTCTCTTGGGGCAGAAGACATCATGAAAGGAGCTGTACTCCTTAGGAATGTGGATAGACTGCTTCTCAGGAGGGCTCTCGACCGATGTTGCAAACAAAGAAATGGGGTTCCGACCTTGAAGAGGGAGATTTGGAAAACAGGCAGGTGTACATCCAGATCCCCATTTCTTTATCTCTCCTGTGCCCCAAGAGATGATGGGATCGTGCTTCACCAGCCACGGGCGCCCTAGAATGATGTCCATATTTGCACCCTCCAGAACCAGAAATTGAATCCTCTCTTGATGTAACACCCCCACTTGAAGAAGGATGTCTTCGCATTGTCGATGGATACGGGTCGAAGATCGAGTGCACTGGGTTATCGGTTGTATCTGGTATATATGCGAGGACGCCTCAGTACGGAGGTGGAGTTGACGACAGAGGGATTGGGAGATGAAGTTCCCTGCTGACCCGGAGTCGATGAGGGCTGTGACAAGGAGAGAAATAGAGGCAGTAGTTATTTGTACGGTGGTAGTAAGTGGTTTACATTGTTCAATATTCGTACTGAATACACTCACTGAAGTCCGAATGGGACGAAGGGGACACTCCATACGGGTGTGTCCACTGACACCGCAGTATAGACACAGACCCCGGGTCAGCCTCCTCTGTCGTTCCGCTGATGTCAGTCTTCCAGACTCTATTATCATGGGTTCTGGTTCTGGAGAGGCTGTTGACTCAGGCGATTGGAGGAGTGCAGACGAGGGGGTGATGGTGTCCTGTTGATAGGAACGAAGACGATCGGAACATCGGAGAGAATGTTGGATGAATCTCTCCAGACCCATTGTATCATCTAATGTGGCCAGTTGGATTCGGAGAGTGGGTTCCAAGCCGAGCCGGTACGTGGTCAACAACGATCTCTCATTCCATCCACTTGCAGCTGCTAGAGTGCGAAACCGGAGAGCATATTCCTGTGTAGATAGAGTACCTTGCTTTAGATGATACAGCTGCTCTCCAGCGGCTACTTCCCCATCAGAACGTCCAAACACCTCTTTGAAATACTCCGTGAAGGTAGTGATGGAATTCATGACCGGCCCGGCTTGGTTCCAGATCGTCTCAGCCCATTTAAGTGCAGGTCCAGAGAGTAGAGATACGATGTAGGCGATCTTTGACTTATCTGTGGGATATAGAGAAGGTTGCATTTCGAATATGAGGGAACATTGTAACAGAAAACCATTGCACTCCCCCGCTCCGCCTGAGTAGGGCGCTGGTCGGGCCATGGGACTGGAAGGAAGGGCCGAAGAAGAAACTGTGGAGGCGGAAGTGCTCGGTGCTGGTGGTGCGTTGGAAAGTGGAGCTGGTGGCTGTAGAATCCGCTTCAACTGGTCCACCAGCTCTTGAAAGTGATCGGGGGTGCTCATGTTGTCGTCGTTATTGGTCCGGGCTTCTGTTATGAAGCGGACAGGAGACAGAGGTAAGGAAACGTTAGGGTGTTTATTGAATGACAACAAGGAGCACATGAAGGATAGCCAGGAGGATCAGGAATGATGTTGGGGTCTTCTCCTCCGTGGCTGGGTAACAGGAATACACGAGGATGGACAGCACACACCAGATACAGCTGACAGAGGATGACACAGACTTGGAAGGACTGGAAGACAGGACGATACGGGAGGACCAGGAAGACTAGGGAGGAATACAAAGAGAACAGGTAAGTAAATCGTTTGTTTAGCTGAGGATGACTACGCTGAGTGGTCGCTCAGTTGTCCGCTTTCGTCGAGACGAGCCCGGACAATGAGCGACTGGAGTGCTGTGCTTTTATCTGGTGCTCGTGAATGTGATGCAGCTGTGTGCTCATTAGAAGTCAGGTGATGGTGATCTTCGTGAGTGGGGATCGTGAGAGCCTGACCAATCCGTGACAGGTATACATCATTTAATATTTTAAATTGTACTTCTTTTGCCTTGGGGAGAATTGGAAATTTAAGATATGTAGTTCTAAAATGTTTAACAGTATTTAAATCCAATGAATTAAATAATTTATTTCTTAATACTTGATGGGGAAAGCAAGATTGGGTAATAATTTGTCTTAAATGATGGCGCTATTTAAAAAGCATTCATAAATCCCTCTGATTAGTGCATGGTGCTTGTTTAGCACAGCAATATTCAGTCTAGAATCACCTTTAAGAGTTGTTCTCAATATGTCCATTATTCCCCAATGTCTCCTAGGAAGTAGATTACAAACAAGCACTGCTTTCTGAAAAGTGACTGTGTGATAAGAGTGAATTAAGGTCTACCTTGATGACCCCGGGGTCCCACTGGAGCCTGAGAGCCCTTCAGACGGACCACACAAGGCTAATTCTCTCTGCTACTTTATAAGCAATGAGTTAATGAAGCCATCAGAGGCTGTATGCACGAGTTCCTCCAACACCTCGCCATATTTTATGCCTCTGTATTATTAAGTGGCAAAGAAGAGCCTCTCGAGGGAGCCGAGTCCTATTTGCTGTCCAGGAGATTGATTAATTATTGATTATGCTACAGTTTGGAGACCGAAATGAAAACATATGTGAAAAGGAGATTATGTGCTGAATTTCCAGATTGCTGATCCTTGTCTTTGTAACTGTTCGATCAATATGGCAATATTCCTAAGTTAATGCACCGTGACATCCAGCGTGTTTGTGATTATGACTGGAAATGGTATCTAAAGCAAAAAACAAAACCCAATTCTATTCAATAGATGAAGAGAACAAAGTGCTCTGGTCCAGACTTTAAAAAGAGAGTTTACTACAAAAAAATATAAAGTTCAGTCATCATTAGTAATGTAGTGTCGAACATGCATGAGCTTCTGTCCTTCTTCTGAGAAACACAATACGTTTACGTTTGGTGTCCATAGACTTGTATGTAAAAACAAAAGCAAAACAACAAAACCTATTAGGAACCTATGGGTTTTGTGGAAAACACAGATAGAATAGTAAAATTCAGCAAAAAAGCATTTAGAGTAAGTTAGTGAAATACTAAACACATAAAGCGGAGTAAAGAAGACCGATATTTAAATAACATTGTTTATTTCCTCTACAGCTCCAAAATTAAAGTTAACATGAATGAAGATAAAATCTCTAATATATAAGTCATTAGTCATCATTCATAATGTAGTGTCGAACATGCATGAGCTTCTTTCCTTCTTCTGAGAAACACAATACGTTTGGAAACAGTGTCCACAGACTTCATTTGTATGTAAAAACAAAAGCAAAACAACAAAACTTATTAGGAACCTATGGGTTTTGTGGAAAACACAGATAGAATAGCAAAATTCAGCAAAAAAGCATTTAGAGTAAGTTAGTGAATTAATAAAGAAATACATAAAGCGGAGTAAAGAAGACTGATATTTAAATAACATTGTTTATTTCCTCTACAGCTCCAATGCAGCATTAAAAATCTAAATTAAAAGTAACATGAATAAAGATAAAATCTCTAATATAGAAGAAAATTTAAGACCAAATAAGCAACACATATTTTTCAAGAGAAAAACAGATGATTGTAGAAGTTATTAAAATATATTTTACCAACAAGGCAATGCAAAGGTTGTGAAGAAACAAATTAACCAAGCTACGAACCAACCAACAAACCAGCCATCCAACCATCTATTCATCCATCCATCCATCCATCCATCCATCCATCCATCCATCCAACCAACCAACCAACCAACCAACCAACCAACCAACCAATTGAACCAACCAACCAACCAACTAACCAACCAACCAACTAAACCAACCAACCAAACCAACCAACCGACCAACCAACCAACCAACCAACCAACCAACCAACCAACCAACCAACCGACCAACCGACCAACCAACCAACCAACCAACCAACCAACCAACCAACCAACCAACCAAATGTATGTAACATGGGACAATATTATTGTAAACTATTTTGCCAATATAACAATATAATTGTAGAAGTTATTATATTTCACCAACATGGCAATGCTAAGGTTGTGAAGGAACAAACAAACAAAGCAACGAACTAACCAACACACCAACCAGTGAACCAACCAACCAACCGAACAACAATCCAACCAACCAACCAACCAACCAACCAACCAACCAACCTTCCATCAAACCAACCAACCAACCAACCAACCAACCAACCAACCAACCAACCAACCAACTAAACCAACAAACCAACCAACCAACCAACCAACCAAATGTAAGTAACATGGGACAATATTATTGTAAACTATTTTGCCAATATAACAATATAATTGTAGAAATTATTAAAGTGATATTTCACCAACATGGCAATGCTAAGGTTGTGAAGGAACAAACAAACAAAGCAATGAACCAACCAACACACCAACCGGGGAAGCAACTAACCAACTAACCAACCAACCAACCAACAAATCAATCAACCAACCAACCAACCATCCATCCATCCATCCATCCATCCATTCATCCATCCATCCACCCATCCATCCATCCATCCATCCATCCATCCATCCATCCATCCATCCATCCATCCTTCCATCAAACCAACCAACCAACCAACCAACCAGCCAACCAATCAACCAACTAATCCAACCAACTAAACCAACCAACTAACCACATGTAAAATGCATTCATATGGACAAATATTATTATATGAACTATTTTGACAATAATAATAATGTCCTAAACTACAACTGAATCTGTGTGGTACAACTGAGGATGAACTGGATTCATTAAAAAAAATTGTTATTTGTTTCAGATGAACTGTCCCTTTAAGAGACACTTATTGCAATGCTCTCCACCGTTTCATACCAGAGATATTTAGTTAGTGTTCATATATCTCGACTCAAACACACAAAATATGACAACACATTCTTCACAAGCTCATTCAGTCCAATTAAACTCACTTTGAACTTACTGGCACACACAAAAAAGCTAACACTGCGACTCCATATGTGCATAACATGATTGTGTGCCATTATAAAACGCTGCCATTTTCCCATCTGAAAATATGTTATCGCTCCATTTTTTGTGATAATCTCTGTTCCCTACTGCTTTTTCTTAGATCTCTGCACTGTTCTTGCTCAGAAATTACCCTCAAATATTTGTCTTTTCCTTTTTTGGCCTGATTCTTATTCTTGCCGCCGGGTTCTTAAGCATTTTCACATTGCTGTATATTTTATGTGAGTGACTGCGAGTGAAGGAGAGAAAATACAATGTCAGGCAAAACAACAGGAAAGCATTTATAGCCACAGCAAAAAACAACACAAATACAGTCAAATATGAGGTATGCTTCTCCTCTGTACGTCACTAATCATAGTCCTTCAGTATCACACAGCATCTGCATAACACCTTGGCAAATGACGACACATATTCAGTGTGAATATGTGCTTCCACAAAACATAAGACTGTAAAAACATGCTTTAACATACTGCAGTTTCTAGGTAAAATGAACACTACAGAGCAGTTTGACGACAACAGATTATGTTCCTTTTCACAATAATGATGTTATAGGGTTATAGGGACTAATTATTGATTAATAAAGGATTCTTTTTATACAGTTTTTGCACAATGACAAATATATACCACAAAACAAATTAACGTCTAAGATTTCTAATTGAATTCATTTGCCTTACTGATCGATCTTCATATGGACAACTTTTCCTGTGTGGTCAAATTGTTTAGTATTTCACTTTATACGGTGTTGTACTTGAGATGCAGAGTGCTTGGGTTTGAGAAAGGTGAATTATCAATCCAAAAAAATAAATAAAAGCAATGTAAAATGAAGGTAAATTTATGTGGCTGCAATAGAATTTCTAACATTTGCTTTTGAAAACACTATTTATTGGGTTTAGGGCCAGGTTTAGGTTAGTTGATCGCTAGGTGGTGGTCTGTACAACAATGTCTGCATTCTCATGGATGTTCACAAAAAAAAATTGTACTCACATATAACAAAACATACCCTTAGTAATGTATTTCAGATTAACAAAAATGTAAACAGCGCTCTCTAGTGGATTTGTTATCTGAAATGTGCATACCTGAATGCACCAACAATCCAACCAAACAACCAATCAACCATCCATCCATCCAACTAACCGTCCACCCATCCAACCAACCAACCAACCAACCATCGTCCGTCCAACCAACTAACCAACTAACCATATTCCAACCAACCAACCATCCATCCATTCATTCATCCAACCAACCATCACTATTTATCGGGTTTAGGGTTGGGTTTAGGTCATTTAATCACAAGGTGGTCTGTACAACAATGTCTGCATTCTCATGGACGTTCACAAAAATGTGAACACATATAACAAAACATACCCTTGGTAATGCATTGCAGATTCACAATAATGTAAACAGCGCCCTCTAATGGATTTTTTATCTGACATGTGCATACCTGAATGACCCAATCATCCAACCATCCATCCATCCATCCAACCATTCATCCATTCAACCAACCAACCAACCAACCAACCAACCAACCAACCAACCAACCAACCAACCAACCAACAAACCAACAAACCAACCAAGCAACCAACCAACCATTCATCTAACCATCCATCCATCCATCCATCCATCCATCCATCCATCCATCTATCCATCCATCCATCCATCAATCCATCCAACAAACTGACTGACCAACCAACCAGCAAACCAACCAACCAATCAATCAACACTATTTATTGGGTTTAAGGTTGGATTTAGGTTAGTTGATCGCAAGGTGATTTGTACAACAATGCCTGCATTCTCATGGACCAACCAACCAACTAACCATTCGTTTACCCATTCATCCATCCATCCATCCAACCAACCAACCAACCCAACTAAACCAACCAACCAACCAATTAACCAACCGACCAACCAACACTATTTATTGGGTTTAGGGTTAGATTTAGGTCAGTTGATTGCAATGTGATCTGTACAACAATGCCTGCATTCTCATGGACCAACCAACCAACAAACTAACCATTCATTTAACCATCCATCCATCCATGCATCCATCCAACCACACAACTACCCAACCGACTAACCAACCAACCAACCAACCAACCAACCAACCAACCAACCAACCAACCTACTAACCATCCATCCATCCAACCAACCAACCAACCAACCAACTAAACTAACCAACCAACCAATTAACCAACACTATTTATTGGGTTTAGAGTTGGATTTAGGTTAGTTGATCGCAAGGTGATTTGTACAACAATGCCTGCATTCTCATGGAACAACCAGCCAACTAACCATTAATTTAACCATTCATTCATCCATCCATCCAACCATCCTTCCATCCATCCATCCAACCAACCAACCAACCAACCAACCAACCAACCAACCAACCAACCCAACTAAACCAACCAACCAACCAACCAACCAACCAACCAACCAACCAACCAACCAACCAACCACTATTTATTGGGTTTAGGGTTGGATTTAGGTCAGTTGATCGCAATGTGATCTGTACAACAATGCCTGCATTCTCATGGACCAACCAACCAACAAACTAACCATTCATTTAACCATCCATCCATCCATCCATCCATCCATCCATCCATCCATCCAACCAACCAACCAGGCAACCAACCAACACTATTTATTGGGTTTAGGGTTGGATTTAGGTCAGTTGATCCCAAGGTGACCTGTACAACATTGCTTCTCATGGATGTTCACAAAAAATAAGTGTACTGACACATATAACAAAACATACTCTTAGTAATGTATTTCAGATTCACAAAAATGTAAACAGCAGCCTCTAGTGAATTTGTGAAATGTGCATATCCAAAGTAATGTATTGTGACATTTTCGATGAGCCTGTGTTGGCAACTGTATATCTTCAGTTCTCCTGAGTGCGTTTAAATACCATATTCTTTTACCCACTATGTATAAACGGCACGCAAACTTCCAGCAGCCTTGAGCACTGCAGAGAAACCACTCTCCATCCGTCTCTCAGCTCTACAGTATATATCAGAAAGAAACACGTTTAACCCTCAGCCAGTGGGTAGCTTTGTTAAGATGGTCACATGTCGAGATTCACACTCTCAAACCGTCAAATACATCAGCGCACACGTGAAGAGCCGAGGTGTGTTGGGTCTGCATTTCAAAGATAAGCTGGAAAAAAATGGGCTTCTCTGCAAACAAGACCGTTAACAAGCCTTCTATCTCAGTCATTACCCACGGCACATTAGCCATTTCTCTTTCCCCTTTTCTGGTCTTGCCTACTTTACTTATTGACTCCTGCGCCTGCTTCATTAGATGGAGCTGATAGGGTGCGGTCTTCTCAGGGCTCAACTAAACGACAACTTTCAGCTCGCAACAAGGGAGGCCATGGATTTTTAAAGAAATAGATCACATCGACGGACAAAATGGATCGAGACAAAGCTCGGGAAAGATAAGCACGAGAAAGATTTAATGTCTACCTCCATCCATTGCATCTTTGTTGACATGTATCTCTTGTCACAGAGCCACTGCTTGTAAATGTTGAGACTCTCCATCACCTCTAAATGCATTGTTTTACTGCCAATCCTCCCCCAAATCCCTTCACAATTATTCCCTTTTTTTTCCTCGCTCCTCCTGGAATCAGGCAGAAAAACGTCCCTTGCTGCCCCTTATTTAGGAAACTGTCATAGCAGGTATGCTACGTCCAAAAATCCAATGCAATAAACCCGTCAGCTCATGTCAAAATAACCTCAAATGACACAGCGGAACAACATTTGCAGGTTTGCTTCCAAAAAATATAAATCTTTGCCATTGTCGGAAAGTACTGGTGTCTCTATGAAATATAATTGCTTGGTATGGGACCCTCACAGCAGCCATAAAGACCAACTCACCAAGGACACCGGTTGCCCTGGGGGCCCTTGTTTGTGGAAACTGTAGAATTACCCTTGTTTCAAGTCAAGAATATAGTCTAAATAACATGTTTTTCTCATTTCTCTGCTGCTAAGCTCACATGCTGGTTTGCCATTTAGCATCTAGCGAGCTCGGGATGTCAATTTGTTCTTTCTTGAGTGTTGAGCTTGAAATTGAAGGACTCTCTTCAGGTGTGATCAGGGCCGGTCACTTCCCAACTGAGACTCTCAAATTGCTTTATTAAAGGACCTTAGGGTCCAGTGGCCTAATTACCGTCCAGATGGCTGGTTACGCGCAGAGTTAGCGATATCCCACAGCCCGGCCCGCACTTATGTTTAATTAGCATTCTGCTTTTAAGGGCAAAGAAGGTGTCATGTTGTGCTGATGATGTTGTGGTAAAGAATCACATGGATGGAGGAAAGTTAAATCACTAAATGTTTCATAAAAGTTTTCTATTTATAATGAATTAAATAAACACAGAATTAAGCCAAGGATGGGATAAATAGATAATAATAATAATAATAATAATAATAATAATAATAATAATAATAATAATAATAATAATAATAATAATAATAATAAAAGACAAACTCATGTTTATTTTAATTAATTATTGGTTAGGGTTGGTTAGTTAATTGTTTATTAATTAAAAAATTTATAAATTAATAATAATAATAATAATAGTAATAATAAAAAAAAAAAAAAAATAATAATAAACTCATATTTATTTATTTATTTATTTATCTATGGGTTAGTTTGTTACTTGTTCATTAATATTAATATTAATAATAATAATAATAATAATAAATAAATAAATAATAATAATAATAATAATAATAATAATAATAATAACACTAATAATAATAATAACACTATTAATATTAATAATAATAATAATAATAATAATAAACAAACTCATTTTTATTTATTAAACTATTGGTTATGGTTAGTTAGTTAATTGTTAACTAATTAATAAATAATATTATTAATAATAATTACAACAACAACAACAACAATAATAATAATAATAATAATAATAATGATTTATTGATTTATTGATTTATGATTAAATGATTTATTTACCTCTGGGTTAGTTTGTTACTTGTTAATTAATTATTAATAATAATAATAATAATAATAATAATAATAATAATAATAATAACAACAGCAACAACAACAACAACAACAACAACAACAACAACAACAACAATAATAATATTTTATTATTATTATTATTATTATTTTCAACAACAACAACAAATAATACTATTATTATTAGCATCATCATCATCATCTTCTTCATCATCAACAACAACTTTTATTATTATTATTATTATTATTATTATTATTATCAACAACAACTTTTATTATTATTACTATCATCATCATCATCATCATCATCATCAACAACAACAACTATTATTATCATCATCATCATCATCATCATCATCATCATCAACAACAACAACAACAACAACAACAACAACAACTATTATTATTATTATTATTATTATTATTATTATTATTATTATTATTATTGTTATTATTATCAACATCAACAACAACTATTATTATTATTATCATCATCTTTATCATCATCATCATCAACTACAACAACTATTGTTATTATTATTATCACCATCATCATCATCATCAACAACAACTATTATTATTATTATTATTATTATTATTATTATTATTATTATTATTATTATTATCATCATCATCATCAACTATTATTATTATTATTATCATCATCAACAAAAACAATATAACCCCTAAATAAATAAATGAATACATATGATTCATTTTCTTTTCCCATTATAAGTCCCATTATTTCCCATTACTAGTCCCATTATTATCGGAGCATCCAAAGTAAACACACACAAACACGGGGAGAACATGCAAACTGGCCCAGCCAGGGCTCGAACCAGCGACCTTCTTGCTGTAAGGCAATCATGCTACCCACAGCGCCATCAAGACGCCTTTTAGTTTTCAACCCCATTAAACAGTTAATCCATTGGAGTCAGCAGCAAATGTACAGATTTATAAATGCAGCACAGTCAGCACAGAAAAGTGCCTTTCCTAAATGGGGTTCGGTCTCTCAAGACTCCAAACCTGGTCTACATTTACTGCTCATCAGGATGGAATAGGGCTCTTCCCCACACAGAGCTATCTGTAGCCCCATCTCGCTTTCATCCGAATGAAAAAAAGAGCTCAGTGAAGAGCAGCGTTTCCCTCAATCTGTGTTGCGGCACCTCCAAGCAGGTGATGGGAACTGAACCATTTCAAAGTGCAGAAATGAAGTTGGCACAGGCAGGGAATTTAATAAGTTGCTTGAAGTTCAAAAGAGGAGCACATCATGGACCCCTGCCAGGCAGCGGCCCCACATTGAAGCGTGTGCAGAAAACACCTGGGAAAAAGATGGAGCTACCAATTTCTCATCAACAAAACCCACTGCCAAGATTGAGAATGTGCGCGAAACAGAAGACCGACTGACCTTTATATACACAACCGAGCTGAAATGGAGCGCCACGGTAAAGCGAGGCAGCTATCTCTTTCTAAAGGTGGCAAATTGGACGTACTGTACATCACACGGGTCCCAGGAGCCCCATTAACATATCCAAGACATCTTACTGTAGAAGTATGGAGCTTTCAAACGCCACCTCACTCGACAGGCCCAGTGTGCATTTTGACTGCATAACAGGACGGCGACCTTTCTTAAATTCAGCCTTGGTTTAATTTTATCGTATTCCACTATCAAACAGGATCTCCTAGTCATGCTCATTTATATTTGCATGGCGATACACACAAATGTGGCTATCAGAGCCATTATGCTCTATACATGATGATGCATGCAAATATACCTAGAAGAATTGAATCATGCTCATTTCCAAGTAGTTTCTAATGGAAAAGTCCATAAACACAAACACAACTGTGTGATATTTTTGGTTCATATGCATGTCATGACTTTGGCAAGTACGATGTGATGCTGAATTAACATGTATGTTGATCCTGAAACATCATTTTTGTTTGAAAATGTACTCCATAACTATTCCCCACCCCTAAACCCAACTATATTTGTAAATTATTCCCAAAATCAGAGGGTAATAATAGTTGGATAACAATCATGTAGAAGTGCATAAACCTAAGCATAAGCCTAAGCTGTAAACATATCTCTTAATTCTGATTGGCTGACAGGAATGTTGTTCCAGGATCAATATAGATGTTAATCCAGAAACATGTCCTGCTTGGTGAAATCATATACTGCAGGGGTTTTCGAACTGTGGGGCGCTCCTCACCAGGGGGTGATGATGATTGATGATCCTAGCAAACTGAACAGACCTAATATTCCTGGTTGCTTTGCATACGTTCTGTCTTGTTGATATAATTATATGCATTACTATGGAGACATGTTAATACGCAGCTGTCAATCAATTTGGTGGGCGGGGGGACCACATTCCTTTGTCAAGATGTGGTCGGTCTGAAAACCGCTCCAATTGGTCCACCGTTTTTGTGTTGTTAAATTGAAAAAAAAAGAACTGGGTGTGTTTATATCACCCCAATATGATGGTCTGTAAAGTAGATTTTTCACCATAGGTGCCCTTTAACTCTCAGAAACACATGACAGTTTATACAGTAGTTTTCAACGCAATTAAAGTGCTAACAAAATTATCATAATATGTACAGCAATTAGTACAACTAGCTAAATGTTTGCGTTGACTGATCCGATCGTCTCACAACATAACAGGTAAAATGTGTCATTTGTGTAATAAAAGGGTGCTGTGGCAATCACCTTAAAATACGTTAAAAATCTGCAAAAAGTGTGAGCTTATCACCACCAGCACCTACCGATGTGTTTAAAAACATGGCAACTGATTGGATGGAACACACACAGACACACACGAACATACACAGACACACACACAGTTTGTTTGCTAACTAGACAAAAAAAAATTGTATGATAATGCAAGACGTGTAAATGCATGAATGAATTAATCTGGACCATTTTCATAATTTTGGTGTTTTATTGCCTTTATTATTAATTTAAGTCTCTAAACTGCAGCAAATTTTTACTTATAAAAACATGTGACAGTGCCTAACCTTTTAGCTTGTCTTTCTCAAAACAATCATACAATAAGAAGCATAAAATCATTCAATTCAATGATAGAACGCATCCTTAATCACGGTCAGCTTCTTCTCCATCAAATGATATCACTTCCTTCGAGTTATAGCCTCAAAGGTGTATTGCATGCATTTTAAGTTTATTGCAAATGTGACTGGACTGACAGAACCATAGGGACATTCATAAAATAGTATTTATTTGTAGAATTGATTTATAATTTCATGTTTTTAATCAATTGATGTGAATAATAACAACATAAACTTGTTATTTCTGAAGTATTTATTACTTATATTTGGGCTGAGGACAAGGACAATGACAGCGATTGTATATTTTAAAATGTTTTTAATAAAGAACAAAAATCTGAGATCCAGATGAACAACAACATGAACAACTCATAGAAATCAACCATCAGTCCATTTTAGAATTTTTTGGGAAGAAATACTTTTTATTCACTGTATTTATGTTTATATTTACAGTGTCCCAAAGGCACTTTCCATCTTCGCCTTGATAGGATGCTCTGGTGACTGTTTCTAAAATAAATCTCCTTACGTATGTTTAAAAGCTTAACATATTTCTGCAGTTCACACATTTACCTCATTTGCCATTATAAAGGTTTAATTTCTTTCGTGTGATTTCTATTGTGAAACAGAACCGCTGTGACAGCACACACATACACAAATCAGTGAATGAATGTAATGTGTTAATTTCCCACAGAAATGCTGATGTGGATTCACATATAGTCTTTACTTGGTGCTTTGATGATAATTACAATCACATCTTATGGCTTATTTGTGCTGTCATTCCAGAATAATTAGTTTAAAAAGCCTTTTTTTTCATGGTAACTTTATTAATCCAAACCTGCAACCCAACACCCATTCACTCTCGCATTCACACACATACACTATATCCAGTGTAGCTTATTCAGTTTCACCTATGGCGCATGTCTTTAGATTGTGGGGAAACTGGAGCACCTGGAGGAGAACATGCAAACTCCACACAGAAACACCATCTGGTCCACCCAGGACTCAAACCAGCAACCTACTTGCTGTGAGGCGACAGTGCTAACCACTGAGCCACCGTGACACCTCATTTTAACTTGCGCTCATTCAATTCATAATCTTAGGACAACCCTGTAAACTTCTTAGTTAATTGTTACAACAAACTATATTTAGTTCATTTAACTCATAATTTTAAGTCAATCATGTAACTTTCTTAGTTTTTTTGATACAACAATGTTAAGTTGACAATAGACAATCAGATTGATTAAGTTGACTTACAAATGTAAGTTCACTCAACAGTTTAAAATTATTAAGTTGAGTGAACTTAAATTTGTAAGTCAACTTATTCTCCCTGAGTGCTTATATAAGTTGAAACCACAAAATCACTTGTTGTTATAACATATTTAGTTGAAATGAATTAAACATTTCTGATTAATAAAATTTGCGCATAAACGTCCTACAGTAAACATGAACATACACACCAGACTTAATCTGGCTTATATAATTATTTAAAGTGGTTCAGTTAAGTCAATAATTTTGCTAAATATATTTACGTCAAGTTTTTTTTTTTTTTTATAGGTCTAACTATTGAATGCACTGTAAAACAAATCTTGCTCCCTTAAATTAAATAAATAAAATGTTCTAATCATCTCAACTTAAATCAATCAAACTGACTAAAAATATTAAGTTAATCTTTGTTTAACCTAAATCAACCTGATTGAAACCTGATTAGGGTGACGCAGTGGCGCAGTAGGTAGTGATGTTGCCTCACAGCAAGAAGGTCACTGGTTTGAGCCTCGGCTGGGACAGTTGGCGCTTCTGTGTGGAGTTTGCATGTTCTCCCTACGTTTGTGTGGGTTTCCTCTGGGTGCTCCAGTTTCCACAGTCAAAAGACATGCGGTACAGGTGAATTGGTTAAGCTAAATTGGCCGTAGTGTATGAGTATGTATGGATGCTTCCCAGAGATGGGTTGCCGCTGCTAGGGCATCCGCTGTGTAAGACATGTGCTGGATAAGTTGGCGGTTCATTCCTCTGTGGCGACCCCTGATTAATAAAGAGACTAAGTCGAAAAGAAAATGAATGAATGAATCAATGAAACCTGATTAACTTATTAAAATAAGTTAAAGCAACATAAATATATTTGTTGTCTTGCCTTTTTGTCAATACATTTTTACAGTGGCATACACATATTTATTCCTGTTTTGTGCATGTTCATAAATGAGACCCCAGGTAACTTACACTTTTTAGTCACACTAATAGTTTTTTACAGTACATAAGTAAATTATATAATTTTAGGTAGATTTTATTTGTAACTCTAACTCATCCCTTAAATTGTCTTCATTTTTCAGCCTAAACAAAAAGAATACGTGCACAGAAATGGCTATAAATAGTGGGATCATCCTGGACAATCAAACCCATTCTAATGGGAAAAAAGGCATTTCTTGTTGCAGACAGGATTACAGAAATGAGCTGAAATTCCGGGAAAAGAGAAAACAAAGAAAAAGACATGCAATGGCATGATTATACAGTGAGGAGTATGCAGCATATCGTCAGTCTTAACAAAGCGTGTGCGTAAAGGGATTCTTCGCTTTCAAGCCTTGCATTTTATAAAGACAGAGTGTGCGCGCAAACTTACGGTAATAGCTTGTCAAGAATGAGAGGCATGGCTGAAGTGCTGTCCCCTATTGTTAACCGGCAGAAATCGAGGTGCATTTTGAGACTGGGGAAGGTTCTGGAAATTATTCCACCCACCAGAGACAAACAGGAGGAGTTTCTATTACAGCCAAAGCCGTAATGCACTCTAATAGCCATGTAATGACTTGAGGATCCCGTTAACATTGTCTGTGTAGCCACCATTTCCCCTCTCAATGTCACTGTCTTGTTAAGCCTTTTGGACCTTTCAAAGCCTTCAAATTCATTAAGGGAGTGTCCTAGGTCTAAATCTTCTTATTCTTCTCATTTTATTTTGCTGAATGGCTCGATTAGAGTGTCACGCTAAACCCGAGTGCCACACAAATACAGTGGAAAAGCTGATAATTGAGAGAGAAACGGGTTGAATTTGCAAATGCACAGCCAAAAAGAGAGACAAAATTAAAAGATAATGTGGCCCTTTCTTCGCCAGCCTAAAATACAGGCTTTCATTACTTTTTTTGGAATATACACAGGCTGGTTTTGTGCACAAAAAGAAAATACTTCCTTATTACAACTTAAAAGGGCATACATAAAATATGCTCGATTTAAATGTTTCATATTTGGAGAAAATGTACACTTTATGACAACTCTAATGTAGATTATATTATTAAGTAATGGTGAAATGGGTGCACTAATGTTTCAACGTCATTCATTAAATCGATTACAAATGCAAATTTTAGGGCTCTATTTTAACAATCTAGGTGCAAAGTCTAAAGCGAATGGCGCAAATGCATTAAGGGCATGTCCCAATCCACTTTTGCTATTTTAAGAATGGAAAAATATGGTTTGTGCCCCAGCACTTGGTATAACAGGGTTGGGCTTATTCTCTTAATGGGTTATGACTGTTGTTTTGACTGTAGCGTGCATTAAACCATTCAGAATCTCATCTCTTATTCCCTTTAAGAGTCTGTTGCGTCGTGCCATGGCACATTTGCTATTTACATGGCGGACTTTGTAAGTGGAAGAGCTGAAAGCTTCACTAGCAAGAAAACAGTTAAACAGTCCATCTGCAGTGCAAGGATAAAGAGCAAGCCTCCTCCGTTCAGCCTTCTCTTTTACTCTTTACTTTGCTCCTTTATTTTCGTGGAGTAAGGAAACGGTGGAAACTCACTCCACCGCCTGCATATTTAATTTTGTTTGTTAAGCACAAAGATTTGTTTCAAAACTATTTCTAAATTCAGTTTTAGTTTCCAGTAAACGAAAAAATTAACAATAACAACTAAGCGTGGTCAAAAAACTGAATTATATCCAAACACACGTCCTCTTCTTATGCCCCATATGGTGATGCAGACATCTCCAAAACCCGACAGGTGGACAAATTTAAAATAGTTTTTATTGAAACAAAGATGAATATGCATATAATAAATACCACTGCTTAAGAATAATAACATTATACAAATGAAAATTGTCATGAATAAGCCCCCAGAGAGGAGGTGTTTTATATTTAAGTAGAAAATAATAATTTTGAAACATTTTAATCCTTAATTTTTTTTCATATGTAAAGATATTTGTGTATTGCTGTACATCCTGTGTGTATTAAGTATTAAGCAAAGCACAACTTTAGACCAGCTTTTAGTTGGATAACAGCGCGGCCTGTTTCAGTTCCTCAAAACAGCAACGCACCAATAATGCACCTTAACACACCTCAATTTCAGACCAGCACACCCATGAGTCCACAAAGTGGCAAAAATGGATTTCTATTTAAACAAAGTGGCGCAAAATATAAAAATTACAGTCGCCCTGGTCTGAAAAACCCAACAAATCGCGCCAAACACATCTTGCGCCTTATTGCGCTGTATGATAGGACTCTTAAAGTGAATCATGAATAAATATAAAGGTTAAACGTAAAGAATAAACTGACAAATTATATATCAAATGACAATCAACATAAAGTACTTGAATAGAATCTTCCAACAAAGTGTTTTAATGGCATCATATAGTTTTTGCTCCAAAAAGTGAATTTGAAACTATTGTTTCACTGAATTACAATTAAAATATATTAATAAAAATGAAATAAATGTCAATAAGCACTACAAAAACACAAAGAAAAGCAAAAATTAAGCTAGCAAAATGATAAACATATATATTTTAAAATAAATAATAAAATAATAAAATAGTACATAAATAATAGTAAAATTAATTGAGCTACCATCCATGAAGTCACATTGACGGTCCTTTCCATTTTTAACAACAACACGAAATGAAATAACTTGTATTGTATTGCATTTTTAACTAATGGGTGTCTCCCATAAATCATGGTAAAAATGTAAAGTCATTATATAAAAAGAAATATATACATACAGCTGAAAAAAAATTTATTTTTAAATGAAAAACTGCATTTCTTCTAGCCGAAATAAAACAAATAAGAATTTCTCCAAAAGAAAAAATACTATAGGAAATACTGTTCAAAATTCATTGCTCTGCTAAGCGTCATTTAGGAAATATTTGAAAAAGAAAATATATTGCACAGGAGGGCTAATAATTTTGCCCTCAAGTGTATACTGTATGTATTCAAAAGTACAGGGATCATAACATAGGAATATATAATAAATAAAATATAAAGGATAGAAAATGGACTTGCTTGCTTCTTTTCTACATCTAAGTGCACTTGTAAGCAGTAGTTTTGTGGCCATAAGCTAAAGCAGCTCGGCCACCACACGCAGTCACTCAAACAAAGTCTCTTCTGAACTCATCAAATTCACCAGGTGTAGCCGAAAGCAATTATAGGGAAGCTGGATGTGGAAGCCTAGTGAAGCCTCCATCCACACTCCTCACCGGTCCTAATAAGGCCTCGCTTCCAAACAAGATGAATCATGTTCCACTTTTCTCTGCGCCTCAGCACTTTGTGGTGGTCTCGCGGTGTAGCTTTGTAGCCTTATTAGCCCTTACAACGTAATAGACGAGCCAATAACGCTTGGCTTTCTAAACTCTACCAGGAGGGATCGTGGAATAAAGGAATGGCATGGACTGCAGGGTGTTCGTTTATCAAAGTGTTTGCTAATATATGCTTCTTCAAACTAAATCCAAGACTATTGGTTGTAATAGCTTTACTAACACAACACCAGAAACTGAACAAATGAGAATAAAGATTGATTGGAGGAGAAGTTGTAAACATTTCACACAACCCTGCTGAAAACATCCTAGTCAAGTCTTAGTCTTGCTGGTTAAGCAAGTCTTTAATAATCAAACAGTCCATTTCACGAAAGACAAAGTTAAGATGTTGTTCTTCTAACTCCACATGTATGCTATGAGGATAAACAAGAGAGGAAAAAGAGATCAAGACCTTAAATTTGGTGAGAATGAATGAATAACAGCTTCTAAAAGTGTCTGAGAGACATCGCTTTTTTTCCCAGTAGGCCTACCTTGTGGTTTATTTGCTAATGTAAGCAATTTTTTAAAAAGATAAATATAATGTATAAACTATACATTATTTATATTACTTCATATTACCTATACGTCTGATATGCTTTTATATTAATAAACAATGCACAGATATTGATGTTTCACAACGTTTTTACACATTATTTAAATGTAACAAGCTTGGTTTACAACATTTACAATGTTTACATTACTTCCATTAAATCTAAATCGCAAATAACTGAATTGACAACAGATTGTTAAGATTTAACTGATGTTCATTTGAATGTTATTGATTCATGCACTTACTTGACAGATTTCATTCATTTATTTTCCTTCTGCTTAGTCCCTGGTTTATCAGGGGTTAACACATGGAATGAACGACTTACTTGAAAGATTTATGTGTTTTTAACTTCAGGTGGTTTGTTACAATAAGTGGACTTAGAGGTTTTTGCTAAAAAAGTACAAGTGGATTCAGCTGGTTTTGACGCAAAAGAAAATTTACCTTGTTAAAACCAAAGAATTGTCTAAAGTGACATTTAGAGGTTTTAGGGGGTTTTGCATCTGAACTTATATAATATATATTTATATATATATGAAGTGCTTCCCACACATAGACTTTACCTGGGTGGGCCACCCAGGTATATTAATCGCCGCCCAAGTATAATTAGTGATACTTTTTTTTTTCTACTATAATTATCATCCCCTTCTTGTACTTGTCTCTTTTATTCCTGTTTATGTAAAGCACTTTGAATTGCCACTGTGTATGAAATGTGCTACATAAATAAACTTGCCTTGCCTTTACACTATTTTGTATCCACCTAACATCTGCGATCAATTAAGTAGTGGAAAATCCGCTCTCATTTACCCATTTTCATTTCGTTTTACCCAAACTGTCAACACTCCCACAGACAGTCTCAGGTGCACATCTCACAGAGATGCTCCTTTTTGACACTTTAAAACTTTGTACGGCCGGGTTTCTAAATTTCCTAAAATTTCTGGGATTCGGCTTTTGATTTCATTAATCGTATGCGTTTTTGCATTACCTTTTTACTTCAATATTTCATTCTTGAATATAAATGACTCACGAAAAACTTTACTTTATACTCAGAGAGGATAAAATGACTGGTCTAAACTGGCTGCAAAATATATGTACACCATTAGTAATTGTTAATCAATGCATTTGCCTTCTTTAAATAATCTACACATTTTCATTTTAATCTTGTATTTATTATACTTTTTAGAGATATTGTCTGTTTTGATTCCTTTTTCTGTCATTTATTACTCTTTGGCTGTATATTGTATTACTTTGACTCATTGGGTTATATCACATAAGCTATTTTATATACGTAACTAAAATGCTTTGGCATTCAAGTTTGCTTTGAATATGAAAGAGAGAGAAGCAGATTTTAAAACATTTAAAAATGCTACTGACCCCAAACTTTTGACCGGTAGTGTATATATAACAACTTATTTAGAGAAATCCTGAATTCTGGATTGATTTACAGAAATGATTTGAAATGATTTACAGTCATTTTTAACAAAAATAATAGCACCATATATGGAGTCATATCATTTTTTATTCTGAAATTTGTGGCATGAATCAATCAAAATATGCATAAATGATTGCTGTACAACCAAGATTTGTTATTAAAAAATAAATAAATAATGATGGAAAAATATTTTAAAAGTAATATTTTCCTTCACAATATTTAAATTCATTCATTCATTCATTCATTCATTCATTCATTCATTCATTCATTCATTCATTCATTCATTCATTTTCCTTCGGTTTAGTCCCTTTATTCATCAGGGGTCACCACTGCAGAATGAACTGCCACAATATTTAAATTAAATATATATAAATTTAAATTAAAAATAACCGAGCCACAATAGTCTGCCCTCTCTGACCTCAATATATAAACCAAATATCAAACTGAACATCCCTGAACGTCATTCACAAAAAATAATTCCTTTCAAGGGCATCAGTGTTGAAATTAAAATCTCTCACACTTACACAATAACTATTGATGGCTGATATCTTTGATGGCTGAGCTTTAATGAAAGTGGGCTAAAAATATCAGCACCATCGTCAATATCTCACACTTCCTATGAGCACATCCTTGCCTGTCAGGAGGTGAGAGCTCTGTGACATTGTGACATGCTCAGACACGCGGTCCACAATGCTAATGCCAACAGACAACTGACACTTATTCCCCAGGGTCAGATCTGACTCCACGCTCTTGCTTTTAGTAGCACCTTCTACATATCGCCCGTTTTCATCTTGCATGTCACGTTACATTATACGCAGCACAAGAGAAGAATCAGTCAACAGAAAAGTGCTTCAGAAACAGCCACAGAATGCGACTTAAGCTTCAGCTCATAATATCTTTTTACAAAATGTCGTTTTTGATGGAAGTAAAACATTGTTTTTGAGTGTCACTTTAAATGCAAATGAGCTGCTGATCCCCAACCCCCTTTTCAGAAAAGGGTGTGGTCTTTATAGCTTGTTTCTCTGCTACTCCAGCAATAATAAACCAAATATTTGCATGTGTGGTCACAAAAGTCTCATCAGTTGTCACAAAGTCTTGTCAGCTTAAACTCCTGATATACTTAACGCAAATACCTGAAAGATAATGGATTACACCATGCTGTTAAATTCCCCCTTTCTGGACAGAGGCAAAAAGACTGTGTTTGTGCATCACTTAAAATGTAAATGAGCTCATGTATCTTTACAGCTTGTGACTTTGTACATATAAATGCGTTTTAAAGCACCGTCAGTTTAAATTCCAGCAATAATAATAATAATAAAAAATTCTACATGTGTTTTAAAGTCTTGTCAGCTTAAACTCCTGATATACTTAATACAAATACCTCACGGATAATTGAATACATCATGCTGTTAAATTACACCTTTTTGGATGGAATCAAAAACACTTTTTGTGTGTCACTTTAAATGTAAATGAGCTTCTATTTCCACCCCCTTCCTAGAAGAGGGCAGTGTCTTTACAGTGCGTGCCTTTGTTACTCAAGCAATAATAAACAAAATATCTGCACGTGTTTTAAAGTCTTGTCAGTTTATACTCCTGATTTGCTTAATACAAATACCTCACAGATAATAGATTACACCATACTGTGAATTCCCTCTTTTTCAATGGAAGCAAAAAACATTGTTTTTGTGTCACTTTAAATGCAAATTAGCTTCTGCTCCACACCCTCTTTCTAAAAAAGTGCAGGGCCTTTATAGTTTGTTCCTCGGTTACTCCAGCAATAATTAACAAAATATTTGCATGCATTTTAGTCTTGTCAGTTTAAACTCCTGATATACTTAACACAAATACCTCACAGATCATTATTATACCATGGTGTTAAATTCCTCCTTTTTTGACAGAAGCAAAAACAAAGTTTTTGTGTGTCACTCCAAATGTAAATTAGCTTCTGTAACCCATCCCTTTTCTAGAAGAGGGCGGGGCCTTTCCAGCTCACACCTTGGTATCTGCATGTGTTTTAAAGTCTTGTCAGTTTAAACTCCTGAAATAATTAATGCAAATACATCATAACCCCCCTCCCCCCTTTTGGACTGTTTTTGCTTTAAATATAAATGAGCTTCTGTATCCTACCCTCATCCTGTCTTTGCAGTGCGTACCTCTGTTACTCTATCAATAATAAACAAAATATCTGCATGTGTTTTAAAGTTGCGTCAGTTTACACTCCTGATACAAATACGTCACATATATGCCAATTCCCCCTTTTGAATAGAAGCCAAAACACTGTTTTCACGTGCATTTCATTAAATGCAAATGAGCTGCTGATCCTCACCCCTTTCTAGAAGGCTTTACAAGACTTTGTAAAGAGACTTTACAGCTCATGCCTAGGTTACTCCAAAAATAACAACAACGACAAATTTTCGTGCATTTGTCAGTTCAAACTCTTGATACATGCAGTTCTAAGTGAACAAACATTTAGCACACACACACACAGAAAACCAGCTATCAGATGATATGTTGTGTGAGATTTAAAGCAGCACATAAGTTCACATTTACATTAATAAACTTCTACCTATGCATCCACGTCACATTACATTACAGACAGCAGAAGAGAAGAATCAGTCAACAGAAAAGAAGTTCAGAATATCTGCGAACAACTTCAGAATATCTTTCTTCTGCACCGTTCTGAGAGAGAGCGAAAGAGAGAGAAACTTTTAATTAGCTGCTAGAAATTTAGTGCAATGGACTACGTGAGACTGGGTTTACAATTTTAATTTAAGGCGGGAGGAAACGAGTGAACTTCACTATGACAAACAGAAAACTTTATCCCATCTCTTTGATCTTTAAACACACACACACTGTAAACCCTGATAAATTGTCTGAATTAAAGAGCTAGAGTTAATCAGTTAACAACCTCAAATTAGTAACCTCAAGTTATTAAAACTTGTAGGGTTTCGACCTTATTCTATTCACCACAAAATTCAGTCATTCATTCATTTTCCTTTCGCTTAGTCCCTTACTTATCAGAGGTCGCCAGAGTGAAATGAACCACCAACTATTCCAGCATATGTTTTACACAGTAGATGCCCTTCCAGCCGCAACCCAGTACCGGGAAACGCTCATACACTCATTCACACACACTCATACACTACGGCCATTTAGTTCATTCTATTCAGCTTTAGCGCATGTGTTTGGATTGTGGAGAAACAGGAGCACCCAGAGGAAACCCACACCAACATGGGAAGAACATGCAAAGAAATGCCAATAGATCCAGCCGGGACTCAAATCAGCGACCTTCTTGCCGTGAGACGACATTGCTAACCACTAAGCCATCGTGCTGCCCGTGAAAACAACAGTGAAAACAAACAAACAAACAAACAAAAAAAAAAATACAGTTTTTGTGTGTCTCTTTACATGCAAATGAGCTGTTTTTTTTCACCTCATACCTGCATCATTATATTAGAATGGTGAAACCAGGCTGAGATATTGTGATATATGTGGGATATTGTGATGTGTACATTCCTAATAAAAAGTAAAGAAAGAAACAGTGCTTACTGATGGAGTTACTCAATTGGAATAACTTTGAAATGACTTTGTGCTTTGTAACTTTCTAGGCTTTTCCACAATCACACAGCGAAATTACACAATAAAGGAAGCAGAAAGAGTACAAAGCAAACCCCTTTAAAAGATACAACCCTACAATTGCAAGTTAATTGAAACCCCAACAGGAATCTCAAACACATGACATACAGACAGCACATCTCTTTTTATAATAACTTTAAAAAATAGAAAATAAATGAATAATAATAATAATAAATAAATAAATAATAATAATAAAAAAAAATGAAAATTGTAAGCTTAAGTTTTATACAGAGCATTTTGACAACAATAAATCTATTAAAGCTCATACCCTTTGAAGCTGATATAAAATGGAAGGAAATTGCTTATGCTGGACCAGTAAACACCAAAATTAGGTACAGAATGTGTTTGTGAAAAATTGCTAATATTTAAAATATTATAGAAAAACACTCTAAATATTTTATTCTAGATTTGAAAGAAATTTTATTAATAGTTTACATAATAATAATAATAATAATAATAATAATAATAGTAATACTACTATCACTACTAATAATAACAACAACAACAACAACAACAACAACAACAACAACAACAACAACAACAACAATAATAATAATAATACTATTAATAATAATAATAATAATAATAACAACTATTATCATCATTATTATTATTATTATTATTATTATTATTATTATTATTATTATTATTATTATTATTATTATTATTATTATTAAGTCATCTTGACTAAATAAAGGCTAAATTGTGTCTGTCAGTAAAAATCTAATAAATATCTATAAACAAAAGATCTAAGAATATCCCAAAACTATAGCTATTAAATAGACAGTAATGAATAGCTACACATGTGAAGTCTGTCTATGTCTAGTCTGGTTTTGAGCTATTTTTTGATGTCTATTAGTTCACTGACAGGCCAAATTTAGCCTTGCTTTGTCCAAATTGTTTACGCTTTAACATTTAGCACTAGATATCTATTAAACTATCAAAAAAGTTTGATGCTTATGAATTGTAAATCCAAAGAAACTGACAAAAATGGAAGTTAATTTGTAAGTAGTTGCAAAGTTACTAATAAACGGCATAATATAACTTCCTGTACATTTTTATCTTGTACTTTTCAGTTTTATTTCCTCAAATTTCTTGTGCATAAATAAATAAATAAATAAATAAACCAGTTTTGGCCTATTCTTATATGTCTTTTTAATTTTCACGCACAGCCCAAATTTAGCCTTGATTTATCCAAAATGTTTAAGTTTTAACATTTACTAAATGTCTATTAAATTTTCAAAATTGCTTGGTTGGTATGAATCGTAAATCCAAAGAAACAGATAAGTGCTTGTTTTTTTTTCCAATAATGGAAATTAATTTACAAGTAGTTGCAAAGATACTAATAAACAACAGAGTAACTAACAAGGACAATCAAAATAAAATGTAATCTATCAAATATTCTGTTCAAAGCACATCCAAAGTAAACGCAATGCAATGCTACCTTACCAAATCAAGCACCATAACTTCCTGTACATTATTGTCTTCAAGTTCCAGTTGGCTTTATTGTCATTTGAACAATATACAGTGCAGTATATAATGAAACGAAACAGTGTTCCTCCAGGACCAAGGTGCTACATCAAATAACATATTTTGACAACATGACACAGGACTGTGCACTACTATTAAAAATCTAGAGAATGAAATAAAATAAGATAAAGTAAAATGAAAAAATAAACAAGTGAAATAAGATTATGAATAAGAGCGCAAAAAAGAGCGCAAAAGTCTTTTCTATAAATAAATAAATAAATAAATAAATAAATAAATAAATAAGGTGATGCTGTGGTGCAGTAGGTAGTGCTGTCACCTCACAGCAAGAAGGTTGCGGGTTCGAGCCAAGGCTGGGTCAGTTGGCATTTCTATGTGGAGTTTGCATGTTTTCCTTGCGTTCGTGTGGGTTTTCTCCAGGTGCTCCGGTTTCCCCCACAGTCCAAAGACATGTGGTACAGGTGAACTGGATAAGCTAAATTGTCCGTAGTGTATGTGTCTGAATGAGTGTGTATGGATGTTTCCCAGAGATTGGTTGCAGCTGGAAGGGCATCCGCTGCGTAAAACATATGCTGGATAAATTGGCGATTCATTCCACTGTGGCGACCCCAGATTAATAAAGGGACTAAGCTGAAAATAAAAAACATCATTGAATAAATAAATAAATAAATAATTTAAATAAAATAATAATAATTATTATTCAATAATAATAATATTAAATAATAAATAAGGTCACTTATAAACAACAGAGTACCTAAAGAGGACAATCAAAATAAAATGTCATCAATTTGTTTAATTTCTTTAAATTTATTGTGCATAAATAAGTAAATAAGTAAACAAACAAATAAACAAATCAATCAATCAATCAATGTAGTTTCGGCCTATTCTTAGATGTCTTTTTGATTTTCACTGACAGCCCAAATTTAGCCAAATCCAAAGAAACGGATGGAGGTTCATTTAAAAGTAGTTGCAAGGTTACTAATAAACAACAGAGTATCTAAAGACGACAATCAAATATAAAAAAATATTCTGTCCAAAGTAAACGCAATGCTACCTTACCAAATCGGGCGCCATAACAGCATCTCTTATACGCTAGTCTCCCTCCTGTGCTCCATCTCTACAACTGTCACCATCCACGAGCCCCAAATTCCTCACGCCCTGTCAAACGCCCCAACCACATAATCCAAATCCTCACATTTCACCACAGATGACCTTGTTTCCACTTTAAAAGACGATCAAAGTCTGTCCGTGCCCCAGCACGCAGCTAACATGTTCCTCGGGCTGACCGATTGCAGCTACAGTTGATTTTGCGAGTTAGTTAAAGCTGGAGTTGTACCTGTAATGTGTAACGAAGCCCAGAGGGGCCGGGCCTGGCTCCGCTCCTGATTACAGGCCCTAATAGGTCCATAGGGTTCAATCAAGCCATAGACACTGAACACTGTATACTGCAGGAAAGTGGTGGAGTAAACACTATTGTACGCCACCCCAGGGACACGCGTCTCAAAGCACACAACGCTAATGATGGTGACACATAATGAAAGAGAGAGCGCGGATGAGAGAGAGATGTATAATTGCATGCATGCATACATGCATTTGCATAAATGAATACATGCAAGAGGCTGGGAACACATTTAACCTTATGCTTAAGCTGTGCAAATGTAGCATGACGGAAATCTGAATGCGAAAAAAATCCCACTCGCATCGCACAAATGAAAGATTTGAAATGCTAACTGTGACGATCGTACCTCCGAAATCCACCCAGATCTTCTGTGCATAGGAGGAGGTTGTTATGGCTTTGAACTGCCTCAAAACGCCGTTGCATTGGTGTTTGATTACTAGTGTGTTGTTTTGGCTGATTTAACTCAATTGTTTTGTTTCACAAAGCATGTAATCCTTGTTAATGGAACACTAAAATACTGTTACTACTATTAAGGGAGCGTAATCTCACCATCTCGGCGAGCTCTGCGCTTTCATAATAGAGTTGCAACAGAACGAATTTACAGCGGTCTCAAAGTCGAGAGTCAAGCAAGGCCAACTATGAAGTGAGCATGAATTATTGGCCCCTGAAAGCAGCGGAGAGCGGTGGACTGGGCATGAGTTGTGATTGACGGGTGGTGTTGGGCTGTGATGCATGCTGATTTAACCTTGCAGAGGAGGGTGAATGCGAGGACAAGCGAGGATCCAAATGTGCTGGGCTGATTCTCATTGATTCTGCAGGTGTGAGGGTCGCTGGCGGGACAAGAGTAAAAGTTCAATGGCCAACGTATGCATATAGTCTCTTAGTACATGCACAAAGGCTAATAAATAATGCGTTTATTAAATATTGCATATGTTATATACAGTACAGTACATATGGAATATGACTGTTACCTGCTATGGAAGCGGATACATCTATACTTGCACTGCAATAGGTTAATAATGTAAATCTAATAAAGACCAAAATCTAATTCTGTAATATGTTAAAACATATACTGTATTTTCATTATTTTACATTGATTTCTGGCAATAAAAAATGCCTAATAAGCACATTCCATTAGTAATTTCACTCCAAAGTACTAATGCTTTTATTTAAAACACAGCGTAAAAAAATTATTAAACAATTAAATCTTTCTGGCAACCAAAAATGCCAAATAGCACGTTCCATCTGTCCATGAACAATGAAAGTCCATTTAAAAAAAAACATGTACAATTACAAATACTATAATAGTGTCTTTTATTTAAAAACACGCTGTTAAAATACTTTAACAATCAAATCTAAATCTAATAAAGACCAAAATCTAATTCTGTAACATGTAAAAAAAAACATATATCACATTTATTATTTTTACATTGATTTCTGGCAACCAAAAATGTGCCTAATAGTATGTTCCACCTGTAGTTTCATTTCTAAAATACTATGATAATGGCTTTTATTTAAAACACACTGTAAAAATGTGTAAACAATTAAATCCAAGTCTAATAAAGACCAAAATCTAATTCCGTAATATGTAAAAACAGCATATTTTCATTATCTCTACATCGATTTCTGACAATTAAAATGCCTAATAGCGCATTCCATTTGTCCATGAATAATAAAAGTGTATTTTTAAATTATTGCATATATGTTATATACAGCAGTGCATGTGGAATATAAGACTTGACTGTTACGTGCTTTGAAAGAAAATACCTGTACATCTAATTACACCGTAATAGGTTAATGTATCTAAATCTAATTAAGACCAAAATGTAAACATATGTAAACACATATACCATATGTTCATTATTTTTACATTGATTTCTGGAAACCAAAAATGCCTAATGACGCATTCCATCTGTCCATGAATAATGAAAGTGCATTTTTTAAATATTGCATATATGTTATATACAGTAGTGCATGTGGAATTTAAGACTTGGCGGTTTCTTGCTATGAAAAAAATTACATATAATTACACTGAAATAGGTTAATAAATCTAAATCTAATAAAGACCAAATCTAATTCTGTGATATGTTCAAACATTTCCCATATTTTCATTATATTTCCATTGATTTCTGGCAACCAAAATTGCCCGATAAGCACGTTCCAGCTGTAATTTCACTCCAAAATATGTACTAATGCTTTTATCTAAAACACATTGTAAAAAAATGTATTAAACAATTAAATATTTCTGGCAAACAAAAATGCTTAATAGTATGTTCCATCTGTCTATGAATAATGAAAGTCCATTTTTTAAATATTACATACACTATTACAAATACTATAATACTGACTTTTATTTAAAACACAATGTAAATATAAATCTAATAAAGACCACAATATAATTCTGCAATATGTAAAAACATATACTGTACCATATTTTCATTATTTTTACATTGATTTCTGTCAACCAAAATGCTTAATAGCACGTTCCACCTGTAATTGATTTCCAAAATAGTATGATAATAGCTTTTATTTAAAAAACGCTGTGAAAAAAATGCTTAAACAATTAAATCTAAATCTAATAAAGATCAAAATCTATACAGTACAGTACATGTGGAATATAAGACTTGACTGTTACCTGCTATGAAAGAGAGTACATCTAATTACACTGTAATAGGTTAATTAATCTAAATCTACTATAGTAATTTATAGTAAATACTATAGTGTTTTTTTAACTATATTGACACTGACTCCTCCAATAGAAACAGAGAGGCTGTGCAATCAGCTAAAATGTTGCTAAAATAGTTTTTATGTATGTGCAATATATATTGCATCACCAAAAATTATTGACGTCATGTCCAAGAATCGTGCGATAAGTCGATATATTGATTAATGTGACAAGCCTATGTAATTGTTCAATACATTTTTTACACTTTGTTTTAAGAGGAATGGTTAGGGAGGAATGGAGAGCATGAGACTGATTGCTGAAAGACCACAGTGACAGACGAGTCTTCTCATTGATCCCATGTTCCCGCCGAAGACCTACTCACACCTGCAGCTTCTCCACAATGGACGTCCTGCAGTCTCCAGCCTTCAGCGCCTAGACTGCTGCTCTGCGCAAAAAGTTTGGCCATAGGAGAAATGGCCTTGCCCAATTATACTCAATACATGAAAAAAGTGCCACTGGCTTGCTTGGTTTCGGTACTTGTAGACCTGCGCATCGATGGATTTGCTCTTCAGTGTTTGGACTTTCAGCAGTGATAATTAAACCACACTGAATTTCAACTGGAACAACTGGACTGATGCAGTTTCAATTTATTAGAACTTCTATGTTAAGCTGCTTTGACACAATCTACATTGTAAAAGCGCCATAGAAATAAATAATGAATAAATATTAATAAGAAATAAATATGAATATAAATAGAAATAAAGATTAATTTCATTGAATGTAAGAAAAACTGCTGCTTTAAAAGTATTAATTTAAATGAATTTTGTGCATAATAAGAAAAATTAAGTTAAGTCAACTTAACAGTTCCATGTATACTGAGAATTATCACTTTTTAATTCAAGTCAACTTGTCATTTTTAATTGTTTTTGAATTAATGTTTTTACAGTATGCTATAAAACATTTTTTTATGTAAAACATGTAAAGCTATGATTTAATTAATAAAAAAAACACTGAGTTTTATATATTTCTGACTTCTAAGTAGATTACAGTAAATACAGCTACACACACACACACACACACACACACACACACAAAACAATCCTGGTTGCCTTAATTTTTTAAGCTTAATCAAATTAACCTTATGAGTCCATTGAACTTATATCATGTTAAACTGACTTAAAACAGCTGGCGTAACTTATAGAATTAAGTTAGAACATGTTTAACTTAGTTTAATAAGTTACAATGATTAAAAACATATGTTGTTAGCACTAATTGATCATTTAATTTTTTACAGTGTAGATGGCTGACATATTGTTATACCTTTTAACCGCACTGTAAAACCCAACAGTCAACTTTATCAAATGGAATGAGTGTAGTTAACTTAAAATTGACTGAAAGTTAATTCTACTCATTTGAAAAGAGTTTTGAACTCAGTGTTGAAGATAATAAGTTAATTAAATACCTCATTACTTAAACTTAAATGAAGTAAGTTCACAGTACTTATATAGATTCGTTTTTTAACTCAAATGGTTTGTAGCAATCAGTTTCCTCAAACGGTTTGAGTTGCCTTAACTTATTGGGTTTTACAGTACTCAGTTGGTTTGAGTTCTCTTCATTTATTGGGCTTTACTCAAATAGATTAAGTTCACAGAACTCATTAGGATTAGTTTTTGAACTTAAATTATTTGTTGCAATCGGTTTCCTCAAATGGTTTCAGTTACCAGTTTATGGGTTATACAGTGTGTAATTTCGACTATAGACTGTAAGTGCCAAAATCTAAGTATTTAATTTTAAAAAAATACACCATATTGTCACCATATTTCACGAGAGAATCTGGCAACAACAAACGCCTGCTGGTTACTGTAACTTGAACAGTATTTTATTTCAGTGTATACACATAGACATGCACTCATGCACACAGCAGTTTGTTTCAGTTTTGTTGACTTTTAGCGCACACCTACACAGAGAGACAAATTTATGCATAATTACAGTCTTGCCTTTGAACAAACCGACATACTCAAACACTCATACAGTCAGTGCAGTGCATATATTTACACACACTCGCACATATTCAATCCCAACACACACACACACACACACACACACACGCACACACACACACACACACACACACACACACACACACACACACACACGCACACACACACACACACACACACACACAAATAAAGCCATCTGTGTTGCAGTAGTATGAATAATCATCACCTAAATGGAACTTATTTAAGTCTGCACTTAATCGAAATTCAGGCGCCGTATAATGTTTCCACGTCGTGCAGCATCTATTGTTAAAGCTGACATCAGGACACTTTGTTAAGGTTAACCAGGTGCTTCGTTGTGAACAGACAGCTTGAGGAAAGACTGTGTTATGTTAGACAAATCACTCTAAATGTGACTCAAACCTTAAAGTGATAGTTCACTTATTTGCTCCCCCTCAGGCAAACTGAGATGTAGGTCAATGTCTGTCTGCACTAGAATATTAAGTTTTAAATATAAGTTTTAAATATTCTAGTTGAACTAACGACATGAATTTTTATGGTTTTGAGTGACTGTCACATATGATGATCATCTGCTTTTTTCCCCATTTTGCCTATTTATTGAAAATATTTACAAAAATGTAACTATTTATCAAAATATCAGGTATGTAGATTCTCAAATTGAACATGTAAACATTTTGATTAGGTTTTTTTCAATGCTTACACACAAAGGGCTCTATTTTAACGATCTAGGCGCACAGTCTAAAGCGCATGGTGCAAAAGCATTAAGTACATGTCCGAATCCACTTTTGCTATTTTAAAGAAGGAAAAAACATGGTCTGCGCCCTGGTGCATGGTCTAACATGGTTGTGCTTATTCTTCTGAGTTATGAGTGCGTTCTGAGTATATTGTGCATTAGATCAATCAGAGTGTCATCTCATATTTTCTGTCTTTTGGTAGATATATTACATAAGAGACTTGCTTTGTTTACCAAATAAAGTGGATCTAATTGGATTTGCATTGTAAACATTGAATACAAGTTACAAAATATTTCTTTTTTATTTCATATATTATGGTTTTAGTTATGATACTCCCAAAATCATTCCGCATAAATTTGCTGATTTTTAACAAAATTCTGCGCACAAATAGCAAAAAAAATGTTTGAATATTTCGTCTGGCCCTACTAATCACTAACCAATCACTGCTTTACTGTAGTGCAGGCCTATAAATAAGTGAAATGTGACAGGACACCAGTCTGTTCTGGTCCAAAAATGGTTTGCCACACTTTCACAATGTGTAGTTTTGTACCTAAGCCCATATTTACCATTTCTAAATCCTAAATTCTCAATTACTCTAGAAAAACATTTCAATTCAATTCAATTCAATTCAATTCAATTCAATTCAATTCAATTCAATAAAATGTTTATTGAATCGAAGTGAACTGAATTGGGTAAATTAAACTGGCCGTAGTGTATGAGTGTGTGTGTGTGTGTGTCAATGTGAGATTTTATGGGTGTTTCCCAGTACTGGGTTGCAGCTGGAAGGGCATCTGCTGCGTAAAACATATGCCGGAATACTTGGCGGTTCATTCCACTGTGGTGACCCCTGATAAATAAGGGACTAAGCCAAAGGAAAATGAATGAATGTTTATGGTTTTGTTGTATGCAACTGTGTACAACAATAATGTCTGGCCTAATACATAGCTTCTCTTTCTACATGTCACTGGTGTTTACAATGTACCTGTTCCCCCTCTCAGCTGATTACTTTCCCTGGAGAACATTGTATTAAAATGTAGATATAAGCCCATAAACGAGCAAAGAGCTTTAGATTTAGAACAACAGTGTTGACATGCTATATCCAAACATTTACTATTATGAAACAAGTGTTTGCTTTTTGGGTGACACAGTTTGCCTCACAGCAACAAGGGCGCTGGTTTGAGCATCGGCTGGGTCAGTTGGCATTTCTGTGTGGAGTTTGCATGTTCTCCCCTCGTTCACGTGAGTTTCCTCCAGGTGCTCCAGTTTCCCCTACAAGTCCAAAGACATGTGGTATAGGTGAATTGGGTAGGCTGAATTGTCCGTAGTGTATGTGTGTGAATGAGTGTGTATGGATGTTTCCCAGTGATAGGTCGCTGGAAGGGCATCTGCTGCTTAAAACATGTGCTGGATAAGTTGGCAGTTCATTCCGCTGTGGCGACCCCAGATTAATAACGGCACTACACCGAAAAGAAAATGAATGAATGAATGTTTGCCATTTGATGCAAAAGCTGATGTGTTTATGACATTATGAATGCAGTGTTACATTTTGAAGGAGATGTGAGGCATTTTGCCTGTGCAGATTTGAGAATTGTGTGTAGAGTTTGAATAAAGCTGACATTGTTTTAATAATGTGCATAAACAGATGGACAAAACTCTAAATAACTTAATAATAATCATGGTTGTTGCATTGTTATTGTGTACTACTTTGCGGTAAGTGCATTTTAGTTGTGCTTCATTCTAGAGCTGCATGACCCTCCTGCTATGTCTATAACAGCAGGAGATCCCCCCAGATGTCAATGATGGCACATTTAGAGATTTCTAGACTAAAGGCAGCTATCTAGATGACACATTTAATAGAGTCGACAAACGCACCAGTGTGTTTGTCTGCATTTCCTGATAACAGTGAAGAGAAACAGCAGCAGTACATTCATTCATTCATTCTCCTTTAGCTTAGTCTCTATTTTAGAGGTCGCCACAGCAGAATGAACCGGCAACTATTCCAGCATATTTTTTATGCAGCGCATACCCTTCCAGCCACAACCCAGTACAGAGAAACACCCATACACACACAGACACTCATACATGGCCACTTTAGTTAATTCAACTCGCTTATAGCCCATGTCTTTAAGACGTGGAGTATGCAGATATTAGTAGAATTATTGAAGTAAACACCGCAATCAAACTATTACCGTCATGTAGGACTTTTCGCCATATTTTCCAACAAGATCCACACACGCGGCTGTCAGTAAAAGATAGCGCGCACACACGCACGCACGCACACACACACACACACACACACAAACTGCATTTCCATTCGGTATGCGTTATTAAATTCTATAACACTCTCACCAGTCCTTACTCTTTAATTGCATCTAATTCCCCAGTTTGTCACAGGGCATGAATGAAATGTTCACGAGTTAAAGTGAAACTGCCAAACTGCAGTTAAAGTCAGCCAAAATTACAGGAAACTCTTACATGAAAGCACTTCACGTAAACACCTTAATTATATTATTGTCTATTAAGGCAAATAACTAGATTACAGATATCCATGTAAACGTAGTCAGTAGTGTCTCCAAATTAAGTGACAGATCCAGAAGGGCATCCTGCTGATTTGATTCAAAAGGGCACTTTTTTGTCAGATGGCTCACCGGTCAGGTATACATCTGAGCTTAAATATCAAAGTAAAAGTCATCATAGCTTGCGTAGAATAGACCCAGCTCCCAACCCAACTTTGAGAATAGATTAACGGCAATATTTTTTTTAATCGCGCGAGTCTGACGCCATGAACGGCCCACCACTAAATATAATATAATATAATATAATATAATATAATATAATATAATATAATATAATATAATATAATATAATTAATATAATATAATATAATATAATATAATATAATATAATATAATATAATATAATATAATATAATATAATATAATATAGAAAAAAATAGAAAAGACAGGCTACATGTCCTGCTATAAACATCATGATGATGCCAGTTTGAGAAAGTTTAAGGCTCTTGAAGCTCACAATTCATCTGTGCTGTTATTATTACTATAGCAATGAAGAAATCCTAACTATAGATTTGAAAAGATCAGATAAATCTATATATGTATGCATTATTGCAAAAGTAATTGCTCATTTTCTCTGCGTGGAGTGTGCACAGTCGAAGTGAACTACATCAATTATTATTACCTGTTGATTAGCTGTCAAATTGATGCGTAAAAATGAAAAAAAGAATGAAAGAAAAGGCAGGCATATTCAATCCACCCTGGATGCTTTTATAACGAAGCAATTAAACAGCAGTCAGAAGTAGAAGAATGAGAGCAGTAATGAAAAAAAAAACAATAGCTCTAGCAGACTTCTGCATTAAAAACCACAGAAGCAAGGTAAGAATATTTTTAGATTTAATACTATTCACTGTGAATTATATTTTAGATATTGTGGGTTTATTGTTTAGTAATGTTGCTGTAGATAATTACTTTGAGAAGATTATTTTCGCTGCTTCTGCTGAGATCAGTGCGTTTTTGATATTCCTTGTATGTGAAACTGTCTTCCTTAATAATTCATTAAATTAAATTAAAAGTATACATATATAGTGCTTTTCATGATAATGATAAAATGTAACCACTTTAATGATTGCAGACTTAATGGAAATATGCGTCTTAACCTTTTTGTGAGTATGTTTTGTTGCACGTTTTAGATGACAAATCCACTAGAGGGCACTGTCTACATTTTTGTAAATCTGAAATGCGTTAAGCTGCGGTCACGCTGCACTTTTTTCCCACCACATTAACTTTCATTTCAAGAGTTCACACTTAGCTGATGATTGATTATAAAGCGTGTTTGGCATGCTGTCCCGGGAGAGAGCCCTGAGCTCATAAGATCCTCAAGCCCGGGGCTTCCTTCCATTTGCAGGGCGAGAGGGGAGTTTGAGTTCAGGTAGGTCTCGAGAACTCCCCCCTTATTTAGAGCTGATGACAGATTATAAATTGCTATATAGAGATATACTGCTGGTTAAGAGCTCAACTACAGTGCTAATTTAGATTGATCAATTCACTTATGACGCATGTCTTTGGACTGTGGGAGGAAACCGGAGAAGCCAGGGGAAACCCATATGAGTATGGGAAATGACAACTGGCCTGTTAAGGATTTGAACCAGTGACGTTTTTGCTGTGAGGCAACAGTACTAACCACTGAGTCAACGTGCCACCCTATAAAGGGAAAGGTCAAGGAGTAGGGGTGGAAGGGAGGATTCTTCAAGGCGAAAATAACTGAAGTAAGAAACTCTGGATATTTATAGTGAGTTAGGAATCATCTGATTGGTGAATCATGCATTAGTTAATGTGGGACTAGCCGAGATCAATCATAACCACATGCTCCTCTCGAAATTAGTTTATAAACTTCACAAGAGGTATTACTAAGAGAAACGATCTCATTCAAAGGAATTTAAAATTATTTAAGAACATTATTAGCTTTCAGTCATGATTGTGTTCATATCAAACTGACGTATTGTTACAGACGGATATTGACACATCGCAGGAAGGTGCTGTTTAGTTGATATGCACACAGACTACAGAAACTACAGTCCAATGTGAGTTTGATATTGCATTAGCAGGGGGGGGAAATTATAACGTTTACTGAATACAAGGATCTACACAAACATTGCGATCGTGCATTGAGTGCATGTTAATAGTCAAACTCACACTGAGTTTTAAATGAGCAAGAAAAATACATTAACACTCGCACAAAGATGCTTCTTTTTTTGCTTAAGACTTCAATTTACTCTTTTATTTTTTCCCAAGCCTCTTCTTCATCACAGTGTGGCATTGTCAGCTTGAGTCCCGAATGAAATGGATGCATTGGAAACACATTCATGTTTCCATATGAACTATGAGGGTGAAGATAAATGGGGCAGATATGTTTGTGCTTGTAGCAGCATTTTGCTTTGGTGAGACATTTATCAGAGCAGTGTGTGTGTCTGTGTGTGTGTGTGCTGAGATTAGAGAGTGGGTTAATAACATTAGGCTTATTAGAAGCTCTTAAGCAGAAACTGTGCGATAAAAGCTGCTTTTTACGGTGGTCACAATGCCAAACGGCACATACTGAAATTGAGATAAAATGTGTATCTGGCAGGCTTTCCTTCCATCTTGTTCATAATGCAGGTCTATACATCTGTTTCCGAGCTGATTTTATTTTACATATTATTATCTTGATTATAGTTGCATTATAGATGTAGTTAAACATTGATATGGGTTTATTTGATGAAGTCCAGGGTGGCACGGTGGCTCAGTGGTCACCTCACAGCAAGAAGGTCACTGGTTCGAGGACCGGCTGGGTCTGTTGGCATTTTGTGTAGAGATTGAATGTTCTCCCCGTGTTTTGCACTGGTTCCAAAGACATGCCCTGCTAACGATTTTTGCAAATTACACAGTATTTAAGTGTAAATGAACTGTATTTTACTGTAGGACAGTTATACAGTATGTTACTGTATTGTAAAGTTGCATTGTGAAAATGACTGTATATTTTACAGTAAAGATATAAATAATGTAAATCCACAGAGCCAGCCATTTTCCGGTGTGTGGTACATTCCGCGTCACTTCCAGTGTGTGGTATATTCCCTTCCGTAAAAAAATCTGTCATTGTAAATTTGTTTCAGGACTGGTAAAATTGTCTTAAAATCGTTTTTCCTATGTAATTGTGTCTTGTGATAGGTAAAAAAATTTGAAAAATTCAAATTTGTCTCGAGCTTCGTAAAAGTGTTTCACACTTTGTAATGTTGTTTTGCACTTCCCAGCCACCATACTGTTTACATCAAAGTGCAAAAATGCAATATGATGGATATTATGGGCATGCCGAACCAACAGGTGGCGATAATGACACTTTAAAATTTACAATTAAGTGTATTTCGCGAGGTAAATTGCTTTCTAGTCAATGCAAATGTTAGTTCAGAGGCGGATTCCCGTCCCACGGTAAAACAATGCAGAATATGTGATTAATTTGCCGCAAATGTCCAGAATTTGCCTCATTTACATCTTCCATGTTTGGAGTAAACCCAACCATGTTGAACAATCAGAGAGGAGAAAACAGCACACACGCTGACGCCATGAGGCTAAAACTCCAGTTTTAGCATCCACATGACCACACTATACCCGGAGTTTTCAGAAAATTGCGGTTTCAGTCACCTGACACTGCGTTTTTGAATAGACAAACAGGCAAACTGGGTACAAAAAAAGTGCAGTTTTGAAAATACCCATGTTCGTGTGGACAGGGCCTAAAATGGCGGTAGTGTATGAAAGTTTGTGTGAATGAGTGTGTATAGGTGTTTCCCAGTACTGGGTTGTGGCTGGAAGGGGCATCCACTGCTTAAAACATATGCCGGAATAGCTGGTGGTTCATTCCACCGTGGTGACCTCTGAAATAGAGGCTAAGCTGATGGAAAACTAATGAATGATAGAGTCCTAACAGCACTAATGCTGAGTTCAGACTGCATGATTTTAGCCCCAATTTTGGACTCGCCGACAGGTTTTGAGAAATCTCAGACAAGTGCCTGAAATCACAGGCAAATCAGTGCTCGTTCACACTCACACTCGTTCAACAATCACACAGTGTGAACTATCAAAGATGCGATCTGAGAGAATCGCTGATGAGTCACCAGTGAGATATTTGGATTCAAAATCATGCTGTGTGAAATGAGTTTTAAAATAACCTCAGCGATCACCTACAGCCAATGAAAGCGCAGCATCCAGTAGTATGAGTACCTGCAGGCCTGGGGAGGAGGGGGGAGAAGTTAAAAGAACTCATTTTCAGTTTATTTGGACCCATGAAATGAAAGAAAAAGTAGTGGAAATATGGCAGGAGCACCCGTGTCTGTTTAACATGTCATCTGAGCAATATCACAACCAGGTCAAAAAAGAAAAAAGTTGAGGAGAAATTGCTAGTTCCCTTTAAACCCAGGTGAGCGAAATAAGAGCATTCTCCACCCCACTAAAGACTTCTTTCTCATTATGTAGTTGATAACCAAAGATAAACTCTGTGTTTTTGGTCGTGAGACGTAGTTTGGACATAGTTCTCAGCAATTCTTCCTATTGTAAAGTCAGTATTGGAAACCCTCTGTCATCGATCCATCTTGCAGTGTAAACAAAGCAGGGACAAACAATAGCCCAGATAGTCATCTGTGAAAATGAGTACTTTGAAAATCCTGCAGTCTGAACTCGGCATAAGGCAAGGCAAGTTTATGTATATAGCACATTTCATGCACAATGGTAATTTAAAGTGCTTTATATAAAAAAGAGGATTAAAATCATTAGAATAAGCACAAAATATGTATAAGAAATAAAAATGATTAAACACTGATTAAACATGTATTAAACAGGTTTTAAAAGAGTAAAAAAAACTTCAGAAATAATTGAAACTGAATACTTAACTGATCTTGCTGGCTGGATATAATAAAACGAACCATTTAATTCAATATTCGATAAATTAACTGTGATAATAATACACATTTTAGTCATTAAGTACCAAACTTTATTTTTAAAGTTTGTTTATGGCTCACTGTCCCTGATTAATGGTATTAATGTTTATCCTGTTATTTTCTTTATGAATACATGCACTTAATGAAGACATACAGTTGTCTACTAATAGTACTAAAATACTAAATAAACAAAACAGTGAGATGTCGATGTAGAATTTGTACAGTAATATGGATTAAAAATTAAAATGAAATAAAATAAAATAAAAGTTGAAAAATATAAAATATAATTAAATTAAAGTTGAATAAAATAAAAGTTGAATAATACAAAATAAAATAAAATGAAAGTTAAATAAAATAAAAGTTGAATAATATGAAATAAAATAGAATAAAATGAAAGTTGAATAAAATATAATAAAAGTTAAATAAAATAAAATAGTTAAATAATATAAAATAAAATAAAAATGAAAGTTGAATAAAGTAAAATAAAAGTAAAATAAAATAAAATAGTTAAATAATATAAAATAAAATAAAAATTAAAGTTGAATAAAGTAAAATAAAATAAAAGTTGAATAAATAAAATAAAATAAAAATTGAAGTTGAATAAAATAAAATAAAATACAAGTTGAATAAAATAAAATAAAATAAAATAAAATAACGAAGAATAATATAATATAAAAATATAACAAAATATAAAAAGAATAATATAATATAAAATAAAATAATTAAATTTCGAATAATTTAATTAAAGTTGAATAAAAAAATAATAATAAAATAAAATTACAGCTGTCCACTAATAATTACTAAATAAACTAAATATTAAATAAAACAGTGTGATTTCAAATTTGGTGAGACCAGTAGTAGAGAATAAAATAAAATAAAATAAAATAAAATAAAATAAAATAAAATAAAATAAAATAAAATAAAATAAAATAAAATAAAATAAAATAAAATAAAATAAAATAAAATAAAATAAAATAAAATAAAATAAAATAAAATAAAATAAAATTTAGGGGATTTATATATGGTTCACAGTCCCTGATTAATTACATTAATTATTTTATCCTGTTATTTTCTTCATAATTACATGCACTAAACGAACACATTAAACTGACAGCCCTATTAATAATGACTTATTAATTTTAATTCCAACCTTGTTATGAAAATGAACTCCTACGATTACTGCGGGCCCACATTATTAATAGACTCACCTTCCTAAGTGACTCAGACAGCAAAAGACGTTTGAAGCCGGCGGTCTGACCTGGGCTTTAAACACAAAGACTCTGTTTACTGAGCTCAGAGAACGGAGACTGACCGTACGGATACTGCTGTGTACAGTAGTGGCACGCTGGGGCTGATAGCAGCAATCTGCTCCAGACCTCTCTATCTGTCTCACACCCAAACAACCCAGCCTTTAATCCAGAGAGAAATGGACAGAGCCTTGGGGATTACGGTAAACAAGCGGGGAGCTGGAGATACTCGGAAAATGAGCATCGGTTATACTCTCTCCCTGGTGAGAAATATCCAGGGCTTTTGGATTGATCTTTAATGCTCAGGCCGTCCCACATGAGCCTATCGCTCTGTACAACAGGTTGCACTTCTGGTTTGGGGAACTTCCATTCAAAAAAAATGTAAACAAGCACTTTGAATAGGTTGCAGTACAAACAGTCCATTTACTTAGTGAAAATTGAGTGCTATTATTTATCCATCACGAAAACAATGTTATGCTTTTACCATGGTATTATTATCAGAAGCATATCTGTAGCTCATTGTTTACAGTGTTTTGGTCCTCCAGATTATTTTCATACAGTAAAGTCAGACCATTTAAATAATAAATAGTTACCCGATGGCTCACACTGACTGGTTTATGTGAATCAGAGAGTTGTTAACTAAAGATTCATTCTGACTGGATTGTTTTTAATCAGTGAGTTGTTAACTGAAGACTTGTTTTTTCTGGATCATTTGAATCCATGAGTCGATATTTGAAGACTCTGACTGGATCATTTGAAGCAGTAAGTCATTAACTGAAGACTTGCTTTACCTGAATCATTTGAATCAGTGAGTTCTTAATTGAAGACTCATTTTGAATGGATCATTTGTATCAGTGAGTCAATTGTGAGTAGTTAACTGAAGACTTGCTCTAACCGGATTGTTTAAATCAGTGAGTCATTAACTAAAGACTCATTTTGACTGGATCAACTGAATCAGTAACTCATTAATTGAAGACTCTGACTGGATAATTTTAATCTGTGAGTCATTAACTGAAGACTTGCTCTATCTGGATGATTTGAATTAGTGAATTGTTAACTGAAGATTCAATAAACAACTTCACTGGCTCACTTGAATCAGTGAGTCATTAACTTAAGAGTCATTAACTTGCAGACTTGCCCTGAATGCATGATGTGAATCATTTTTAATTGAAGATTCATTCTGACTGGTTCACTTGAATGAGCAACTGAAGGCTTGCTCAGACTAATAAACCTGAAACATTAACTGAAAACACAATCTGACTGAACCACTTGAATTAGTGAGTCATAAACTAAAGACTCACTCTGATTAGACCATTTGAATCAGTAAATAGTTAACTGAAGACTTACTCAGCCTGGATCATTTGAATTAGTGAGTTGTTAACTTAAGGCTCGCTCTAAATTAATCATTTGAGTTGTTAACTAAAGAATCGTTTTGACCAGATCAATTGAATTAGTAAGTCAATATTTGAAGACTTTGACTGGATCATTTGAATTAGTGATTCGTTAACTGCAGACTCACTCAGACTAGATTATTTTAATTAATGAAATGTTAACTGTAGACTTGCTCTGACTGGATCATTTGAATCAAAGAGTCGTTAACTAAAGGATTCTTCAGACTGAAAAATCTGGATCTGTGAATCAATAAATGAAGACTCAATCCGAATGGATCAATTAAATTAGTGAGTCGTTAACCAAAGACTCACGCTTCAGTCCATTTGAATCAGTGAGTTGTTAACTGAAGAGTCGCTCTGACTAGATCTTTTGAATCAGTGAGTCATTAATTGAAGACTTGCTGTGACCGGATCATTTGAATCAGTGAGTTAATTTGTGACAAAAATCATTTCCAAATCAGACTTGCTTCATGCGAGTGTCTATTTTACCACGTTACTAACTTTATAATCCTCCAAAATAATGAAATATAATTAAAAACACAATATTTTATTCTCTTATAAACTAACTTAAGTAAAATAGTAACGTAAATTCACTTATTTACTGTGCACCACATGCCTGTAGGATTGTCTGCAGGCTTCGTTAAATCCTGGCTAATTGCAGCAGGCAGTCTTCTCTGCACGTGTGTCTCTGTGTGGGTGTGTGTGTGTGTGTGTGTGTGTGTGTTCTGTCAAATGGAAAAGCAGTCGTGATACGGCACTGGCAGGCCCTGCTTGCAGTGCTAGCAGCAACACAGCGTTAAATTGAACAGAGGTGATGTGAGAGGAGAGGAAATGTACTCGAGCGGGACCACAGTGTGGAGGCGCACTAATGGAATGAATCTAGAGTTAGGCAGACATGCTGTCTCTGTCCCCACTATTAATCTGCAGATTTCCAGCGCCGTGTCCGGATCACTTGGTGGCGCAGTATCGTTTGAATGTGAATAAGAGGCAATAGGATCTGACAGTGTGTTTCAGATATGATAAAATGTAGCTGGACCGTTGCTGTCCTTCTGTTTTTTTTTTCTATTCTATTCAGCAGATCTTGACTGGTGGGACCCAGATTTGGTGCGGTTAAGGAGAGCAGGGTAAAGACAGGAAAATGGACAGTATTTATGCGCAATGTCTTTATCAGTAGTTATTGTAAAGTTATTGTAGTTTGTCAACTTGTCAAAATGTCAACTTATTCATTCATTTATTTTCAGCTTAGACCCTTTATTCATCAGGGGTCATCACAGCGGAATGAACCGCCAACTTATCCAGCATATGTTTTACACAGCGGATGCCCTTCCAGCTGCAACCCAGTACTAGGAAAATGTAAACTTATTTGAAACTAAATATATTTCACATATATAAAGATCAATAGATCATTCATTCATTTTCCTTCGGCTTAGTCCCTTATAAATAAGGGGTCACCACAGCGGAATGAACTGCCAACTATTCCAGCATATGTTTTACACAGCGATTGTCCTTCCAGCTGCAATCCAGTACTGGGAAACACCTATACACTCTCTTTCACACACATACACTATGACCAATTTAGTTCATCCAATTTACCTATAGCACATGTCTTTGGACTGTGGGAAAAACCAGAGCACAGGGAGAACATGCAAACTCCTCACTGAAACAGACCCAGCTGGGACTCGAATCAGTGACCTTCTTGCTGTGAGGCGGCAATCCTAACCACTGAACCACCGTGATACCCGTCAATCAATCAAACAATCAATCAATCAAAAAAAAAAAAAAAAGAAATGACAACAAAATTCTTGAGGTTTTTTGAAACAACTTAATTTTTTATGATGAATCAACTTAAATTTGTAATAAAAAAACCTAATAAGTTAACTTAATTGCTTCATGTTGTCCTAACAAAAAACGATTCTGTCGAACACAGCATTTTTTTACAATCAATCAATCAATCAATCAATCAATCAATCACTGCAAACTCGCTATGACTGGATCATTTGAATTAGTGAGTTGTCAACTAAAGACTCGCTCTGAATGGATAATTTGAATCAATGAGTCATTAACAAAGACTTACTCTGACCAGATCATTTGAATCAGATATTCATTAAATAAAGACGCACTCTGACCAGATGATTTGAAATCAGTGAGTCATTAACTGAAGCTTTGCTCTGACCCAATGATTTGAATCAGTGCGTCGATTATCAAACACTTACTCCGGCCAGATCATTTGATTTATTAAGCCGTTAATTGAAGACTCACGCTGACTAAATCATTTGAATCAGTGAGTCTTTAACTGCACACTCCCTCTGACCAGGTCAGTTGAATCAGTGAGTCTTTAACTGAAGATATGTTTTGACCCGATGACTTGAATCAGTGAGTTGTTATTTGAAGACTATCATTGAACAAATAATTTGAATCAGTGAGTCACTGATTGAAGACTCACTCTGATCAGATCATTTGAAACAGTAAGTCGTTAACTGCATACTAGCTCTGATCAGATCATTTGAATCAGTAAATCATTAACTGCTTAATGCATTAACTTTAAATCAGTGAGTTGTTAGTAGAAAACCTCCACTGACCGGATCATTTGATTCAGTGGGTCATTAACTGTAGACTCTCTTTTATCAGATCATCTGAATCAGTGAGTCAATAACTGTAGACTCTCTTTTATCAGATCATTTGAATCAATGACTCATTTACTGCAGACTCACTTTGATCAGATCATTTGAATCAATGACTCATTTACTGCAGACTCACTTTGATCAGATCATTTGGATCAGTGAGTCGTAAATCGAAGACTCACTTTGATCAGATCATTTGAATCAGTAAGTTGTTTAATAAAGACTCGCTCTGATCAGATTATTTGAACCAGTGAGTCATTAATTGCAGACTCGCTCTGTTCGGATTACTTGACTTAGTGAGTTGTTAAATGAAGACTCGCTCTGATCACATAATTTGAATCAGCGAGTTAGTAACTGCAGACTCACTCTCATCAGATCAATTGAATCAGTGAGTGGTAAATCGAAGACTTGCTCTGATCAGATCATTTGGATCAGTGAGTCATTAACTGCAGACTCGCTTAGATCAGATCATTTCAATCAGAGTCATTAACTGCAGACTTGCTCTGATCAGATTACGTGAATCAGTAAGTTATAATCGAAGACTCACTCTGATCAGCTCATCTGAATCAGTGAGTCATTAACTGCAGACTCGCTCTGATCAGATCATTTAAATCAGTAAGTCATAAATCAACGACTCACTCTGATCAGATCATCTGAGTCAGTGAGTCGTAAATCGAAAACTTTCTGATCAGATCATTAGGCTCTTGAGTTGTTTATCGAAAACTCGCTCTGATCATATAATTTGAATCAGTGAGTCAGTAATTGAAGACTTGCATTCAGGTGTTATAAGGAAAGAAAACAAGGGCCGGTGTCATTCATTTTAGGATTAACACATTTGAACCGTGAATTTACTTTAAAACGTTAAACAATTCAGGTATTTCACTGACTGACAAATTTAATATCTGAATCCTGAAGCTAAACAAGCTTAATAACAGTACTTTAAAGTACAAGATAATTCTGCATGTATGAACACTACCTAATAAACTGACCCCAGGATTGTAGAAAGTTTTAGATTCAGTTCAGAAACATTTTTGTTCGTCATTCAGTTCAAATGCACTTCCATCAATCTCGCTTCATTCTTTACTCTGGTTTCCTGGTCTGTTATGCTGCGTTCGGTCAACTTAACATCACAGGTACACAAAAACGTAGCACCAATTTTTAGCGATGGCACACTTAACAGTCTTTCACCGTTATGAATCATTGATTTCTCATTCAGTGCTGATGAAACAACCTCTCTCGGCTCAATCAATGTTTCTGGAGCTCTTTTTTCCTCCGGCACCCCCTTACCGTACACTTACCATAAACACACAAATTAGTCCAGCCAATTTTCATTTGAGCTCCAACAATAAGGTAAAGATTTATGAACAGATACCCTTTTGCGTCCAATCATACGACATTCAGCCATGACAAACAGCCTGCTAGAAACATGCCACTAAAGTTTCACAGCTAATAGTGCGTTTAGGCTTTCGCTAATAGGACTCTGAGTGGATAAACGCCATCGTTCGTTAAAGTGCAAATGTGTTCGGCTCAGTTTATGAAGCAGCAACTTTTAGATGGAAAAGCTGACAAAAAGAGGTCAGCTGTAGCCTGTGAGTATAATGAAGCTTAAAATGAATACCGCAGCTCATCTCATTTGATAATAAATAAAGCAAACTATTGCTAAACAAGCCAAATGGAACAACTCTCTAGGGCATGAGGGTCAAACTGAAAGATTTTGTCAACAAAAACTAATCAACATGACCACCACCGAGTGCTAAAATATTGTTCAATCGCAGAGCCATGTGCTGTCATGTATACAGTATACCTTCACTATACAGTATGTATGGCTGTATTTTTGGTTGTGGATGTACATTTGGTATAAACAAGCAACTGTCAGTCCATTCTGGCTTGAACACATGATTTCAATCAATCATTTTCTTTTCCTTGGCTTGACATGAATGACATAGTCACAGCAAAATCTGCCAAACATTTTAAAACTGAATGACTGACAATTGACATTCTCTGTAGCGCAGGACGAATGCTAGTGTCTTTCAGCAGTCACATATGAAAACAACAATATATATATTTTTTTATTGTAAGGAAGGCCGTCTACCCACCTCCACACACATTCACAAATTCTAGGTTCTCGGACAGAAATCCTAATTGGGGTATATGGACAAAATATGGATTTAATAATAATAATAATAATAATAATAATAATAATAATAATAATAATAATAATAAATACATAAATAAATTAACCCAGTCGTTAGGTTGGTCTCAATTCTGGTTTCAAGTCTATCTATCTATCTATCTATCTATCTATCTATCTATCTATCTATCTATCTATCTATCTATCTATCTATCTATCTATCTATCTATCTATATATATATATATATATATATATATATATATATATATATATATATATATATATATATATACACACAGTGCCCAGCATACTGTATGCTCAGCATACTGTATATGAGAACACCCCATTTTGAAAATGAATATTTTTATCCATTTCTCAGTGAATATGGGTAATGTATATTGGTGCATTTGAACAAAACAGATTTATTAAACAGATATATTTATTAAAATAATATTTTAGTCGCAGAACATCTTTAATAAAAATTGAAAGATAATACAATTAAATTCATACAAAATATTGCAAAAAATATTTCAAAACTACGACATTTCAAGATTTTAATTGTATATATTTTTTATTTCTCTTGATTTTTGCTGTTTTTGAAATGCTATTTAATATTATTCCCTAAAATATAAAGTTGGGCTACTAATTTTTGAACCAGTATTGTAAGTTATTTAGATAGAATAGCTCCAGATTTGGCTTCAGTACAGACTAATGTACATGCACAAATATAATATTGTAAAGCACCCTATAGAAAATATAAATTTAAATGAGAGATTTGTGGGAGGGTGTCCTCATATGTGCTGAGCACTATATACAGTTGAAGTCAGAATTATTAGCCCCCCTGAATTATTAGCCCCACCCTGTTTATTTTTTCCCCCAATTTCTGTTTAACAGTGAGAAGATTTTTCAACACATTTCTAAACATAATAGTTTTAATAACTCATTTCTAATAACTGATTTATTTTATCTTTGCCATGATGACAGTAAATAATATTTGACTAGATATTTTTCAAGACACTTCTATACAGCTTAAAGTGACATTTAAAGGCTTAACTAGGCTAATTAAGTTAACTAGGCAGGTTAGGGTAATTAGGCAAGTTATTGTATAATGATGGTTTGTTCTGTAGACTATCGAAAAAAATTAGCTTAAAGGGGCTAATAAATTTGACCTTAAAATGGTTCATTAAAAATTAAAAACTGCTTTTATTCTAGCCGAAATAAAACAAATAAGGCTTTCTCCAGAAGAAAAAAATATTATCAGACATACTGTGAAAATTTCCCTGCTCTGTTAAACATCATTTGGGAAATATTTAAAAAAGAAAAAAAAAATCAAAGGTGAGCTAATAATTATATATAATAAATATATATATATATAATAAATATATATATAATAAATATATATATATATATATATATATATATATATATATATATATATATATATATATATATATATATATATATATATATATATGACTACTGGATCTTAAGAGCAACGGTTCATCAATGATTCAAAGAAGAACCTCTAACATATAGATGCTCTTTACAATAGAACATGGTTCTTTAGATCAGTGGTCCCCAACATTTTTTCGCCATGGACTGGTCAATGCTTAACAATTTTATCGTGGCCCGGGAGCGTAGGTGTAATTATTTTACTAAGGGACCATCAACCGTTTTCTCAGAGGATGACAAGCTAACAAAACATTGCTGCAGCTCTGATACAAGTTGTATTTATGAAGAAAATTAAAAAGCACTGCAGTGTTTGAATGTTCTGTGTTTGTCTGAGATAATTTGTCTACCGAAATGTGTTTATGCCATAGAAAGTATGAAGCTGATTGGTCAGTTCTTGTCAGGTGACCTGCAGTGCGCTTTTCTACACTTTTCTACAAACCTCAAAAGCTTCTTTCCTGGCCTTTTTTGTCCGTCCTGGCACATTTATTTTAAAGAGTGTTGGGTGTATGAAAAATAATTTTAGATGACCGTGACTTGAGCTTCAAGTCTCAAGAAAGCAGTATTTCTAATATAGCGAGTGTCCATATACCTCCTTTCAGCAAATCAGTTATGATCCCTGGGTGCGTATTATCTCACATAATTATTATTCATGAGCCAGGCTGATAAGCTTCATAACGTGTCCTATATCATTCCTATGCCCCCGCTTTCTGCTTCCAGGAACATGACTGCTTAAAAATAGGTGATCATCTTTTAGTAGGTTTGAAAACAGCTGCTTGGCACACACATACAGTAACAAAACAGGAAGCCCTGTTTATGGCTAATGGTCTAGTTGGTGGCACCAGTTTTGCCCATTTGTATAGATGCCTGCATTTCCGAACGGTTTAAAAAAATAAAAATAAAACAACTGCAAAACACCTGAGGCTTTCCGGAGGCTAAAGACTGCTGACCTGTCATTCTACCTCCATCTCAGCCTCATAATACACATACACACACCCACACAGCTCAATGTTAGTTGTAAAAGTTTTAGAGTGGCTTCTTTTTTTTTTGACCCTGGCACAGCTTACACGCTTCTACTTTTAGAAGTAGCCTCATGGAAACCTTGAAACAGTGTACTGTAACAGTCCTCAAGCCCACGGCTATTATCACTCACGCTACTGTGAAAATGCATGTTTGACATAGAATAGACGATGATGAAAATACATTTTGCTAAACCAGGGTTTATGCAGGTTTCAAAGTCAAATTTGACTTTTTAAGACCCTTTTAAGACCATTATGAATGAAATTTTAGGCGTATAGAGGTCTAAACACTAATGATTATTTCTAATGCTTGCCAAAAAAACAAAACAAAAAAAAACAATTGTAATTATATCTTAGTGACATACTTTAATGTGTCAACACAAGAAAACTCCAGTTGTATACATTATTTCAATGTAATATTTCCTTCTTTTTATGTCAAGTTTAACATTGTTAAACATATATTTATTGAGGAGGCAATTACATAAATAACCAAAAATATATATTTGTTGGCTTTTGGTCCAGATTGATTGAGTATAACTTCTATTCAAGCTACTGCATTTCTGTAATAAAACCGTAAGTTTCTTGTCTATTTATAAATTTTATGTCTACTCGCCTTACTTCTGCAAATAGTTTTTGTATGAATGGAAGATAACGTAAAGGGATAAATTGCTTTGTTATAATCATGAGTAACTGTAACTGTTTTTAGTTTTCTTTTCCTGATTTCATCAAGATGAATTGTTGGAGATTGTTGGTGTTGGTTTAAATTTAATTTCTTCTAAATTACCCAGAGAAATAAACAAAAAACAAAACAAAACAAAACAAGATAAAAAGCAAAGCAAAGCAAAAGCAAAAGCAAAAGCAAAAGCAAAAGCAAAAGCAAAAGCAAAGCAAAGCAAAGCAAAGCAAAGCAAAACAAAACAAAAAAATACAAAAAGCAAAACAAAAACAAAAACAAAAACAAAAACAAAAACAAAAAGCAAAACAAAAACAAAAACAAAACAAAAACAAAACAAAAAGCAAAACAAATCAAATCAAATCAAATCAAATCAAATCAAATCAAATCAAATCAAATCAAATCAAATCAAATCAAATCAAAACAAAACAAAGCAAATCAAAACAAAAGCAAAACAAAACAAAAAGCAAAACAAAACAAAACAAAACAAAACAAATCAAAACAAAAGCAAAACAAAAGCAAAGCAAAGCAAAAGCAAAATCATGAGGAACTGTAATTGTTTTAGTTTTTTTTCCTTATTTTATCAAGATGAATTGTTGGAGTTGGTTTAAATTATAAAATTTACTTAAAAAACGAAACAAAACGAAACGAAACGAAACAAAACAGCAAAGCAAAGCAAAGCAAAACAAAAAAGCAAAACAAAAAAGCAAAACAAAAAAGCAAAGCAAAAGCAAAGCAAAGCAAAGCAAAGCAAAGCAAAGCAAAGCAAAGCAAAGCAAAGCAAAGCAAAACAAAAACCTCAGAATCAGAGGAGTGCACCGATTCACTACAGCAGAGAAAATCAAAAAGAACAGAAAATAGACCTGCATTTTTCCACTCCTTCCTGTCAAATATTTCACAGTCACACACAAAACTGCGGCAGCTGTTTGGTGAAACAGGTTTTCCTTATTTTTATGCCTTGTTATTATATTCCAGAGAAGCACAGAGGGAGACAGACCCCACAAAATGAAATACTCCTGGGGCTTTCTGGAGGCATCAAACCACACTACCCTACACTGGAAAAAGCCATTAGTTGACTTTAAATGACTTTAAAAATGAGTAAACACTGCCCATAAAATTGGTTGGGTAGATAAATTATAACCATCAATGTAAAAATTAGAAGTTAACCCTTGTGAATTGCTCAAATTGACTACCCATTCATTATGTTAGTGGCTGTTTTGTCTCATTGACTTCCATTATAATTACATTTTTTGATTACAAAGCCATGACACCAAATAATCATTCTTTATTGTTGGTGGTTTTCCATGTTGGGATGAGGTAGAATTAGTCATTTTACTTTTGATCATCCGATGGCACCATTAACCCTTTAGATAGGCCTGTGCAAAAAAGTTTCTGGTTCTTATATGGAATTCTATAGAGTATAAAAACAAATTGTGTGTATGCATAAATACAAATACTGTGTTTACTACTGTATGTTCTGGTAAGCGCACAAAGCTCTCTCTCACACACTCTATGCTCTATCTAACTCTGTTCAATGTAAAACCCCAAAAATTAAAGTAACTCAAACCATTTGAGGAAACCAATTGCAACAAACCATTTAGGTTCAAAAACTAATCCTAATGAGTACTGTTAACTTAATCCATTTAAGTAAATGAAGCAATTTGAGCACAGTAAAACCCAATAAATAAAGAGAACTCACACCAACTGAGTACTGTAAAACTCCATAAGTTAAGGCAACTCAATCCGATTGAGGAAACCGATTGCTACAAACCATTTTAGATTAATAACTAATCTCTATGAATACTGTGAACTTACTCCATTTAAGTTGAAGTAATGAGGTATTTAATTAACTTATTACCTTCAACACTGAGTTTTCAAATGAGTAGAATTAACTTTCCGTAAATTTTAAGTTAACTACACTCATTTCATTTGATAAAGTTGACTGTTGGGTTTTACAGTGTATAAAAGTCAGAACTAAGCTTTTTTTTTTTTGAACTGATGATCAGCACAGTTTTACCTCTTCCCAACAGCAAACACAACTAACAATCAAGAATGCATGATAATAGGATGTCATGGCTTTGCAATCAAAAATATTTAATTATAATGAAAGTCATTGGGGTCGAAAACAGCCTCCAACATAATGAAAGGGTAGTCAATTTGCCCAGAGTGTATGTTTAATGATCTTGCACCACACCCCTCAAACAATGTGTGATTGTTGGCAAGGACAAATATAAGACATACTATGCTATCGGTTAGAGGTGATTGTTCAGTTAAACTTAAGAGAACTGCTTTTGGACAATCAGTTGTTTCAGTCAGAGCAGCAGAAAGATGGAATAAAATACCAGTGCAGATCAGAGAGAGAATACCACTTTTAATCATTTTAAAACTGTTCTTAAAATTTGGCTTAAACAAAATCAAAGATGCGGCCACTGATTTGATTTCATTTTATTGATAATTATGTATTGCATGTATTGTATTGTAAGTGTATAATGTATTATTTTTTTTTACTGTTAAAATTGTTACAACTTCCTGCCCAGGTGTACTACAGATGTAAATTATAGCTAACTCTGGCACAACATGTTGTACATTGTCCCTGTATAAATAAATAAAATAAATAAAAATATTGACTGACTGACACCATAGATGCACCATAATGCAGAACCAAATAGTGAAGCCCCACTCTCCAGTCAGAACCCATTAAATGCGCACTTATACTCTATAGGGCGACTGCGTTTGATGATTACACAGGGCACGTATAGACTGTTCTGCTACGTTTGTAAGTGTGACTTCTGGGAAATTAAGTCTGGTAATGGGTGGAGAGTAAAGTTGTATTGCCAGGACCTGAGACATCAGCTTCAAAGCTCCAGTAAAGTTCCATTCACTTCCAGAACAACAACAACAGGAGAGTGTGCTGTATTCTGGTTGGTTTGAAATGTCACGAGGATGAATAATCATTAGAGCTTTAGTATAGGTCCGATGTAACATGCTATTGCAGACTCTGTCTAGACTGTTCTCCTCATTTACATTGTTTTAAAGCATTGTTTTAGTATACATCATTCAACTGATAAAAAAAATCTGCCAGGAAATGCATTTTTCCCACTGTGCTGACAAGGTGAACAGGTGCTTGCAGGCTGTTTTCATTTCCAGAGAGGGGAATTCGAGACACATGGCTGTTTCCCATTTGCCTGGAAACCCCGAGGTAATGTGGCTACTTCAAAAGTGGAAGATCACACACACCTTCTGTGTTTCTTTCTTACTGTTGTAGTGCTCAGATTTCTCCTCACATTTATTGTACATATTATTCGTTGAGGAAGAGCATTGGTTGATATCCTTTTATAAAAGAATGCCTCTTATAAGCTGAAATTTGTAACATTCTGAGAATGTGTTGTGTATTTATTTGTTAACCTTGCTGTTTTGGATGTCTTCGTCCACTCTGGGGGGATTTTGAATCTTAATTTGGCCATCATTTTCTCTCTGTTTCAGCAAATTGAATGATTTCTGGTGACAAATCCTATTTTGACACATATTTTGAGAAAATGCTTTAATAAAAACCTGAACATTACACACTGGACAAATTTACTACCCTTTTATTATGTTTGTGGCTGTTTTTGCCCCATTGACTTCTATTATAAAGACATTTTTTGTAATCATTCATTCCTTTTCCCATATAGTCCCTTTATTTATCAGGGGTTGCCACAGCGGAATGAACCATCAACTTATTCAGCATGTTTTACACAGCGGATACCCTTCCAGCTGCAACCCAGTACTGTGAAACATCCATACACTCTAGCATTCACACATGGCCAATTTAGTTTACTCAGTTCACCTATACTGCATGTCTTTGGACTGTGGTGGAAACCGGAGCAAAATAAATAAAAATAAAAATGAAATAAAAGCGACGCGGTGGTGCAGTAGGTAGTGCTGTCGCCTCACAGCAAGTAGGTCGCTGGTTCGAGCCTCGGCTGGGTCAGTTGGCATTACTGTGTGGAGTTTGCATGTTCTCCCCACAATCGCCTGGGTTTCTTCTGAGCGCTTTGGTTTCCCCCACAAGTCCAAAGACATGTGCAGGTGAATTGGGTAGGCTAAATTGTCCATAGTGTATGTGTGTGAATGAGAATGTTTGGGTGTTTCCCCACGATGGGTTGCAGCTGGAAGGGCATCTGCTGCGTAAAACCTATGCTGGATAAGTTGGCGGTTCATTCCACTGTGGCGACCCCAGATTAATAAAGGGACTAAGCCGAAAAGAAATGAATGAATGAATGAATCTAAAATAAAATAAAGCAAAACAAAATAAAACAACAAAAAATAAATAAAATGATTGCAGTTCAAGGGTAATGCAACTGTAGAGCTAATTTACTGTATGAACCGCCTATCTAATTCCCTCGTGTGTGTATGCGGGTTGTGTGGGTTGAGGTTGTGACTTGGGTCTTGGCACACAAGTCTGGTGGCAAAATATCCTCCTCTAATTCATATGTCATAGGATTTCATCTCTCCAAGCATCATGCCATTTATAAATGGCATGACCAGTTATCTTCTCATTTGCCATCAGTTTCAATTTTCTCCTGTGCCTGACTTTCAGGAATTCTCCAGTAGGGGTCCCGAGACCAGCCAAACCTTTTTTTTTTTCAGGTGGAGTGAAAAGGAAATATGAAAAATAAAGAGAAGATCAGGTGCAAATCTTTTTCACACCTCTGCAGGCATACAGGCCTGCTCAGTTGTGATTATTTACACCTACCCACCACCCCCCCTCTTAGGGGTTTTGTAACCTTTGGAGAAAATTGGAAAAAAGGGGGGAAGAAAATAAAATGAGAACCTGCTAAGACAAAGTTCACCCAAAATTGAAAACATTTTTTTTGTGTCTTCCATGTTGTTACAAACTAAATCACATACTGTAATGTCCTATTTAAAGAAGACAGAAATTAGAATATAATCTACAGCAGGGGAAATAAGTATTGAACATGCTATGTTTTTTCCTTTCTATTTCTGAAGGAGCTGTTGACATGAAATTGAGCCAGATTTCCGTAAAAACCCAAACAATACAAACATAAAAATAAAACAAAACAATCTGAATGATGACAAGGAAATGACACAAGGAGAAAGTACTGAACTACTGAAACGTATTTAATACTTTATATAAAAGGTTTTTTTAGGGATGGCAGCTTAAAGACGCCTCTCATTTAAAGAATGAAGTCACATGAATTGCTCAGGTGTGTTTTTTTCCACAGACTTTAACATAGTGTAAAACTCTTGATGGTTCTGTGGATCTCGTCTATCGAATCTGTTCTTTATTTTGTATTTTCTATTGGATTCAAGTCAGGTGACTGGCTGGGCCATTCTACATCTTGATTTTCTTTCTCTGAAATATTTGAGAGTTTCCTTGGCTGTGTTTCATCTTCATCATCATAGTGATGTTGGACTGAAGCAGCTAATGTACAATGACGAAGGGCTGAAGACTGGGCTTTTACTGCCTTACTACACCTCCCTTTCTTCATGTGTTCAATATTTTTACCCTGCGTTATTTCATTTTATTACACATAATTTAATTTGTGAACTAATTAGAGTTGTTTTCTTTGCATACATGGATTTCTTCGGCTATTACCAACATCCGGTGAAAATTTCAAGTCGCCAACTTTAGAAATGTTTTCTGAGAAAAATGGTGACATGTTCAATACTTATTTTCCCCATTGTATGTAACAGTAGGTCATATGTCATAACAATAATTATTAGATTTTTTTCAAACCATTAGGTTTTATAATTTGTGAGCAAAAGCTTATTATTTAAATGTAATTAAATAATAAATTAATGTAATTAATTTTATTAATTAAATTAATAAAATGTAATTAAAAGATAAATAAAAATTGTTATTAAAATAATAAAATAACTTTAATGATCATTAAATATTTTAATAAGACTTTACAATAAAATTATAATGGCTATTTTTTAAATTACTGTATTTATTAACATGAACAAATAATGAACAACACAGTTAATACAGCATTTATGCATCTATAAAAATAAATAATATAAAACCCTTGAACAGGCATTGTAACCAACTGGTTCACCTGTTATTCATATGTTCTCATTATTATTTTAATTGCTTATTACTATATATCAGAGTTGTGTCAGCATATTATTTAATACAAGATGTGAAAATTATTTTCAAGGAGTGCACCTTAAAGGGTTAACAAGCATGAATTTGTATTTTAATAATGCATTAGTAAAGGTTGAACTACGCTTAATAAATGTTCTACATGTATTGTTCATTATTAGTCTATGTTAGTAAAAACATTAACTAACATTAACGTATGAATATTGTAAAGTGTGACAGATATGTTTTATTGTAATAAGAAAAGGTCAGAATAAGTATGTGGTGTCATTTTTACATATAAATGTTATTATTATCAAACACTACTTGATTTAATTTTATTTTCCACTACAGCTCCAGTTTAATGTTACTGCCAGTACAGTACATCATTCATTAATATGGTGTAAAGCACATCTAACCCGGATTTATCCCTAACGTACAGTTGATGTCAGAATTATTAGCCCCCCTTTGAATTTATTTCTCTGTTTTAAATATTTCCCAAATGATGTTTAACACACAAGGAAATTTTCACAGTATGTCTGATAATATTTTTTCTTCTGGAGAAAGTCTTATTTTTTTATTTCGGCGAGAATAAAAGCAGTTTTTATTTTTTAAAAAACATTTTAAGGTCAATATTATTAGCCCCTTTTAGCTCTATTTGTTTTGATAGTCTACAGAAGAAACCATCGTTATACAATAAATTGCCTAATTACTCTAACCTGCCTAGTTAACCTAATTAACCTAGTTAAGCTTTTAAATGTCACTTTAAGCTGTATAGAAGTGTCTTGAAAAGTATCTTGTAAAATATTACTTACTGTCATAATGGCAAAGATAAAATAAATTGGGGAAAAAATTAACGAGGGGGTGGGGGTGTAATAATTCTGACTTCAACTGTATATATTCTATTAAAAACTCCATGTCCATCTGGATACATAAAATGTGTTGACTATTTAACGAAATCTATTAAAATTCCAGTTTTGATAAGATCATTCTTAAAGATTTGACTCAAAATAACAATGTGTTCATGAATCCAACACAGCCTCGCCTCTCATAATCTCTCATTGAAGCGCCAAGGAGATTTAGGGCAGAAGTCAAGGTTTTTGCTGAATAATGACTTGAACTTCAGTGTTTTTCATATATAATATAACTGTAATGAAACCTTAGAAAGCATGGATTATTATAGACCAATTTTATGATGTGTTTTTTTTTTATTTTTTTCAGTCATCATGCAACTTCATACCTCCAGATTCTATTATGTTGAAAACAATCCAAGGAATTAGACTTCATGTGTTTCACGGAAGCCGGAAAATGACATAAAGCTGAGTAAATATAGACTGAATTGTTCTTTTTGGGTAAAATCTGCCCTTAATTTGAAACATTTTTTTAGAAGTAGGAAATATCTGAAATGACATGAAACTGAGTAAATAATGACTGAATTTTTTTTTGGGGTGACATTAATTTGAAATGTGTTGTGCAGTGGAGGATTTAGGCATAGGCAATATGGGTGATCGGCCAGGGCGGCATCTTGCTGGGGGCCGCATTGGGGAGATGTTGCAAAAAAAAAAGTACTCCAGTAAAAGCTTTGAGATAAGATTTACTTTATGCAAGTGTATTAATTTAGAGTGTTAATCCCAGAATAAAGACGTTAGGGGCTATTCACATTTGCTGTCTTTTGTTATTCTTTATCAATAAGCCATACTGCTCCTGATCCCGGTTGTTTACATGCACGCCAATATGCGTTGACATGCAAGTCGACAAAACTAAAGTTTATATAATATGATGATGATGTTACTTTGACCAAGCATGGCTATGAAGCAGAAAGGAGGGATAAAGAGTCAGGGAGGAAACTACTTTATAACATTAATTCTAGGCCATGAGTTGGGGCTAAGGCAAGATTGTTTAGTATTTTATAGAATTGTATAATTAATATTCATGCAAAAGTCTTAGCATATAACTCCAATTGTGTTTTTACATTGTTTTTCAATTACATTTAGGATTGATTTCTGATATTTATTTAGAAGAATAATTTTATAATAATAATAATAATAATAATACTACTACTACTACTACTACTAATAATAATAATAATAATAATAATAATAATAATAATAATAATAGTACTATTAATAATAATAATTTTATTTATTTATAATAAATATAAACAAATTTTTATGTTTATTGCAAATATGTATTTATATTAATCTTTCAGTTGTAGAATTTAAAAATGAATTAAACAGAAAATATATATGTATTTGTTTATATATTTAAATATTCATACATACATACATACATACATACATACATACATACATACATACATACATACATACATACATACATACATACATACAGTTAAAGTCAGAATTACTAGCCCCCCTAAATTATTTTTTACCCTGTTTATTTTTTCCCCAATTTCTGTTTAAAGGAGTGCATATTTTTACAGCACATATCTAAACATAATAGTTTTAATAACTCATTTCTAATAACTGATTTATTTTATCTTTGCCATGATGACAGTAAATAATATTTTACTAGATTTTTTTCATACACTTCTATACAGCTTAAAGTGACATTTAAAGGCTTAACTAGGTTAATCAGGTTAACTAGGCAGGTTAGGGTAATTAGGCAAGTTATTGTATAACGGTGGTTTGTAGACTATCAAGAAAAAATATAGCTTAAAGGGGCTAATAATTTTGATCTTAAAATGTTTTTTTTAATTAAAACTGCTTTTATTCTAGCTGAAATAAAACAAATAAGCCTTTCTCCAGAAGAAAAAATATTATCAGACATACTGTGAAAATTTCCTTCCTCTGTTTTATATATATATATATAATTACAAATATAATATTATATAACACTTCTACCATTTCACCAATTTTATGATGCACTTTTAAAAATGTGTAGCTGTTCTGTAGCTTTATTGCTCTAGATTTCATTACGTTGAAAACAATACAAATAATTAGACTTCATATGTTTCATGAAAGCAGGAAAATATCTGAAATTACATGAAACTGATTAGAATAATGACTGAATTGTTCTTTTTGGGTGAACTCTGCTTTTAATTTGAAACGTTTTGTGTGTTTTTGCATCAACACTTTTTTTTTTCTCAACCCAAAAAAAGCCTCCCTGTGGCATCATGTTTGTGTCAAATCTATTGGTTGGTTTTCTTATATAACATAACTCGAACATAGGTAAAGAAGGCATGGATTATTATAGACCAATTTTATGATGCGTTTCAAATCATATAGCATTTTTGCTATTACATTGAAAACAATGCAGGAATTTGACTTTATATGTTTCACAGAAGCAGGAAAATATCTGAAATGAGATGAAGCTAACTAATTAATGACTGAATTGTTATTTTTGGGTCAACTCTGCCCTTAATATGAAACGTATTGTGTGTTTTTTTTGCATGAAGATTGTTTTTCTATCCAATAGGAGCTTCCCAGTGGCATCAAGTTTGTCTCAAATCTATTGGTTGTACATTATCTCAGGGCGCACATTGGAAAACGATGATGTGTACTGAAATTTATGGAGCGAGAAACCACTCTCTTTTTCTCTCCACTCACCTTCTCTTCTTCCCTCCATTGTCTGGTTGCTTGCCAATCGTCACGTCTTCCTACACTCCTACACACATCTTTACTTACTTACTCTGCTCTTCTCTCTCACATGTAATTTCTCCCCCTTTTTTCATGGCCTCTCCATCTCTGCACCCTTTTCTCACCCTCTTGTTCTCTAGAGGTCCTTTTATTCTTTCTTTACATCCTTGAAGCCTCCACTAGCTTCTATGCTCTCTTCTATTGCCCAAACAAGTGCACACACACACACAGGCATACACACATGCACACACACAGCAGTCTGCGTTAATGAAACATTAATGGGGCACAGACTGTGCCTCCTCTGCAGTCAGAGTTTGATCCTTACCCTTCAAAGCAAATCACACACATACGCATACACACACACACACACACACACACACACACACACACACACAAGCAAAACGCAATCCTCTGCATTACCAGAACATTGTGTAAAGATAAAACACCCAGTGCGTCAGATACTTCAATGTTTTTTAGGAGTTTTCTGTCTGAAGAGGTGATTAGAAAACCCCTTTCAAGTTCCGTTAGCGTTGTCTGAGGCCTCTTATCCAGCAACATCAAACACCACAAAAACACACACACAAATGGGGTTCACACATTTCAATACAGCAGTCGTTCTCAACGAGTAGTTTGCAGCCAAAATATGTTTAGCAGGTCTTTTGTAATAGGTGTATGATGGGCTAGGATTTAAGACAGGCTAATCCATCCACCCATTCATACATACACCCAATCATCTATTTATACATCCAATCATCCATTCATCCATCCATCTATCCAATTATATATCCATCCATACACCAAATCCATCAATTATCTGTCCATCCATCGATTCATACATCCAATCATCAATCCACACAAACAATCATCCATCTACCCATCCATCCAATTATGTATCCATCCATAGACCAAATCAGCCATCCATCTGTCCATCCATCCATCACCCAATCAACCATGCATCAGTCCATCCATCCATCCATCCATCCATCCATCCATCCATATATTCCTCAATCCAACCATCAAAACATCCATCAATTCAATCACCCATCAATTTATTTAAGCACCTGTCAGTCCATCCAATTAATACTCATTTCTCAATCCAATCCTCCATCCACTCATCCTTACATCTGTCAAACCCTTTATCAATCCATCCATTCATCCATCCATCTATCTATCCATCCATCCAGTCATCCATTAAATTAATCATCCATTTCTCAATCCAATCATCCAACCATCCATCCATACAGCCAATCATCTCTCTATCCATCCAATCATCTATCCATCCATATACCAAATCAACCATCCATCTTTCCATACCTCCATCCATCCAGCCATCCATCCAATTAATCATCCATTTCTCAATCCAATCATCCAACCATCCATCCATACAGCCAATCATCTCTCCATCCATATACCAAATCAACCATCCATCTTTCCATACCTCCGTCCATCTATTCATCCATCCATTCAATTCGACCACCAAATCATCCATCAACCCAATCACCCATCCACCCATTTAAGCATCCAATCATCCATCTATCCATGCATCCATCAATCCATCCATCCATCCATCCAATCATCAATTTATCCATTTAGTCATCAATCCATTTAGTCATCAATTTCTCGATCCAATCATCCATTCATCCCTCTATCCATCCATCCATCTATCCATTTATCCATTCATACACCCAATCAACCATCCACATGTATATCCATCCATTCATCCATCCATCCACCTATCCATTCATCCATCCATTCAATCATCTATCCATTCATCAATCCAACCATCAAATCATCCATCATCACAATCACCCATCCACCCATTTTAACATCTAATTATCCATCTATTCATGCATACATCCATCCATCCATCCATCCATCCAATCATCCATAAATATGTCGATCTATCCATCCATGCATCCAATCATCCACCCATCTGTCCATCCATATATACAACTATGGTAAAAATTAAGAGATCAACTGGTAATTCTCAGCTTTTATGTGTTATTTTTATAGTTATTTGTTTGTGAAAAAACGTATTTTGTTTAATTCAGATGAGAAAATATAAAAGGCAATTAAAAAAAAAATAGAAATAGAAATAAATGTAATTATTAATTTTTTTTAAAAATAAGGAGTATATAATTATATAATTAAGTAGTAACACTCAAGTAGGGGTGCCACTTCAAATGTATTTGAGCTTTTCAATAAATCTAAAAAAAGTACATTGAAATATTTATTTATTTACATGTATTTTTTATTTTTATTTATTTTACCAGTCAGAGAGGGCAGCAATGAGGTGTTTTATGAATACATTCTTGAATATGTCATAAGTGCCCACTTGCCTTATTTCTAAACGGACTGTCATTTTGAACAAAACATTTGAATAAATGATTCAGTGACCCACATCTGATGTTTAACTGCCACCACAGTTCATGTCAGCTGGTAGTATAACTCCACCTGAATGTATGTATAGGTACATTATTGAGGGTCAGAATCATGTATTTCCAATGAGCCTGGGTTGTAAAAACAACTCTGGCACTGTGTTGCATCACCACAAATCTGTGTTTTGAAGCAAAACCATTTGAGACAGTCTTTATGATGGTGTGCTGAAGTGAAACCAGTAAACAGACTGGTGAAAACAAGCCATAGTTTTAGCTTCCTCCAAGATACAGATAATTATTCACCTATAATTCTGCAGAATACTGGTGTATCCATGAAAGACAAATGGTAGGCTTTCATACACAGTTGAAGTCACAATTATTACCCCCACTGTGAATTTGTTTTTCTTTTAAAACATTTCTCAAACAATGTTTAACAGAGCAAGGAAATTTTCACAGTATTTCCTATAATACTTTTTCTTCTGGAGAAAGTCTTATTTGATTTATTCAGCTAATAAAAGCAGTTTTTATTATTTAAAAATATTTTAAGGTCAAAATTATTAGCCCCTTTAAGCTATTTTTTCCCCCCGATTGTCTACAGAACAAACCATCGTTATACACTGGCTTGCCTAAATACTCTAACTTGCCTATTTAAGTCTTTAAATTGCACTTTAAGCTGAAGACTGAAAAATATCTAGTTAAATATTATCTACTGTCATCATGGCTATGATAAAATAAATCAGTCACTAAAATTGAGTTATTAAATGTATTATGTTTAGAAACGTAATTTATTACGTTATTATGTTTAGAAAAAGTGTCTTCTTTCCATTAAACAGTAATTGAGGAAAAAATATATATACAGGGGGCTAATAATTCAGGAGGAATGAATTCTGACTTCAATGACAATGAATTCTGACTTCAACTATATCTAAAAAAATAGACCATAGAAAATCAAATGCGAGACAGATAGGTTTCCCTTTCCTCTTTCTTGACTTTCTCCTTCTCTCTTTCCATCCTTGCACACAGTTTATGCGGGTATGTGCTTTTGACAGTCAAAGGCCACACCACTGGGCCTCGATGGGGCGTCTGAGCTTTCACTGACACTCACTCTCAAATGCTTCATGCTTAAATCCCAGCGCTTCTTTCTTCTGCTTCTCCGCTCTCTGTAAAATAAGTTTTTGAGAAGCTCAAGCTGAGGAGCAAGTAAGGCCAGTGGTGGGACATTGTGATACACTAAACCCCTTGACACGGAGAGATGAAGTCTTTGCCTTGCACCGGCTCACTTCATTTCTTGCCGACTTGTGGTTAAATAAACAAACACAGACACACACACGTACACATACAAGACACACATACTGTATTTGTACTGCTTCAAAAAGCAAACCTCAGGCACAAACTGAACAGGAAAGAAATCCCAAGTATTTTCTTCAGTGTATTTCCTTTTCTTTTCTTTCAGCAAAGGCTACATTTATTAAAAAAAGAAATGACAGAAAGTATTTTTTAGCATTGCTAAATTTCAATTTACAAATAAACGCAGCCTTGGATATATTAAAAGGGATAGTTCATTTAAAATGAAAATTTACTTACTGTTTAAACACCCTCAAGCGGTTTCAGACCTAAAAACTAAAGAAGATATTTTTCTGAAAACATGTAAATTTAGACTTCCATAGTAGGAAAACAAATTTTGAGCCAGCCAATCACATGGCACCAACTCAATGCATTTAGGCATATAGACATGGCCAAGAGGATCTGGTGCAGTTCAAACCTAGCATCAGAATGAGGGAAGAAAAGTTATTTAAGTGACTTTGAATGTGGCTAGTTGCTGGTGACAGACAGGCTGGTCTGAGTATTTCAGAATAACCTACTGGGATTTTCAACACAACCATCACTAGGGTTTACAGAGAATGGTCCAAAAAATAGAAAAAAATTGAGTGAGCGGCCGTTCTGTGGGCGCAAATGTCAAAGGAGAATGGCCAGCCTGGTTCAAGCTGATAGAAAGGCTACAGTAACTCAAATAACCACTCGTTACAACCGAGGTATGCAGAAGAGCATCTCTGAATGCACAGCACATCAAACCTTGAGGCAGATGGGCTACAGCAGCAGTAGACCACACTGGGTGCCACTCCTGTCAGCTAAGAACAGACAACTGAGACTACAATTCGCACAGGCTCACCAAAATTAAACAATAGAAGATTGGAAAAATGTCGCCATGTCTGATAAGTCTCGACATTCAGATGGCATCAACTTCAGAACTTCAGAATTTGGCATCAACAACATGAAAGCATGGATCCATCCTGCCTTGTATCAACAGTTCAGGCTGCTGGTGGTGGTGGTGTAATGGTGTGGAGGACATTTTCTTGGCACACTTTGGGCCCATTAGTACCAATTGAGCTTGTGTCAATGCCACAGCCTACCTGAGTATTGTTGCTGACCATGTACCTCTCTTTATGACCACAGTGTACCCATCTTCCGATGGCTACTTACAGCAGGATAAAATTCCACTGACTGGTACGGTACGGTTCGGGTCAGTACGGGTCACCTTCAGACTGCCTCGTAAAAAACTACGAGGCACAGGGTAGATTCTGCTCTACTCCATGGCTTTGTGGCTGTTCATCAAGACAACGACAAGGTTTGTTTGAGCCCGGGTTGATCATGGCTCGTTATTATATGTATATATATAATTCTGCTGTAATCTCTCGCTGTGTATTTAAAACATGGCGGGTTTTTTGTTTTCATTCTGGCTTGTTGTGTAAGCGAGTGACGTATCTCTGTAAACCAATAGTGTTCAGCTGCGCGTCTAGCTTCGCCTTTTGGTACCTTTTCTCGTGCTTGGTACCCTTTTGAAAGGGTGCCGAAAGAGTGGTACGATGTACCGTACCGTACCACTCAGTGGAAACGGGCCACAAGGCACCATGTCATAAAGCGCAAATCATCTCAGACTGGTTTCTTGAACATGACAATGAGTTCACTGTACTCAAATGGCCTCCACAGTCACCAGAACTTAATCCAATAGAGCACCTTTAGGATGTGGTGGAATGGGAGATTCACATCATGGATGCTATCCATGATGCTATCATGTAAATATTTACCAAAAACTCTGAGGAATATTTCCAGTACCTTTTTTAATCTACATCATGAAGGATTAAGGCAGTTCTGAAGGTAAAAATGGGTCCAACCCGGTACTAGTAAGGTGTACTTAATAAAGTGGCCAGTGAGTGTGTGTATATGTATATATGTATATATATATATATATATATATATATATATATATATATATATATATATATATATATATATATATATATACACACACTGTATATAGTGTGTTCAATAGAAGTAAGAAAGTCAAACAGGCTTGGAACAAGCAAAAAAATAGGTAAACGATTGCTGAATTTTCAGTATTGGGTGAACTATCCCTTTAAAAACATTAACTGCAGCAAGAGTAACTAATATTTTGGGGGGTATTTTTTTGTACAATGTACAAAATGTGTATTAAAAACACAAACATGTTCACACTATAAGAAACTGAAATATATATTCAATTAGACAATGAGCTATTTAACATTTTGCAAGCCTTAAAACTTCAAAACACAAATGAAGCTGAGGATTTCTGTGTAGCTCCACAGCATTCCAGCCCTATCTGAAAAATGATGCAAGACTTTGGACTTGATCAAAATTTCAGAGTGTTGAGTAAGCAAGTGTTCTGACTGATTCTAAACTCCTATAGATGTTGCTTGGTCATTTGGAAGTCGATGAATGGAAAGCAGCAGTGCATATTACATGATCAGGCTTTCTGCCAACAGTGGCTTATGATCTCTCCAAAATGTAGTCCTGGAGCTGATCTTTGCAACAAGACTGAAAATTCACATTTTTGACAACATGTCTGCTTTAAGAAGACTTCAGGTTTCATGCAGTTGTGTGGGTGAACTGCTGGCTTCATAAATAGCCGAACAAGTGTGAATTTGATGCTCTGACAAAAAAGCAGTCCAGAAGATGTAGTGAACTGCTGCAGGTCTTTCCAGAAAACAAATATTCAAGTACAAATGTGCACAAAGGCATACTTTTTTACTTTTATTTTTTTTTAGATAAAAAGCCACAACTGCCTTTCTAACTTTTTTTCATCTTGTGGCAGAAATGGGTTTTCATACAGCATGAGATTGAGCAAATGACTGCAATTTCATTATTGAGCAAACTGCTCCTTTAACCATTCTTGGAAAAGTTGAACCCCAACAGTTACAGTTCATTTGTGCGATACAACATTAGCAGTAGTACATTGAAGCCATTTTGAAAAGCGCTCAGTGAAAGTTTTTGTAGACTTTTCTTAGAAAGAATAAAAACCTTAAAGGGATAGTTCACCAAAATGAATATTACATTGTCAATTACTCTCCATAATGTGGCTTTAAACTTATCTTATATGACCATCTTTCTTCTATTGAACATGAAAGAAGATATTTTAAAGAATGCTGGATGCTGGAAACACATTGACTTCCATAGTTGGAACAAAATACTATGGAAGTCAATGGATTCTGGCTACTACCGTAGCGTTCTCCAAAATATCTCCTTTTGTGCTCAACATAAGAAACTCAGATAGGTATTAAACAAGTGAAGGGTGATTAAATTTTTGAGTTCATTTTTGAATGAACTATCCTTTTAAAGAACATGTATTGAAAATTCAACCCAGGCTCATTATGGATATGTATCCAGGTATACATTTCTGGGAAAATAACAGTGAAATAAGAAACTAAAGGCACGTCTGCTTGCACTTTTTGTTTTTGGAAATCCACCAAGGCCAATGTGTACACATTTTGATAATCTCAAATTACTCGCGAGCGACATCTTCTTACTTAAATCCACCAGAGCCTGTGTTGTGTAAATTAAATAATAAAATTTAACTTTTTGACTATTTTAAACGCAGATAACTTTTTTGCATTATGCAATAACTTTGCACTCTGTTAAATCAGTTTATAATGAATTAAATATTCCAAGTCTAAATGACTTCATAAATCATACTGATCCAGTGATTGTGTCTTACTGTATCGGATTATCTGGTTTGCAGAAAAAAAAAGATTATATTTGAATAGAAATGTAAAATCTCAGTCCAGAAAACCATTTAAAGTGCATTACTCACATAGATTGCCTTCATGACACTTTTATAGAGCTTTTGCATCATTTTTTAAACTTTAAAACTGCAGTCACCATTTCTTGCAACTGCATGAAAAACAAAATCAACCAGTGACATTTTTCTTTTATGTGCCACAGATAAAAAGGTTGGTTTGGAATTCAGCAACACTTTATATCCTCAGACCATGCAGCAACATTTTATTTTTTTTTAGAATTAAAGTTTATATCTTGCAATTCCTGGTTTAAATTTGCCATTTACAACTTCTTTCCTTTAAATTGAGATAAAAAAAGCCACAACTGCCTTTCTAACTGAATCCCACAGTTCCACACAGTTATAGTTCATTAAGTTTTACACTGTTTTACACCGTTTACACTGTTTTAAAATGGCATTTTAGAATGAAATCAATCCACACTGGCGTTTCCTCTGGCATATCTGAAAGCTCACCGTCAACACTAAACAGCTAAAAACAAAAATCACGTGACCACACACACACTCGCTGCAGAATATGTGCACGTCTGTGCTCCAGGCAGTCAGTGGGTGAGCACACCTTCCCAGGTGAGAGCAGCGTACGTCTAACATCTTGTCTATATCCAACAACATATTCCCTGACTTTGGTATTTTACATCTTTTACTTGTTTTCAGGTGTTTTAGCTGAGCACAAAGATGAGCTAATATTTAATTTATGTAACCATATACACTGATTCTGGATATTTGACAGATTACTTGCCTTTATTTTATTTATTCAGAACCCCCCCTTTTTTTTGCAATCTCTGAATGTAAATTCTTAATTAAGCGCAAAATTATATATATATATATATATATAATTTTTTTCTTTTCTCAAGTGCAATATTATCTGCAAATTTATTATTCGTAATTTTTATCGCAAAAAATGTTTGAAAAACTAAAGGTCTGTAAATGGTATAAACTTATTTTATTATTGATTGTCATTATTGATTATTAAAACTGATTTTCAGCAAAATAGGTATTTTCATATATATTTTAATGTAAATGAAAAGAGGCACTTATAGACTACGTTTTGTAATATGCATCGTTTTGTAATATGCATACAGTGAAGATGACGGTCATATAAATATGTAGCTACACAATGCCTTAACACTTTTTGTTAATATCATAATGAAAATAGGCAGTTCCTTATATCATGTTTTCATTTTATTGTTAAGATAGCAAAACAGCTTAGCCAGGTGACAATATAAAGTACATTGTTCCCTTTGAAGATTTGCTCGACGTGTCCCTGGGATTTTGTTTTCTATATCAAACTTGCGAACTTACAGCCGATTCGAAAGTTATCACTTAATTGAATGGGCATTATCAGCTGATAGATATGGGCCAGTAGGGGTCTTCTGCACCTACTGGTAGGCTCAGAAGGCTGTTATCATGGTTAATCAGCTATAGATCACGCCAGAAGTTAACGAGAATGATTTATATTGTTTATTACATTTCCCATTAATTGTATTTTAATAACACCCGCCCCTACCTCAATCTTAAACCCAACCATCACAATAATGCAAAACAGATCCAGATCCTGAGTCTTCTCTACTAGTATAGCTGATTAACTATGTGGATGAATAATAACATCCTTCTGAGCCTACCAGTAGGCGCAGAAGGCCCCTACTGGCCCACTAGGCCCACAAGGAATCTGCGGGTGCAGAAATCTGCGGATTTCTGCAGTCCATTATTGAGTCTATGTAATTACTTGTGTAAAAATGTGTGTACATTTATATTTATTCCGATTTTAAATTAACTTCACCATTATTATTGTGATATAATATTATTAATATTACAATGTTCATATGATTAATTTACAATACAGTTTGTAAAGTAATATCTTCTGTCTTTAAGTAGAGATGTAATATGAGAGACTTGCTTTGTTTAACAAATAAGTGGATCTAATTGGATTTGCATTGTAAACATTAAACAAAATTTAAAAAATCTATTATTTTTATTTCATATTTTAAGGTTATGATACTTCTAAAATCATTCCGCATATATATATATATATATATATATATATATATATATATATATATATATATATATATATATATATATATATATATATATGTATGTATGTATGTATGTATGTATGTATGTATGTATGTATGTATGTATATGGATGGATGGATGGATGGATGGATGGATGGATGGATGGATGGATGGATGGATGGATGGATGGATGGATGGATGGATGGATGGATGGATGGATGGATGGATGGATGGATGGATGGATGGATGGATGGATGGATGGATGGATAGATAGATAGATAGATAGATAGATAGATAGATAGATAGATAGATAGATAGATAGATAGATAGATAGATAGATAGATAGAGATTTTTTTTTTAGTTTACAAAATTCTCCACAGAAATAGCAAAACATGTCCGCAGATTCTGTCTGGCTCTATATCTATTAGCTGATGACCACTGATAATGCCCATTCAATCGAGTGCTACCATTCGAAGAGGGTGGAACTTTCAAGGAATGAAAGCAAGACTGAAATTTGTGTACTTGATATTGAGAAAAAGCCCCAATCAAGTTTTGCGAATGTCTGCTGTCACACCTCCATTTTCAGATGTCACTATTTTTCCCCCATCCACACTGACTCAGAGCAGAACCATTTTAAAACCGAAACGGCCTCTTCAGCATTCTTTTTTCGTGGCTCGAAAACTCAGGGGTAGTGTGGACAAAATGCGTAACCATGGCAAAAGTTATGCGTTTTAAAACTAAAATGTATTAGTGTAAACGGAGCCTAAGACTATCCAACATTATCTTTGGTCTTGGTGTTTGACTTGTTTTAGATTGCTTTCATAACTCCTTCACAGCATTCACAAACACACACACACCTCTCTCTCTCTCTCTCTCTCTCGCTCTCTCAGTCGGTTTATTTATTAATCTTTATATGCAGTGAGTATCAGAGTTGCCAGAGATGCCGTCCACAAGCGTGGTTGCAGTCAGACGAGAGGGCAGTTTCCATGGCAACTGAAAGACCAGACCCAACTCTATGTACCAGAGCTGCCAATCAAGCGGCAAAAAGAGAAAAGAGAGATAGAGAGAGATGAAGAAAAAAAGACGAAGGACGAATATCTTTTCATGAAGGTTGAGGAGATTGAAATGCCATCATCCTTTCAGTTCTACGCAGCACACGAACACAGATGTACACACACGCATTCACTTCAGCAGCCCATTCAGAGTCAAGCCTGCAGAGTCATTTACATAAGCTCAAATCCAAGCAATGCCAAGTCCTCAGACAGATATTTGCACATCTTGGATAGAAAATATGTCAAAATATTAATTGGAACAGTTGAAATGACTTTTTTCTTATCGTAGTGTTATCGTAAAGTGGATCTGGAGAGCTCATATTGTACATATGTGCTGATTAAAAATGGGTGTTACTCACCTTTTGTGATCAACATCATTGTCGCCCAAGCAGTGGGGAGAGAAAGAGAAAGAACAGAAAGTAGATTAATTAAACTGGAAGTCAGTAATTAAATACAGCATGTTAGAATAAAAACTGTTAGTATCAAACAGGAAATGTATTTAGATTCTCTATATTGCAGCACTTAAAATCCCCAGGCTGGCTCCACACTAGAACAGAACAATTGTTCTGCATGCAAATGGGTTTCAATTATGCCATATGGGAGAATACCTGGGCCATTTACTGGCAGAAATGTGTTTTGACTGACAGGTGTATAATAATGCTTTCTACTCATTGTGAGCAATGGTTTTTAGAGCCGCGGTTTACACAGATCTTTCATGTAGATAGGAAGGAGACTCTGCACTTATGGAGTTTTTCTGCAGCGGATGTCATCATGGTTGGGTACATTTATAAAGCAGTGAATGGTACCACTTTTTTTTGCATTCATATTTGTTTAAATTATACAAGAAAACAGTTCACGATATTGTTTTCATGACATTCAAAAAAGAAAATATGTGAGACTCATAATGCTAGCTAGAAGTGACAATGTCAAACTGACTGTCACGGCCATAGACACTGCATTAGTGTTGTGATCACCAGCAATCTAGCAGTTGCAAATTGCTGGAGAACTACACATCTACCACTGAAATGAACTACAGTTCCCATTCTGCACTTCACACACACACCAGTTCCAGTTCTCTCCCTGATTGCACATAGCTGATGCTTGTAAGGTCTAATGACTAGGACTATTTATATACCTCACTTTAGCATACACATTGCTGAGTCTTGTTTTCCAACAAACATTACAAAGTGTTTTTCCCTGTTTTTCCTGCTGTGTTTTTTTATTTTTGTCTTGTTTACCATTTTGCTGCCTAAATGGTCAATTTGCTTGTTTTTGACTACTCCGTATGGAAGAAAACCTGGGCCATTTACTGGCAGAAATGTGTTTTGATTGACAGGTGTATAATAATGCTTTCTACTCATTGTGAGCAATGGTTTATTTAGAGCCACAGTTTTACACAGATCTTTCATGTACATAAGACGGAGACTCTGCACTTATGGAGGCTTTTACATTTCTGGGTTTTTCTGCAGCGGGAAGTCATCATGTTTAGGTAAATTTATAGAGTAGTGAATGATAGAGTACCACCATTTTTTTTGCATTCATATTTGTTTAAATTATACAAGAAACAGTCCACGATATTGTTTTCATGACTTTCAAAAAAGAAAATATGTGAGACTCATAAGGCTAGCTAGAAGTGACAACAATGTCAAACTGACTGTCGCGGCCATAGACACTGCATTAGTGTTGTGATCACCAGCGATCTAGCAGTTGCAGATTGCTGGAGAACTACACATCTGCCACTGATCTAAACTACAGAACCCATCATGCACCTCACACACACACACACCAGTTCCGTTCTATCCCTGATTACACACAGCTGATGCTTGTAAGGTCTAATGACTAGGAATATTTTTACACCTCACATTTACATACACAGACTTGTTTTCCAACAGAACATTACAACGTGCTTTTCCCTGTTGGCCTGCCATGTTTTTGATCCTTATCTTGTTAATTGTTTTTGATTCTTTGCTGCCTATCCTGACCGTTTGCCTATTTTGACTATGCCATATTGGAGAATACCTGGGCCATTTACTGGCATAAATGTGTTTTGACTGACAGGTGTATAATAATACTTACTACTCATTCTGAGCAAGGTTTATTTAGAGCCACAGTTTTCACAGATCTTTCATGTTTGTTAAAAAGAGACTCTTATGGAGCCTTTTCACATTTATGGGTTTCTCAGCAGCAGAAGTCATCATGGTTGGGTAAATTTATAGAGCAATGAATGGTAGAGTGCCACTTTTTTGCATTCATATTTATTTAAATTATAAACTAACTCCACAAAAAGTTTTCATGACTTTCAAAAAAAAAAGAAAAAATGTGAGACTGATAATGCTAGCTAAAAGTGACAACAATGCCCAATTGACCGTCCTTCCCATAAACACTGCATTAGTGTTGTGATCACCAGCAATCTAGCAGTTGCAGATCATTGGAGAACTACATATCTGCCAATGAAATAAACTACAGATCCTAATCTGCACTTCACACACACACCAGTTCCAGGACTATTTATATACCTCCCTTCGACATATACATTGCTGAGTTTTGTTGTTTTTTTATCAATGGACATTATAAAGTGTTTTTTTTCCTGTTTGTCCTGCCATGTTTTTGATCCTTGTCTTGTTTACTGTCTTTGATTCTTTGCTGCCTATCCAGACCATTTGCCTGTTTTTGACTATGCCATATTGGAGAATACCTGTGCCATTTACTGGCAGAAATGTGTTTCGACTGACAGGTGTATAATAATACTTTCTACTCATTGTGAGCAATGGTTTTTAGAGCCACAATTTTAAAGATCTTTCATGTACGTCGGAAAGGAGACTCTGCAGAAGTGACAACAATGTCAAATTGACTTTCTATCCCATAGACACTGCGTTAGTGTTGTGATCACCCAGCGATCTAGCAGTTGCAGATTGCTGGAGAACTACACATCAACCACTTATATGAACTACACATCCCATCATGCACCTTACTCACACACCAGTTCCAGTTATCTCCCTGATCCTCTCCCTGACACAGCTGATGCTCGTAAGGACTAATGAATCGGACTATTTATACACCACACTTTGACATACACATTGCTGAGTTTATTTATCCAAAGAACATACAAAGTGCTTTCTCTGTTTGTACTGCCATGTTTTTTGATCCCCATTCTCTCCTGACCATTTGCCTGTTTTTGACAACGCACATGCAGTCCACATGCAGTTTTGATCACATTACTGCTGCCACTGCAATGATCTGCTTGTTAATTTCACGTTCCATCCCTTTCTCACTCATGAACAAAACCCCAAGAACTCCTACTTGAACTCTTCCACCTGGGGTAAGGACTTTCCTCCAACCTGAAGATGGCAAACCCACTTTTTCTGGTGGAGCACTTAACTTTTAAATTATGCACATAGTTTGTTCACTTGACAATTATAAGGCAATGAGTTTAATCCCTTTTTTTAGTCAACTAATCTCTTTTTACAGTGTAAATGTCAATGTTTTTGGTGTGAACTGCAGTCAGTTTGACTCTAGCTTATAGACTGTCTCCCTCTTCTGATACTCTCTGCACACTCCTTTGAGCCAGTAGTTATGGGACCAAATGCAGTCTACTGTCTCCCAGTGCTGCGCTCTTGCTGTCTGGATGGCTTGACAGTGGGGAATGGATTTGTTCCCCTGCCCCTGAGGCAGATTGGAAATCTCCGGCTTGTCAGGTAGTGTGCTGGAATTATGGGAAGTGAGTGGCTTCTTATTTGTGGCTCGCCTGCTGCTACCAGGTGATGGATGGAGCAGTGGAAGCACTAGTCACTATGGCAGCTGTATGGATACTGCTTGGGTACAATCGTTGGGCCCCATTTTTCTCCTTGTGACTCCCTCACACAGTAACAGGCTCAAACTTTGTTTCTTAGTCTAGAAGTAAGGCAAGAACTGAAATATTGCTGTGTATCCTTTCATAAACTCGACAACTATTGCTATAAATACAAAATCATTTTGGTAACACTTTAGTTTAGACACAATTGATGCTATCAACTACTGGCTTGTTAACCTGCTTATTATTAACATATTAACTTTTATAGTAGTTAGTAAAGTATGATCTTATTCTGCATCCCTAAATCCTACCCAAAACCTAAACCCAACTTCTCCCTTACTAATTATTAATAAACAGCTAATTAGTTGTTTATTAAGCTAGTAGTGTTAGTCAATGGTTGTTAATAGAGTGGATTGTGACCTAAAGTGTTACCAAACATTTTGAAGAATTACATTTTATTTATTTCTTATTTCTAATAAGTATCTCTGGACCAAGTTGACTTTGTCGAATTATACTATTTTACTGTATTTTAAAATGTAAATTATTAAAGTAAGTTTCAGCATGCGATAATACTTTAGTTTAGAGTTGTGTTAAAATAAAATAATTAACATTAACCACTGGGTTATTACCTGCCTATTATTAAAATATTAACTGTTTAGTACTTATGGTCACACTTTATTTTGATGGTCCATTTGTTGAATTTAAGTTACATTGCATTAACATGCCAACTAATTGTCATTAGATTATAGGTGGACTGTTAGGTTGGGGTTAGGGTTAGTGTAAGTTGACATGTACTTACAAAATTTCTTATAGTCAGTTAAATGTCTGTTGAAGGAGCAGTATTAACATATTAAGCAGTTAGTCTAATAATACTACAAATGGACCATCAAAATAAAGTGTTATCATTTATTAAGCTAATAGTCTTAATTAATTGCTAATAGTAGTTAATGGCTAATAGTCTTAGTTAATAGACTTATAGTAGCTAAGAAGTCTAAGCTAATCATTTTAGCTAATGGCTTATTAATAGAGTGAATTGTTCATCAAAATAAAACCCATTATTCCCATTATGAACGATTATTTCAGTCTTTAGCGTCACATGATTCTTCAGAAATAACTCTACAATGATGATTTTTATTATTATTTATAAAAAACTTTTTTTGTATAATATTAGATGTCTTTGTCCTCTTTTTTTCTAGATTTTAAGATTCTATCCAGAAGGTAGTGCATCACATTTTTCACAAAAATGTTTATAAAAGTAATAATTTTAAGCAAAAATTAAGCATATATAAGTTATGTAATCAATTGTTATAATATATTACAATATTAGTATTTCACAATATTTATTTATCATCAGTATTTGATGTATTTAAATGCATATTCATCTACATGAAGTAAGTTTTTCATTTTCAATTTATACAAAAGGGTTATTATAGAAATATTTGATGACATTTCTTGAAACTATTGATGAGGATTTCTTAAACTATGTGTAATATAAAACAACAATGTTGACATGAAATGTATCAGACTTTCAGAGATAAAAAAATGAACATTTTACTCAAACACACGACCGTTCATTCATTCATTCATTCATTCATTCATTCATTCATTCATTCATTCATTCATTCATTCATTCATACATACATACATACATACATACATACATATATACATCCATACATACCATCCATCCATCCATCCATCCATCCATCCATTCATTCATCCATCCATCCATCATTCATTCATTTTCCTTCAGCCCAATCCCTGATTTCACATGAATATTAAAGCAAGGTAATTTCTGAGTAACAGAATTTTCAATAGTCTTTTTTAGAATTTTCAATAGTCTTCAGTCAAAATTTTTTCCCAATAGCTGTATGTGGGAATATTAATAAAAATAAAACATAAAATGAAAAATAAATTAAAACACTTCAGCCGACCAGGCCAGTTTGTTGTTGACTGAACGACTGACCGACCCATCCCCGTCCCTAAACCCAACCAATAGTGTTTTCATAAGCAATCTAGAAAAAGAAAGTTGTCGCAGCCATGTTTTTTCACCACGTTTTCAGTGTGTTGTTTATTTATTCATGTACTTTTTATTTTTATTTGTTGATTTTGTTTTACCTGGTTTCTTCGCCGTACTCAAATCCCTTCGTCAGGGTCAACTTCGCTCCACATCCCAAGTCCAGTGAGCTACTAAGCCAACTAACACCAGAAAAGCCTCCATAAGTCGCCGGTTCGCAACATCATACCACCTCGTATCGTTTATTTAAGACGATATACAGCCATGGCTACATAATTCAGGCTCTGTAGACATGGGTACGTATCCACAATGAGCCTGTGTTGATAAATAAAATTTGAAAGACCAAACTACCAACGATGTATCAAAACTGAAATAACTTAATACCTTTATCTTAATATATATATCTGAATACCTTAATAAACATCTAAATATGTATTTACGGCCATGATTGCTCTACTTGTACATTCTAATCGGTATACCCACATTGTGTCATGAAGACCCCAGCTGTGAGTGCAAATATGGTGTTAGAAAAGCTTTAACTGCGGGATTTACAGCTGATTTAAGTGGTTTAGAGTGGAATAGAGAGCATTTTTTTGCACAAATTTATTTACTCAACGCACTCTGGAGTTTTCACGCGGGAGAGACACATTTACCTCCTCATCTATTATTCGTTCCCCACAGCAATTCCACTTAGAGTATATATGCATACATTCACTAGAGCCATTTTGCCAGATTCTGTACAGTAAATGACGGCCGAGGAACGAGACTTCTCCCTCGCCTGCCAACCTGCTCACAGGCCGGTGGGACTCCATAAATCACGTGTGGATTACTCACAATCATTAAAATATAGGTGACTCAGATCACATTTTACAACAGGATGCCTCTTCAAGCCCACTGTGCCTTTCCTAAATGGCTGATGGGAGACAGTGAAAAATGACGGCATCATGCTGCTTTCCTGCCATAAATCATTCAGTAGACGTGCTCAGATGCACAGCTACAGCTGCACATTCACTGTATGGGCGGCACTCTGGCTTTTGTAGATTCACAGATTGCAGTGGTTATTGGGAAATGTGGTAAATGTAGGCCGCCAGATGTCTTTTTAGCATTTTTTAGTCAATGGATTGTGCAAAACTGTTAAAAATGTATTAAATAAATACATTTCTGGGCACTTTATAATAGTTGCACATTAGGAATCATTTAATAGCATTAGCAAATTTAGTTAATCATTTGTTAAGCTTAACTATATATTATTAAGCAGTTTACTTGTTTTATAAATATAGATAAAGTGGTGGTATTCTTGATTTATAAACACACGTATAATGTGCTTAATGACTGTATTTTCATACTTTGTTAATGACTATTTAACATTTATTAACAAGTACTGTTCACTAATAGTTGGTGTTAGCAAATCCACTCACCGGCCACTTTATTAAGTGCACCTGTCCAACTGCTCGTTAACACAAATTTCTAATCAGCCAATCACATGGCAGCAGCTCAGTGAATTTGTGCATGTAGACATGGTCAAGACGATCTGCTCAGTTCAAACCAAGCATTCAAACTGAGCATCAGAATGGAGACTTTGAACATGGCATGGTTGTTGGTGCCAGACGGGCTGGTCTGAGTATTTCAGAAACTGCTGATCTACTAGGACTTTCACGCACACAGAAAATCTAGGGTTTACAGAGAATGGTCCAAAAAAGAGAAAATATCCAGTGAGTGGCAGTTCTGTGGGTGCAAATGCCTTGTTTATGCCAGACGTCAGAGGAGTATGGCCAGACTGGTTTGAGCTGATAGAAAGGCAACAGTAACTCAAATAATTACTTGTAAGTACAACTGAGGTACGCAGAAGAGCATCTCTGAATGCACAACACGTCAACCTTGATGGGCTACAGCAGCAGAAGATCACTCCTGTCAGCTAAGAACTGTAAACTGAGGCTACAATTTGCACAGGCTCACCAAATTGGACAATAGAAGATTGAAAAAACATTGCCTGGTCTGATAAGTCTCGATTTCTGTGCAACATTCGGATGGTAGGGTCAGAATTTATCGTCAACAACATGAAAGGATGGATCCATCCTGCCTTGTATCAATGGTTCAGGTTGCTGGTGGTGGTGTAATGGTTTGGGAGATATTTTCTTGGCACACTTTGGGCCCATTAGTACCAATTGAGCATCGTGTCAAAGCCACAGCCTTCCTGAGTATTGTTGCTCTCCTGATGGCTACTTTCAGCTGGATAACGTGCCATATCATAAAGTGCAAATCATCTCAGACTGGTTTCGTGAACATCACAATGAGTTCACTGTACTCAAATGGCCTCCATAGTCACCATACCTCAATCCAATAGAGCACCTCTGAGATGTGGAGAAATGGGAGATTCGCATTATGATAGTGCAGCCTACAAATCTGTAGCAACTGCGTGATGCTAGCATGCCAATATGGACCAAAATCTCTGAGGAATATTTCCAGTACCTTGTTTGATCTATTCTGAAGGCAAAAAGGGGTCCAATCCGGTACTAGTAAGGTGCACCTAATAAAGTGGCCGCTGAGGGTATATTAACATACAATAACTAATGATACATTAATATAAAGTGTGACCAACAATTGAAGTAGGGCATCTGTATTCTCTAAAAAAAACGAATAGCCAAAATTTTGGATTGAACTAAGGCACAGTTTGGGGTTTATGTCTCAGTAGCATCATAACAGCAAAACTAATGCATAAAAAATTACAAAGGAAAAACAAATAAAAAGAGAACATCGTATGCCTGATTAATTATACATTTCTGCAAAACAGTTTTTTTATTTGCCTGTTGTGAACGAATGCTGGTAGTGCTCGGGGTGGTAACCCAGTAGGTACTCCAACAATAAACAAATAGCAGAAATGAAGAAGTGATCAAATAAACGTCCCAGGGAGCTCCCACTTCACATCAGCTGTGACTAACCTCTCCACTGCACAAACAGCCCCGAGACAGGCCTGCTTTTATACGCTTCAGATTAAAATGATTCATTTGCCTTTTTTTATTTTCTTGCTGTGATTCTGCATCTCTTTAATGCTGTCTCCGTCACAGAGGAAACAAAGAAATCGGACAAATTCGCAGCTCCTTCTGTTCCTCATGAAATATCCAGTTTTAATTAGATTTTCAGACTTTTTTTGGTGAGGAAAGAGAGCATATTAATAAAACTTTAATGTCAGAGAAGCTGTTATATATGATAAAATAGTCATTATGGTTTAGATCAAAGCAGTCATCTAGAGTCATCGAATTCCTTGACCTGGTTCAGTATGTAATGTTCATCTACATTGCAAAGCCAATATTGAGATGATTTTGTTCTGCATATGATATTTATTTACCTAGCATACACTTTATGGGCATGTCCTTGAAAGCCATATCCAGTACACATGAGTCATGTGTGGTGAAGTTTAACATTATTAAAGCAACTGAGAAAAATCCACTGTCTTGAATGAATTTCTTTCAAAGGATTTTAAAAAGCTAATGTATTTACAGCATGTGCAATGCTTGAAAACCTGTAAAATGCCCATTTTGATACTGGATAAAAAAGATTTGTTTCTTCCTAACCAGGCTCATTCTGAAAACGTAGCCCTATATACATTTCTGGACATTGCGAAATACGTCCCAGGAGTTATGTTTTTTGCAGTTTTTGTTTTCACGAATACACCAGAGGCTGCTCTGTATGCTCTTGAGATCTCAAATTTTCTCTTGCGATTGCCATTCTTGCCTGCATTCTTGCCTGCTGTTCTCGGTAAATCCACCCAGATTTGGGAAATATTTCAAAAAGAATATATATATACATAACTATTTATTCATATTGCTTGGATAATGTGAGTAACATTCAGTAAAAAAAAAAAAGACTGTGAAATGGATCAGGTCTTAATCACAGCTGAAACATCTGGGAGCAAGCGAGCAGCACGCTAATGAAATGGCTAATAAGCATCTCCTTCCTCCTCTCTTTCTTCGCACACATGGCACAGAAATCTCAAGGACGCTGGTCCTTCTGTGGCACACGAGCAGGTTGCTGTTAATTACTGATTTTGACTCGAAGAGGCACGTTTCTTGCATCACCGACAGAACGGAAACGACCATACCTCGCTCTCACACAGAGACCAGGCAGCCGTTAAAGATGCGTGTGGGAGGAAGTGCCTGCGTCTGCCACTTAATGGCCATATAAGGGTGGGGGGAGGAAAAAATTGCTCGCTTTTCAGAGTGCCAATTATTTATTTGGGCATCTCATCTACTTTGAGGCTGTTTAGATGGAGTAATTTGATAGGTTGGGGTAGTGGGTCAATAGCTGGTTTTACTCCAGCCTGACTCAAGCGATTATCCACTAATAATCTTTAATTGCTATATTCTTTAGCAAATCTAAAGCCAAGCCACTGAAATCCTCAATGGAGTCACCAAAAGATGGTGTTTTTCTCCTTTAAGCCTTCCAAATAATCATCTGATGGCATTTCACATTGAATTGCAAAGTGAGAAAAGGCACTTAAAGCAGGCCAAAACACCTGAAAAAAGAAGCAGCAGCCAGCGGTACACAGGTATTTTTAAAGGCTGTGTGTGATTTGACAATATTCTATGATCTTGGGCAATCTTTTCTTTTTTTTTTTCATCTTCTTAAGTCACCTAGATGGTCGTGGTTCCATCTGTACTGCTCTTCAGATGTTCACTCAGCCAATCCGTTTGGAAAGAGAAAGGAAAAGACGCTTTCTCACAGGGATTGTCTCCCACTATAATCACGAAGAACACTTTGAAATGGCTTATAGCACACTCGTATCATATCTGCCATTCTGTTTCTCAGTGTGAGGTGGCACTGGCCGGATAATCTTCTCTGATCTTTCTAAAAATGAACTTTTACGTGATCTCCATTTTTTGTTTCAGGTTATGATCAGCAGAGCCAGAGAGAAGCTGTACACTTTTGGGAACAGAAAAAAGGGGAATTCTATAGAAGGGATTTAAGCCAGGTGATATATTCACAGAACAACCAACTTAACTCTACAATGCATAAAAGCAAACTGATTGACCTAACAGTGTATGATTTAAATGTTTTTGATTGTCAATTTCACAATTTAATTGTATATTTATACACATTAATTTTTTTTAAATATTTTTGTCAGTACAATTTATTTGTATTATTTATATTCAAGAGAAAGCATTAACGTACAAGATTTTGTCACAAATAATATAGTGCCTTTACCCAAAAAGTAATCACAAGATAAATTGCCAGAAAATCTGATCTAAATCAGAAAATTGCCATATAAATCTAAAGATTTTTCTGACTTTTTCTATTCAGTGACAACATGTAGAATTTATATCTAAAAATAAGAATACATTTTATTTGTTACATGAAATCGGGAATGTGTAGACTTTTGGGAAAAGAAAAAAAAGTGAAATTCTTTAGAAATTTTGGATTTAAACCTGCTGATATGTTTAAAGTTAAGTCTACAATGCATACAAGCAAGACTGATTGACCAAACAGTGTATGGCTTAATTGGTTTGGATTATCAGTTTTATTTTATTTTATTTATATTTATTAGTGGTGGGCCGTTATCGGTGCTGCGTGCTTAACGTGCTGCGTTAATGCGAGACTCGTCGTTAATATATTCTCAAAGTTGGGTTGGGAGGGGTCTATTCTACGCAAGCTGCAAGCTATGATGACTTTCATCTTGATATTTTAGCGCGGATGTATACCTGACCGGTGAGCCGTCTGACAAAAAGTGCCCTTCTGAATCAAATCAGCAGGATGCCGGACTTAAACTGCAGTTTGGCAGTTTCACTTTAACTCATAAATATTCATTCATGTCGTCGTGACAAACTGAGGTGTTAGACGCAAATAAGGAGTAAGGACTGATGAGAGTGTTATAGAATTTAATAACGCATGCTAATGGAAAGTAAAAAAATTGTGTTGTATGTGTCTGTATGTGTGTGTGTGTGTGTGTGCGTACGTGTGTGTGTGTGTGTGAGTACGGCCCTTTACTGACAGCTGTGTGTGTGGATCTTGTCAGAAAATATGGCGAAAAGTCCTGCATTATGGTAATAGTTTGATTGCGGTGTTTACTTCAATAATGCCACTTATATCTGCATACTCCACACGTCTTAATACCATTTCGGTTTAGTTCAGTTAGACTTTAGTCCTATTAAGGTAATCAAAAATCGCTGTTTGGAGCTGTAGGCCTACAGTTCAAAATTCATGTTTAACTGAATAGACAGTTAGTAAACACAAGTACATCTTATTGAACATAATTTATTTTCATCACCAACGGTTTCACAAGCAGGTTGTGATGCATTCTGGAAACAGGAGATGAGCCCCTGGTCTAATGCGCCCACCTGGTTTGAGAAACCATTTCTCAAAGACTTATTATTTGGGTAGCCCACATACTCTGAATGCCCTCGGCAGAATTCAAATGGGCCATTTTAATCTAGATTACTTCCGAAATAATCTAGATTAAAAAAATTAATCTATGCCCACCAATAATATATATACAGTTGAAGTTATAATTATAAGCCCCCTGTGTTTTTTCCCACCAATTTCTGTTTAACGGAGACAAGATTTTTCTTCAACACATTTCTAAACATAATAGTCTCTAATAACTGATTTATTTTATTTTTGCCATGGTGACAGTAAATTATATTTTATTATATATTTTTCAATACACTTTTATACAACTTAAAGTGACATTTAAAGGCTTAACTAGGTTAAGTAGATTAACTAGGCAGGTTAGGGTAATTAGGCAAATTTTGTATAACGATGGTTTGTTCTATAGACAGTCGAAAAAAATATAGCTTGAAGGGGCTAATAATTTGACCTTAAAATGTTTAAAAAAAAATTAAAACTGAAATAAAACAAAAGCCAAAATAAAACAAATAAGACTTTCTCCAGAAGAAAAAATATTATAGGAAATATTGTGAAAATTTCCTTGCTCTGTTAAACATAATTTGGGAAATATATAAAAAAAAAAAAAAAAAGTCAAAGGGGGCTAATAATATATATATATATATATATATATATTATATATATATATATATATATATATATATATATATATATATATAATATTTTTGTCAATACAATTTATTTGTATTATTAATATTCAAATTATTCCAGAAAGTATCAATGTACATGATCAGAGTACAAGATTTTGTCCCACAAATTATATTACTTTATCCAAAAAGCAATCACAGGATAAACTGCCAGAAAATCTACATTTAAAATTTTCAAAAATTTGTTATTATAATTATTTTTATAATAGTATTATTTTTTGCTATTCAGTAAGGACACACTAAATTATATCTTAAAATAATAGATTTTTATTTGCTACATAAAATCTGTATTTCAAATAAATATTAATATTGTTTTTTAAAGTTATGTAATAATCTGGAAATCATGAAAACAAGGAGTTTCTGAAAACTCAGTTTTGCTCTTACAGAAATAAAGTACATATATATTTTTAAAATCATATTATAATGATACTGCATTTTTTTTGCAAAATAAAAATTGACAACTCTATATTTTTGCAGAACTTCTATCAGAATGTTCCATGCATTCCATCTGAAACTTTGCAAATGCCAGATGCTGGTAAAAAGAAACAGGAACCTGCTGATCTCAGATCCCACATGGACCCGGCTATCACTTACTGTGCCTTTGGGGTTTAAGACCAAAATGTAAACATATGTAAACACATATACCATATGTTCATTATTTTTACATTGATTTCTGGAAAAAAATGCCTAATGACGCATTCCATCTGTCCATGAATAATGAAGTGCATTTTTTAAATATTGCATATATGTTATTACAGTAGTGCATGTGGAATTTAAGACTTGGCGGTTTCTTGCTATGAAAAAAATTACATATAATTACACTGAAATAGGTTAATAAATCTAAATCTAATAAAGACCAAATCTAATTCTGTGATATGTTCAAACATTTCCCATATTTTCATTATATTTCCATTGATTTCTGGCAACCAAAATTGCCCGATAAGCACGTTCCAGCTGTAATTTCACTCCAAAATATGTACTAATGCTTTTATCTAAAACACATTGTAAAAAAATGTATTAAACAATTAAATATTTCTGGCAAACAAAAATGCTTAATAGTATGTTCCATCTGTCTATGAATAATGAAAGTCCTTTTTTAAATATTACATACACTATTACAAATACTATAATACTGACTTTTATTTAAAACACAATGTAAATATAAATCTAATAAAGACCACAATATAATTCTGCAATATGTAAAAACATATACTGTACCATATTTTCATTATTTTTACATTGATTTCTGTCAACCAAAATGCTTAATAGCACGTTCCACCTGTAATTGATTTCCAAAATAGTATGATAATAGCTTTTAAAAAACGCTGTGAAAAAAATGCTTAAACAATTAAATCTAAATCTAATAAAGATCAAAATCTATACAGTACAGTACATGTGGAATATAAGACTTGACTGTTACCTGCTATGAAAGAGAGTACATCTAATTACACTGTAATAGGTTAATTAATCTAAATCTACTATAGTAATTTATAGTAAATACTATAGTGTTTTTTAACTATATTGACACTGACTCCTCCAATAGAAACAGAGAGGCTGTGCAATCAGCTAAAATGTTGCTAAAATAGTTTTTATGTATGTGCAATATATATTGCATCACCAAAAATTATTGACGTCATGTCCAAGAATCGTGCGATAAGTCGATATATTGATTAATGTGACAAGCCTATGTAATTGTTCAATACATTTTTTACACTTTGTTTTAAGAGGAATGGTTAGGGAGGAATGGAGAGCATGAGACTGATTGCTGAAAGACCACAGTGACAGACGAGTCTTCTCATTGATCCCATGTTCCCGCCGAAGACCTACTCACACCTGCAGCTTCTCCACAATGGACGTCCTGCAGTCTCCAGCCTTCAGCGCCTAGACTGCTGCTCTGCGCAAAAAGTTTGGCCATAGGAGAAATGGCCTTGCCCAATTATACTCAATACATGAAAAAAGTGCCACTGGCTTGCTTGGTTTCGGTACTTGTAGACCTGCGCATCGATGGATTTGCTCTTCAGTGTTTGGACTTTCAGCAGTGATAATTAAACCACACTGAATTTCAACTGGAACAACTGGACTGATGCAGTTTCAATTTATTAGAACTTCTATGTTAAGCTGCTTTGACACAATCTACATTGTAAAAGCGCCATAGAAATAAATAATGAATAAATATTAATAAGAAATAAATATGAATATAAATAGAAATAAGATTAATTTCATTGAATGTAAGAAAAACTGCTGCTTTAAAAGTATTAATTTAAATGAATTTTGTGCATAATAAGAAAAATTAAGTTAAGTCAACTTAACAGTTCCATGTATACTGAGAATTATCACTTTTTAATTCAAGTCAACTTGTCATTTTTAATTGTTTTTGAATTAATGTTTTTACAGTATGCTATAAAACATTTTTTTATGTAAAACATGTAAAGCTATGATTTAATTAATAAAAAAAACACTGAGTTTTATATATTCTGACTTCTAAGTAGATTACAGTAATACAGCTACACACACACACACACCACACACACACACACACAAAACAATCTTGGTTGCGTTAATTTTTAAAGCTGAATCAAATTAACCTTATGAGTCCATTAAACTTATATTATGATAAACTGACTTAAAACAGCTGGTGTAACTTATAAAATTAAGTTAATCATGTTTTAACTTAATTTTATAAGTTACAATGATTAAAAACATATGTTGTTAGCACTAATTGATCATTTAATTTTTTACAGTGTAGATGGCTGACATATTGTTATACCTTTTAACCGCACTGTAAAACCCAACAGTCAACTTTATCAAATGGAATGAGTGTAGTTAACTTAAAATTGACTGAAAGTTAATTCTACTCATTTGAAAAGAGTTTTGAACTCAGTGTTGAAGATAATAAGTTAATTAAATACCTCATTACTTAAACTTAAATGAAGTAAGTTCACAGTACTTATATAGATTCGTTTTTTTAAACTCAAAGGGTTTGTAGCAATCAGTTTCCTCAAACGGTTTGAGTTGCCTTAACTTATTGGGTTTTACAGTACTCAGTTGGTTTGAGTTCTCTTCATTTATTGGGCTTTACTCAAATAGATTAAGTTCACAGAACTCATTAGGATTAGTTTTGAACTTAAATTATTTGTTGCAATCGGTTTCCTCAAATGGTTTCAGTTACCAGTTTATGGGTTATACAGTGTGTAATTTCGACTATAGACTGTAAGTGCCAAAATCTAAGTATTTAATTTAAAAAAAATACACCATATTGTCACCATATTTCACGAGAGAATCTGGCAACAACAAACGCCTGCTGGTTACTGTAACTTGAACAGTATTTTATTTCAGTGTATACACATAGACATGCACTCATGCACACAGCAGTTTGTTTCAGTTTTGTTGACTTTTAGCGCACACCTACACAGAGAGACAAATTTATGCATAATTACAGTCTTGCCTTTGAACAAACCGACATACTCAAACACTCATACAGTCAGTGCAGTGCATATATTTACACACACTCGCACATATTCAATCCCAACACACACACACACACACACACACACGCACACACACACACACACACACACACACACACACACACACACACACACGCACACACACACACACACACACACAAATAAAGCCATCTGTGTTGCAGTAGTATGAATAATCATCACCTAAATGGAACTTATTTAAGTCTGCACTTAATCGAAATTCAGGCGCCGTATAATGTTTCCACGTCGTGCAGCATCTATTGTTAAAGCTGACATCAGGACACTTTGTTAAGGTTAACCAGGTGCTTCGTTGTGAACAGACAGCTTGAGGAAAGACTGTGTTATGTTAGACAAATCACTCTAAATGTGACTCAAACCTTAAAGTGATAGTTCACTTATTTGCTCCCCCTCAGGCAAACTGAGATGTAGGTCAATGTCTGTCTGCACTAGAATATTAAGTTTTAAATATAAGTTTTAAATATTCTAGTTGAACTAACGACATGAATTTTTATGGTTTTGAGTGACTGTCACATATGATGATCATCTGCTTTTTTCCCCATTTTGCCTATTTATTGAAAATATTTACAAAAATGTAACTATTTATCAAATATCAGGTATGTAGATTCTCAAATTGAACATGTAAACATTTTGATTAGGTTTTTTTCAATGCTTACACACAAAGGGCTCTATTTTAACGATCTAGGCGCACAGTCTAAAGCGCATGGTGCAAAAGCATTAAGTACATGTCCGAATCCACTTTTGCTATTTTAAAGAAGGAAAAAACATGGTCTGCGCCCTGGTGCATGGTCTAACATGGTTGTGCTTATTCTTCTGAGTTATGAGTGCGTTCTGAGTATATTGTGCATTAGATCAATCAGAGTGTCATCTCATATTTTCTGTCTTTTGGTAGATATATTACATAAGAGACTTGCTTTGTTTACCAAATAAAGTGGATCTAATTGGATTTGCATTGTAAACATTGAATACAAGTTACAAAATATTTCTTTTTTATTTCATATATTAGGTTTTAGTTATGATACTCCCAAAATCATTCGCATAAATTTGCAGATTTTTAACAAAATTCTGCGCACAAATAGCAAAAAAAATGTTTGAATATTTCGTCTGGCCCTACTAATCACTAACCAATCACTGCTTTACTGTAGTGCAGGCCTATAAATAAGTGAAATGTGACAGGACACCAGTCTGTTCTGGTCCAAAAATGGTTTGCCACACTTTCACAATGTGTAGTTTTGTACCTAAGCCCATATTTACCATTTCTAAATCCTAAATTCTCAATTACTCTAGAAAAACATTTCAATTCAATTCAATTCAATTCAATTCAATTCAATTCAATTCAATTCAATAAAATGTTTATTGAATCGAAGTGAACTGAATTGGGTAAATTAAACTGGCCGTAGTGTATGAGTGTGTGTGTGTGTGTCAATGTGAGATTTTATGGGTGTTTCCCAGTACTGGGTTGCAGCTGGAAGGGCATCTGCTGCGAAAACATATGCCGGAATACTTGGCGGTTCATTCCACTGTGGTGACCCCTGATAATAAGGGACTAAGCCAAAGGAAAATGAATGAATGTTTATGGTTTTGTTGTATGCAACTGTGTACAACAATAATGTCTGGCCTAATACATAGCTTCTCTTTCTACATGTCACTGGTGTTTACAATGTACCTGTTCCCCCTCTCAGCTGATTACTTTCCCTGGAGAACATTGTATTAAAATGTAGATATAAGCCCATAAACGAGCAAAGAGCTTTAGATTTAGAACAACAGTGTTGACATGCTATATCCAAACATTTACTATTATGAAACAAGTGTTTGCTTTTTGGGTGACACAGTTTGCCTCACAGCAACAAGGGCGCTGGTTTGAGCATCGGCTGGGTCAGTTGGCATTTCTGTGTGGAGTTTGCATGTTCTCCCCTCGTTCACGTGAGTTTCCTCCAGGTGCTCCAGTTTCCCCTACAAGTCCAAAGACATGTGGTATAGGTGAATTGGGTAGGCTGAATTGTCCGTAGTGTATGTGTGTGAATGAGTGTGTATGGATGTTTCCCAGTGATAGGTCGCTGGAAGGGCATCTGCTGCTTAAAACATGTGCTGGATAAGTTGGCAGTTCATTCCGCTGTGGCGACCCCAGATTAATAACGGCACTACACCGAAAAGAAAATGAATGAATGAATGTTTGCCATTTGATGCAAAGCTGATGTGTTTATGACATTATGAATGCAGTGTTACATTTTGAAGGAGATGTGAGGCATTTTGCCTGTGCAGATTTGAGAATTGTGTGTAGAGTTTGAATAAAGCTGACATTGTTTTAATAATGTGCATAACAGATGGACAAAACTCTAAATAACTTAATAATAATCATGGTTGTTGCATTGTTATTGTGTACTACTTTGCGGTAAGTGCATTTTAGTTGTGCTTCATTCTAGAGCTGCATGACCCTCCTGCTATGTCTATAACAGCAGGAGATCCCCCCAGATGTCAATGATGGCACATTTAGAGATTTCTAGACTAAAGGCAGCTATCTAGATGACACATTTAATAGAGTCGACAAACGCACCAGTGTGTTTGTCTGCATTTCCTGATAACAGTGAAGAGAAACAGCAGCAGTATTCATTCATTCATTCTCCTTTAGCTTAGTCTCTATTTTAGAGGTCGCCACAGCAAAATGAACCGGCAACTATTCCAGCATATTTTTTATGCAGCGCATGCCCTTCCAGCCACAACCCAGTACAGAGAAACACCCATACACACACAGACACTCATACATGGCCACTTTAGTTAATTCAACTCGCTTATAGCCCAGTCTTTAAGACGTGGAGTATGCAGATATTAGTAGAATTATTGAAGTAAACACCGCAAAAACTATTACCGTCATGTAGGACTTTTCGCCATATTTTCCAACAAGATCCACACACGCGGCTGTCAGTAAAAGATAGCGCGCACACACGCATCGCACGCACACACACACACACACACACACAAACTGCATTTCCATCGGTATGCGTTATTAATTCTATAACACTCTCACCAGTCCTTACTCTTTAATTGCATCTAATTCCCATTTGTCACAAGGGCATGATGAAATGTTCACGAGTGAAAGTGAAACTGCCAAACTGCAGTTAAAGTCAGCCAAAATTACAGGAAAACTCTACATGAAAGCACTTCACGTACACACCTTAATTATATTATTGTCTATTAAGGCAAATAACTAGATTACAGATATATCCATGTAAACGTAGTCAGTAGTGTCTCCAAATTAAGTGCAGATCCGAAGGGCATCCTGCTGATTTGATTCAAAAGGGCACCTTTTTTGTCAGATGGCTCACCGGTCAGGTATACATCTGAGCTTAAATATCAAAGTAAAAGTCATCATAGCTTGCGTAGAATAGACCCAGCTCCCAACCCAACTTTGAGAATAGATTAACGGCATAGTTTTTTATCGCGCGAGTCTGACGCCATGACGGCCCACCACTAATAGAATATAATATAATATAATATAATATAATATAATATAATATAATATAATATAATAATATAATTATATAATATAATATATATAATATATAATAATATAATTAATATAGATAAATATAATATAATAATATATATAGAAACAAAATAGAAAAGACAGGCTACATGTCCTGCTATCAACATCATGATGATGCCAGTTTGAGAAAGTTTAAGGCTCTTGAGCTCACAATTTCATCTGTTGCTGTTATTATGACTATAGCATGAAGAAATCCTAACTATAGTATTGAAAAGATCAGATAAATCTATATATTTATGCATTATTGCAAAAGTAATTGCTCATTTTCTCTGCGTGGAGTGTGCACAGTCGAAGTGAACTACATCAATTATTATTACCTGTTGATTAGCTGTCAAATTGATGCGTAAAAATGAAAAAAAGAATGAAAGAAAAGGCAGGCATATTCAATCCACCCTGGATGCTTTTATAACGAAGCAATTAAACGCCAGTCAGAAGTAGAAGAATGAGAGCAGTAATGAAAAAAAAAACAATAGCTCTAGCAGACTTCTGCATTAAAAACCACAGAAGCAAGGTAAGAATATTTTTAGATTTAATACTATTCACTGTGAATTATATTTTAGATATTGTGGGTTTATTGTTTAGTAATGTTGCTGTAGATAATTACTTGAGAGATTATTTTCGCTGCTTCTGCTGAGATCAGTGCGTTTTTGATATTCCTTGTATGTGAAACTGTCTTCCTTAATAATTCATTAAATTAAATTAAAAGTATACATATATAGTGCTTTTCATGATAATGATAAAATGTAACCACTTTAATGATTGCAGACTTAATGGAAATATGCGTCTTAACCTTTTGTGAGTATGTTTTGTTGCACGTTTAGATGACAAATCCACTAGAGGGCACTGTCTACATTTTTGTAAATCTGAATGCGTTAAGCTGCGGTCACGCTGCACTTTTTTCCCACCACATTAACTTTCATTTCAAGAGTTCACACTTAGCTGATGATTGATTATAAGCGTGTTTGGCATGCTGTCCCGGGAGAGAGCCCTGAGCTCATAAGATCCTCAAGCCCGGGGCTTCCTTCCATTTGCAGGGCGAGAGGGGAGTTTGAGTTCAGGTAGGTCTCGAGAACTCCCCCCTTATTTAGAGCTGATGACAGATTATAAATTGCTATATAGAGATATACTGCTGGTTAAGAGGCTCAACTACAGTGCTAATTTAGATTGATCAATTCACTTATGACGCATGTCTTTGGACTGTGGGAGGAAACCGGAGAAGCCAGGGGAAACCCATATGAGTATGGGAAATGACAACTGGCCTGTTAAGGATTTGAACCAGTGACGTTTTTGCTGTGAGGCAACAGTACTAACCACTGAGTCAACGTGCCACCCTATAAAGGGAAAGGTCAAGGAGTAGGGGTGGAAGGGAGGATTCTTCAAGGCGAAAATAACTGAAGTAAGAAACTCTGGATATTTATAGTGAGTTAGGAATCATCTGATTGGTGAATCATGCATTAGTTAATGTGGGACTAGCCGAGATCAATCATAACCACATGCTCCTCTCGAAATTAGTTTATAAACTTCACAAGAGGTATTACTAAGAGAAACGATCTCATTCAAAGGAATTTAAAATTATTTAAGAACATTATTAGCTTTCAGTCATGATTGTGTTCATATCAAACTGACGTATTGTTACAGACGGATATTGACACATCGCAGGAAGGTGCTGTTTAGTTGATATGCACACAGACTACAGAAACTACAGTCCAATGTGAGTTTGATATTGCATTAGCAGGGGGGGAAATTATAACGTTTACTGAATACAAGGATCTACACAAACATTGCGATCGTGCATTGAGTGCATGTTAATAGTCAAACTCACACTGAGTTTTAAATGAGCAAGAAAAATACATTAACACTCGCACAAAGATGCTTCTTTTTTTGCTTAAGACTTCAATTTACTCTTTTATTTTTTCCCAAGCCTCTTCTTCATCACAGTGTGGCATTGTCAGCTTGAGTCCCGAATGAAATGGATGCATTGGAAACACATTCATGTTTCCATATGAACTATGAGGGTGAAGATAAATGGGGCAGATATGTTTGTGCTTGTAGCAGCATTTTGCTTTGGTGAGACATTTATCAGAGCAGTGTGTGTGTCTGTGTGTGTGTGTGCTGAGATTAGAGAGTGGGTTAATAACATTAGGCTTATTAGAAGCTCTTAAGCAGAAACTGTGCGATAAAAGCTGCTTTTTACGGTGGTCACAATGCCAAACGGCACATACTGAAATTGAGATAAAATGTGTATCTGGCAGGCTTTCCTTCCATCTTGTTCATAATGCAGGTCTATACATCTGTTTCCGAGCTGATTTTATTTACATATTATTATCTTGATTATAGTTGCATTATAGATGTAGTTAAACATTGATATGGGTTTATTTGATGAAGTCCAGGGTGGCACGGTGGCTCAGTGGTCACCTCACAGCAAGAAGGTCACTGGTTCGAGGACCGGCTGGGTCTGTTGGCATTTTGTGTAGAGATTGAATGTTCTCCCCGTGTTTGCACTGGTTCCAAAGACATGCCCTGCTAACGATTTTTGCAAATTACACAGTATTTAAGTGTAAAATGAACTGTATTTTACTGTAGGACAGTTATACAGTATGTTACTGTATTGTAAAGTTGCATTGTGAAAATGACTGTATATTTTACAGTAAAGATATAAATAATGTAAATCCACAGAGCCAGCCATTTTCCGGTGTGTGGTACATTCCGCGTCACTTCCAGTGTGTGGTATATTCCCTTTCCGTAAAAAAATCTGTCATTGTAAATTTGTTTCAGGACTGGTAAAATTGTCTTAAAATCGTTTTTCCTATGTAATTGTGTCTTGTGATAGGTAAAAAAAATTTGAAAATTCAAATTTGTCTCGAGCTTCGTAAAAGTGTTTCACACTTTGTAATGTTGTTTTGCACTTCCCAGCCACCATACTGTTTACATCAAAGTGCAAAAATGCAATATGATGGATATTATGGGCATGCCGAACCAACAGGTGGCGATAATGACACTTTAAAATTTACAATTAAGTGTATTTCGCGAGTAAATTGCTTTCTAGTCAATGCAAATGTTAGTTCAGAGGCGGATTCCCGTCCCACGGTAAAACAATGCAGAATATGTGATTAATTTGCCGCAAATGTCCAGAATTTGCCTCATTTACATCTTCCATGTTTGGAGTAAACCCAACCATGTTGAACAATCAGAGAGGAGAAAACAGCACACACGCTGACGCCATGAGGCTAAAACTCCAGTTTTAGCATCCACATGACCACACTATACCCGGAGTTTTCAGAAAATTGCGGTTTCAGTCACCTGACACTGCGTTTTTGAATAGACAAACAGGCAAACTGGGTACAAAAAAAGTGCAGTTTTGAAAATACCCATGTTCGTGTGGACAGGGCCTAAAATGGCGGTAGTGTATGAAAGTTTGTGTGAATGAGTGTGTATAGGTGTTTCCCAGTACTGGGTTGTGGCTGGAAGGGCATCCACTGCTTAAAACATATGCCGGAATAGCTGGTGGTTCATTCCACCGTGGTGACCTCTGAAATAGAGGCTAAGCTGATGGAAAACTAATGAATGATAGAGTCCTAACAGCACTAATGCTGAGTTCAGACTGCATGATTTTAGCCCCAATTTTGACTCGCCGACAGGTTTTGAGAAATCTCAGACAAGTGCCTGAAATCACAGGCAAATCAGTGCTCGTTCACACTCACACTCGTTCAACAATCACACAGTGTGAACTATCAAAGATGCGATCTGAGAGAATCGCTGATGAGTCACCAGTGAGATATTTGGATTCAAAATCATGCTGTGTGAAATGAGTTTTAAAATAACCTCAGCGATCACCTACAGCCAATGAAAGCGCAGCATCCAGTAGTATGAGTACCTGCAGGCCTGGGGAGGAGGGGGGAGAAGTTAAAAGAACTCATTTTCAGTTTATTTGGACCCATGAAATGAAAGAAAAAGTAGTGGAAATATGGCAGGAGCACCCGTGTCTGTTTAACATGTCATCTGAGCAATATCACAACCAGGTCAAAAAAGAAAAAAGTTGAGGAGAAATTGCTAGTTCCCTTTAAACCCAGGTGAGCGAAATAAGAGCATTCTCCACCCCACTAAAGACTTCTTTCTCATTATGTAGTTGATAACCAAAGATAAACTCTGTGTTTTTGGTCGTGAGACGTAGTTTGGACATAGTTCTCAGCAATTCTTCCTATTGTAAAGTCAGTATTGGAAACCCTCTGTCATCGATCCATCTTGCAGTGTAAACAAAGCAGGGACAAACAATAGCCCAGATAGTCATCTGTGAAAATGAGTACTTTGAAAATCCTGCAGTCTGAACTCGGCATAAGGCAAGGCAAGTTTATGTATATAGCACATTTCATGCACAATGGTAATTTAAAGTGCTTTATATAAAAAAGAGGATTAAAAATCATTAGAATAAGCACAAAATATGTATAAGAAATAAAAATGATTAAACACTGATTAAACATGTATTAAACAGGTTTTAAAAGAGTAAAAAAAACTTCAGAAATAATTGAAACTGAATACTTAACTGATCTTGCTGGCTGGATATAATAAAACGAACCATTTAATTCAATATTCGATAAATTAACTGTGATAATAATACACATTTTAGTCATTAAGTACCAAACTTTATTTTTAAAGTTTGTTTATGGCTCACTGTCCCTGATTAATGGTATTAAATGTTTTATCCTGTTATTTTCTTTATGAATACATGCACTTAATGAAGACATACAGTTGTCTACTAATAGTACTAAAATACTAAATAAACAAAACAGTGAGATGTCGATGTAGAATTTGTACAGTAATATGGATTAAAAATTAAAATGAAATAAAATAAAATAAAAGTTGAAAAATATAAAATATAATTAAATTAAAGTTGAATAAAATAAAAGTTGAATAATACAAAATAAAATAAAATGAAAGTTAAATAAAATAAAAGTTGAATAATATGAAATAAAATAGAATAAAAATGAAAGTTGAATAAAATATAATAAAAGTTAAATAAAATAAAATAGTTAAATAATATAAAATAAAATAAAAATGAAAGTTGAATAAAGTAAAATAAAAGTAAAATAAAATAAAATAGTTAAATAATATAAAATAAAATAAAAATTAAAGTTGAATAAAGTAAAATAAAATAAAAGTTGAATAAAATAAAATAAAATAAAAATTGAAGTTGAATAAAATAAAATAAAATACAAGTTGAATAAAATAAAATAAAATAAAATAAAATAACGAAGAATAATATAATATAAAAATATAACAAAATATAAAAAAGAATAATATAATATAAAATAAAATAATTAAATTTCGAATAATTTAATTAAAGTTGAATAAAAAAATAATAATAAAATAAAATTACAGCTGTCCACTAATAATTACTAAATAAACTAAATATTAAATAAAACAGTGTGATTTCAAATTTGGTGAGACCAGTAGTAGAGAATAAAATAAAATAAAATAAAATAAAATAAAATAAAATAAAATAAAATAAAATAAAATAAAATAAAATAAAATAAAATAAAATAAAATAAAATAAAATAAAATAAAATAAAATAAAATAAAATAAAATAAAATAAAATAAAATTTAGGGGATTTATATATGGTTCACAGTCCCTGATTAATTACATTAATTATTTTATCCTGTTATTTTCTTCATAATTACATGCACTAAACGAACACATTAAACTGACAGCCCTATTAATAATGACTTATTAATTTTAATTCCAACCTTGTTATGAAATGAACTCCTACGATTACTGCGGGCCCACATTATAATAGACTCACCTCCTAAGTGACTCAGACAGCAAAAGACGTTTGAAGCCGGCGGTCTGACCTGGGCTTTAAACACAAAGACTCTGTTTACTGAGCTCAGAGAACGGAGACTGACCGTACGGATACTGCTGTGTACAGTAGTGGCACGCTGGGGCTGATAGCAGCAATCTGCTCCAGACCTCTCTATCTGTCTCACACCCAAACAACCCAGCCTTTAATCCAGAGAGAAATGGACAGAGCCTTGGGGATTACGGTAAACAAGCGGGGAGCTGGAGATACTCGGAAAATGAGCATCGGTTATACTCTCTCCCTGGTGAGAAATATCCAGGGCTTTTGGATTGATCTTTAATGCTCAGGCCGTCCCACATGAGCCTATCGCTCTGTACAACAGGTTGCACTTCTGGTTTGGGGAACTTCCATTCAAAAAAAATGTAAACAAAGCACTTTGAATAGGTTGCAGTACAAACAGTCCATTTACTTAGTGAAAATTGAGTGCTATTATTTATCCATCACGAAAACAATGTTATGCTTTTACCATGGTATTATTATCAGAAGCATATCTGTAGCTCATTGTTTACAGTGTTTTGGTCCTCCAGATTATTTTCATACAGTAAAGTCAGACCATTTAAATAATAAATAGTTACCCGATGGCTCACACTGACTGGTTTATGTGAATCAGAGAGTTGTTAACTAAAGATTCATTCTGACTGGATTGTTTTTAATCAGTGAGTTGTTAACTGAAGACTTGTTTTTTCTGGATCATTTGAATCCATGAGTCGATATTTGAAGACTCTGACTGGATCATTTGAAGCAGTAAGTCATTAACTGAAGACTTGCTTTACCTGAATCATTTGAATCAGTGAGTTCTTAATTGAAGACTCATTTTGAATGGATCATTTGTATCAGTGAGTCAATTGTGAGTAGTTAACTGAAGACTTGCTCTAACCGGATTGTTTAAATCAGTGAGTCATTAACTAAAGACTCATTTTGACTGGATCAACTGAATCAGTAACTCATTAATTGAAGACTCTGACTGGATAATTTTAATCTGTGAGTCATTAACTGAAGACTTGCTCTATCTGGATGATTTGAATTAGTGAATTGTTAACTGAAGATTCAATAAACAACTTCACTGGCTCACTTGAATCAGTGAGTCATTAACTTAAGAGTCATTAACTTGCAGACTTGCCCTGAATGCATGATGTGAATCATTTTTAATTGAAGATTCATTCTGACTGGTTCACTTGAATGAGCAACTGAAGGCTTGCTCAGACTAATAAACCTGAAACATTAACTGAAAACACAATCTGACTGAACCACTTGAATTAGTGAGTCATAAACTAAAGACTCACTCTGATTAGACCATTTGAATCAGTAAATAGTTAACTGAAGACTTACTCAGCCTGGATCATTTGAATTAGTGAGTTGTTAACTTAAGGCTCGCTCTAAATTAATCATTTGAGTTGTTAACTAAAGAATCGTTTTGACCAGATCAATTGAATTAGTAGTCAATATTTGAAGACTTTGACTGGATCATTTGAATTAGTGATTCGTTAACTGCAGACTCACTCAGACTAGATTATTTTAATTAATGAAATGTTAACTGTAGACTTGCTCTGACTGGATCATTTGAATCAAAGAGTCGTTAACTAAAGGATTCTTCAGACTGAAAAATCTGGATCTGTGAATCAATAAATGAAGACTCAATCCGAATGGATCAATTAAATTAGTGAGTCGTTAACCAAAGACTCACGCTTCAGTCCATTTGAATCAGTGAGTTGTTAACTGAAGAGTCGCTCTGACTAGATCTTTTGAATCAGTGAGTCATTAATTGAAGACTTGCTGTGACCGGATCATTTGAATCAGTGAGTTAATTTGTGACAAAAATCATTTCCAAATCAGACTTGCTTCATGCGAGTGTCTATTTTACCACGTTACTAACTTTATAATCCTCCAAAATAATGAAATATAATTAAAAAACACAATATTTTATTCTCTTATAAACTAACTTAAGTAAAATAGTAACGTAAATTCACTTATTTACTGTGCACACATGCCTGTAGGATTGTCTGCAGGCTTCGTTAAATCCTGGCTAATTGCAGCAGGCAGTCTTCTCTGCACGTGTGTCTCTGTGTGGGTGTGTGTGTGTGTGTGTGTGTGTGTGTTCTGTCAAATGGAAAAGCAGTCGTGATACGGCACTGGCAGGCCCTGCTTGCAGTGCTAGCAGCAACACAGCGTTAAATTGAACAGAGGTGATGTGAGAGGAGAGGAAATGTACTCGAGCGGGACCACAGTGTGGAGGCGCACTAATGGAATGAATCTAGAGTTAGGCAGACATGCTGTCTCTGTCCCCACTATTAATCTGCAGATTTCCAGCGCCGTGTCCGATCACTTGGTGGCGCAGTATCGTTTGAATGTGAATAAGAGGCAATAGGATCTGACAGTGTGTTTCAGATATGATAAAATGTAGCTGGACCGTTGCTGTCCTTCTGTTTTTTTTTTCTATTCTATTCAGCAGATCTTGACTGGTGGGGACCCAGATTTGGTGCGGTTAAGGAGAGCAGGGTAAAGACCGGAAAATGGACAGTATTTATGCGCAATGTCTTTATCAGTAGTTATTGTAAAGTTATTGTAGTTTGTCAACTTGTCAAAATGTCAACTTATTCATTCATTTATTTTCAGCTTAGACCCTTTATTCATCAGGGGTCATCACAGCGGAATGAACCGCCAACTTATCCAGCATATGTTTTACACAGCGGATGCCCTTCCAGCTGCAACCCAGTACTAGGAAAATGTAAACTTATTTGAAACTAAATATATTTCACATATATAAAGATCAATAGATCATTCATTCATTTTCCTTCGGCTTAGTCCCTTATAAATAAGGGGTCACCACAGCGGAATGAACTGCCAACTATTCCAGCATATGTTTTACACAGCGATTGTCCTTCCAGCTGCAATCCAGTACTGGGAAACACCTATACACTCTCTTTCACACACATACACTATGACCAATTTAGTTCATCCAATTTACCTATAGCACATGTCTTTGGACTGTGGGAAAAACCAGAGCACAGGGAGAACATGCAAACTCCTCACTGAAACAGACCCAGCTGGGACTCGAATCAGTGACCTTCTTGCTGTGAGGCGGCAATCCTAACCACTGAACCACCGTGATACCCGTCAATCAATCAAACAATCAATCAATCAAAAAAAAAAAAAAAAGAAATGACAACAAAATTCTTGAGGTTTTTTGAAACAACTTAATTTTTTATGATGAATCAACTTAAATTTGTAATAAAAAAACCTAATAAGTTAACTTAATTGCTTCATGTTGTCCTAACAAAAAACGATTCTGTCGAACACAGCATTTTTTTACAATCAATCAATCAATCAATCAATCAATCAATCACTGCAAACTCGCTATGACTGGATCATTTGAATTAGTGAGTTGTCAACTAAAGACTCGCTCTGAATGGATAATTTGAATCAATGAGTCATTAACAAAGACTTACTCTGACCAGATCATTTGAATCAGATATTCATTAAATAAAGACGCACTCTGACCAGATGATTTGAAATCAGTGAGTCATTAACTGAAGCTTTGCTCTGACCCAATGATTTGAATCAGTGCGTCGATTATCAAACACTTACTCCGGCCAGATCATTTGATTTATTAAGCCGTTAATTGAAGACTCACGCTGACTAAATCATTTGAATCAGTGAGTCTTTAACTGCACACTCCCTCTGACCAGGTCAGTTGAATCAGTGAGTCTTTAACTGAAGATATGTTTTGACCCGATGACTTGAATCAGTGAGTTGTTATTTGAAGACTATCATTGAACAAATAATTTTGAATCAGTGAGTCACTGATTGAAGACTCACTCTGATCAGATCATTTGAAACAGTAAGTCGTTAACTGCATACTAGCTCTGATCAGATCATTTGAATCAGTAAATCATTAACTGCTTAATGCATTAACTTTAAATCAGTGAGTTGTTAGTAGAAAACCTCCACTGACCGGATCATTTGATTCAGTGGGTCATTAACTGTAGACTCTCTTTTATCAGATCATCTGAATCAGTGAGTCAATAACTGTAGACTCTCTTTTATCAGATCATTTGAATCAATGACTCATTTACTGCAGACTCACTTTGATCAGATCATTTGAATCAATGACTCATTTACTGCAGACTCACTTTGATCAGATCATTTGGATCAGTGAGTCGTAAATCGAAGACTCACTTTGATCAGATCATTTGAATCAGTAAGTTGTTTAATAAAGACTCGCTCTGATCAGATTATTTGAACCAGTGAGTCATTAATTGCAGACTCGCTCTGTTCGGATTACTTGACTTAGTGAGTTGTTAAATGAAGACTCGCTCTGATCACATAATTTGAATCAGCGAGTTAGTAACTGCAGACTCACTCTCATCAGATCAATTGAATCAGTGAGTGGTAAATCGAAGACTTGCTCTGATCAGATCATTTGGATCAGTGAGTCATTAACTGCAGACTCGCTTAGATCAGATCATTTCAATCAGAGTCATTAACTGCAGACTTGCTCTGATCAGATTACGTGAATCAGTAAGTTATAATCGAAGACTCACTCTGATCAGCTCATCTGAATCAGTGAGTCATTAACTGCAGACTCGCTCTGATCAGATCATTTAAATCAGTAAGTCATAAATCAACGACTCACTCTGATCAGATCATCTGAGTCAGTGAGTCGTAAATCGAAAACTTTCTGATCAGATCATTAGGCTCTTGAGTTGTTTATCGAAAACTCGCTCTGATCATATAATTTGAATCAGTGAGTCAGTAATTGAAGACTTGCATTCAGGTGTTATAAGGAAAGAAAACAAGGGCCGGTGTCATTCATTTTAGGATTAACACATTTGAACCGTGAATTTACTTTAAAACGTTAAACAATTCAGGTATTTCACTGACTGACAAATTTAATATCTGAATCCTGAAGCTAAACAAGCTTAATAACAGTACTTTAAAGTACAAGATAATTCTGCATGTATGAACACTACCTAATAAACTGACCCCAGGATTGTAGAAAGTTTTAGATTCAGTTCAGAAACATTTTTGTTCGTCATTCAGTTCAAATGCACTTCCATCAATCTCGCTTCATTCTTTACTCTGGTTTCCTGGTCTGTTATGCTGCGTTCGGTCAACTTAACATCACAGGTACACAAAACGTAGCACCAATTTTTAGCGATGGCACACTTAACAGTCTTTCACCGTTATGAATCATTGATTTCTCATTCAGTGCTGATGAAACAACCTCTCTCGGCTCAATCAATGTTTCTGGAGCTCTTTTTTCCTCCGGCACCCCCTTACCGTACACTTACCATAAACACACAAATTAGTCCAGCCAATTTTCATTTGAGCTCCAACAATAAGGTAAAGATTTATGAACAGATACCCTTTTGCGTCCAATCATACGACATTCAGCCATGACAAACAGCCTGCTAGAAACATGCCACTAAAGTTTCACAGCTAATAGTGCGTTTAGGCTTTCGCTAATAGGACTCTGAGTGGATAAACGCCATCGTTCGTTAAAGTGCAAATGTGTTCGGCTCAGTTTATGAAGCAGCAACTTTTAGATGGAAAAGCTGACAAAAAGAGGTCAGCTGTAGCCTGTGAGTATAATGAAGCTTAAATGAATACCGCAGCTCATCTCATTTGATAATAAATAAAGCAAACTATTGCTAAACAAGCCAAATGGAACAACTCTCTAGGGCATGAGGGTCAAACTGAAAGATTTTGTCAACAAAAACTAATCAACATGACCACCACCGAGTGCTAAAATATTGTTCAATCGCAGAGCCATGTGCTGTCATGTATACAGTATACCTTCACTATACAGTATGTATGGCTGTATTTTGGTTGTGGATGTACATTTGGTATAAACAAGCAACTGTCAGTCCATTCTGGCTTGAACACATGATTTCAATCAATCATTTTCTTTTCCTTGGCTTGACATGAATGACATAGTCACAGCAAAATCTGCCAACATTTTAAAACTGAATGACTGACAATTGACATTCTCTGTAGCGCAGGACGAATGCTAGTGTCTTTCAGCAGTCACATATGAAAACAACAATATATATATTTTTTTATTGTAAG
>NC_079448.1:46422284-46512284 GCF_903798145.1 Danio aesculapii | reverse complement strand
ATTTAAGTTGAAGTAATGAGGTATTTAATTAACTTATTACCTTCAACACTGAGTTTTCAAATGAGTAGAATTAACTTTCCGTAAATTTTAAGTTAACTACACTCATTTCATTTGATAAAGTTGACTGTTGGGTTTTACAGTGTATAAAAGTCAGAAACTAAGCTTTTTTTTTTTTTGAACTGATGATCAGCACAGTTTTACCTCTTCCCAACAGCAAACACAACTAACAATCAAGAATGCATGATAATAGGATGTCATGGCTTTGCAATCAAAAATATTTAATTATAATGAAAGTCATTGGGGTCGAAAACAGCCTCCAACATAATGAAAGGGTAGTCAATTTGCCCAGAGTGTATGTTTAATGATCTTGCACCACCACCCCTCAAACAATGTGTGATTGTTGGCAAGGACAATATAAGACATACTATGCTATCGGTTAGAGGTGATTGTTCAGTTAAACTTAAGAGAACTGCTTTTGGACAATCAGTTGTTTCAGTCAGAGCAGCAGAAAGATGGAATAAAATACCAGTGCAGATCAGAGAGAGAATACCACTTTTAATCATTTTAAAACTGTTCTTAAAATTTGGCTTAAACAAAATCAAAGATGCGGCCACTGATTTGATTTCATTTTATTGATAATTATGTATTGCATGTATTGTATTGTAAGTGTATAATGTATTATTTTTTTTACTGTTAAAATTGTTACAACTTCCTGCCCAGGTGTACTACAGATGTAAATTATAGCTAACTCTGGCACAACATGTTGTACATTGTCCCTGTATAAATAAATAAAATAAATAAAAATATTGACTGACTGACACCATAGATGCACCATAATGCAGAACCAAATAGTGAAGCCCCACTCTCCAGTCAGAACCCATTAAATGCGCACTTATACTCTATAGGGCGACTGCGTTTGATGATTACACAGGGCACGTATAGACTGTTCTGCTACGTTTGTAAGTGTGACTTCTGGGAAATTAAGTCTGGTAATGGGTGGAGAGTAAAGTTGTATTGCCAGGACCTGAGACATCAGCTTCAAAGCTCCAGTAAAGTTCCATTCACTTCCAGAACAACAACAACAGGAGAGTGTGCTGTATTCTGGTTGGTTTGAAATGTCACGAGGATGAATAATCATTAGAGCTTTAGTATAGGTCCGATTGTGTAACATGCTATTGCAGACTCTGTCTAGACTGTTCTCCTCATTTACATTGTTTTAAAGCATTGTTTTTAGTATACATCATTCAACTGATAAAAAAATCTGCCAGGAAATGCATTTTTTCCCACTGTGCTGACAAGGTGAACAGGTGCTTGCAGGCTGTTTTCATTTCCAGAGAGGGGAATTCGAGACACATGGCTGTTTCCCATTTGCCTGGAAACCCCGAGGTAATGTGGCTACTTCAAAAGTGGAAGATCACACACACCTTCTGTGTTTCTTTCTTACTGTTGTAGTGCTCAGATTTCTCCTCACATTTATTGTACATATTATTCGTTGAGGAAGAGCATTGGTTGATATCCTTTTATAAAAGAATGCCTCTTATAAGCTGAAATTTGTAACATTCTGAGAATGTGTTGTGTATTTATTTGTTAACCTTGCTGTTTTGGATGTCTTCGTCCACTCTGGGGGGATTTTGAATCTTAATTTGGCCATCATTTTCTCTCTGTTTCAGCAAATTGAATGATTTCTGGTGACAAATCCTATTTTGACACATATTTTGAGAAAATGCTTTAATAAAAACCTGAACATTACACACTGGACAAATTTACTACCCTTTTATTATGTTTGTGGCTGTTTTTGCCCCATTGACTTCTATTATAAAGACATTTTTTGTAATCATTCATTCCTTTTCCCATATAGTCCCTTTATTTATCAGGGGTTGCCACAGCGGAATGAACCATCAACTTATTCAGCATGTTTTACACAGCGGATACCCTTCCAGCTGCAACCCAGTACTGTGAAACATCCATACACTCTAGCATTCACACATGGCCAATTTAGTTTACTCAGTTCACCTATACTGCATGTCTTTGGACTGTGGTGGAAACCGGAGCAAAATAAATAAAAATAAAAATGAAATAAAAGCGACGCGGTGGTGCAGTAGGTAGTGCTGTCGCCTCACAGCAAGTAGGTCGCTGGTTCGAGCCTCGGCTGGGTCAGTTGGCATTACTGTGTGGAGTTTGCATGTTCTCCCCACAATCGCCTGGGTTTCTTCTGAGCGCTTTGGTTTCCCCCACAAGTCCAAAGACATGTGCAGGTGAATTGGGTAGGCTAAATTGTCCATAGTGTATGTGTGTGAATGAGAATGTTTGGGTGTTTCCCCACGATGGGTTGCAGCTGGAAGGGCATCTGCTGCGTAAAACCTATGCTGGATAAGTTGGCGGTTCATTCCACTGTGGCGACCCCAGATTAATAAAGGGACTAAGCCGAAAAGAAAATGAATGAATGAATGAATCTAAAATAAAATAAAGCAAAACAAAATAAAACAACAAAAAATAAATAAAATGATTGCCAGTTCAAGGGTTAATGCAACTGTAGAGCTAATTTACCTGTATGAACCGCCTATCTAATTCCCTCGTGTGTGTATGCGGGTTGTGTGGGTTGAGGTTGTGACTTGGGTCTTGGCACACAAGTCTGGTGGCAAAATATCCTCCTCTAATTCATATGTCATAGGATTTCATCTCTCCAAGCATCATGCCATTTATAAATGGCATGACCAGTTATCTTCTCATTTGCCATCAGTTTCAATTTTCTCCTGTGCCTGACTTCAGGAATTCTCCAGTAGGGGTCCCGAGACCAGCCAAACCTTTTTTTTTTTCAGGTGGAGTGAAAAGGAAATATGAAAAATAAAGAGAAGATCAGGTGCAAATCTTTTTCACACCTCTGCAGGCATACAGGCCTGCTCAGTTGTGATTATTTACACCTACCCACCACCCCCCCTCTTAGGGGTTTTGTAACCTTTGGAGAAAATTGGAAAAAAGGGGGGAAGAAAATAAAATGAGAACCTGCTAAGACAAAGTTCACCCAAAATTGAAAACATTTTTTTTGTGTCTTCCATGTTGTTACAAACTAAATCACATACTGTAATGTCCTATTTAAAGAAGACAGAAATTAGAATATAATCTACAGCAGGGGAAATAAGTATTGAACATGCTATGTTTTTTCCTTTCTATTTCTGAAGGAGCTGTTGACATGAAATTGAGCCAGATTTCCGTAAAAAACCCAAACAATACAAACATAAAATAAAACAAAACAATCTGAATGATGACAAGGAAATGACACAAGGAGAAAGTACTGAACTACTGAAACGTATTTAATACTTTATATAAAAGGTTTTTTTAGGGATGGCAGCTTAAAGACGCCTCTCATTTAAAGAATGAAGTCACATGAATTGCTCAGGTGTGTTTTTTTCCACAGACTTTAACATAGTGTAAAACTCTTGATGGTTCTGTGGATCTCGTCTATCGAATCTGTTCTTTATTTTGTATTTTCTATTGGATTCAAGTCAGGTGACTGGCTGGGCCATTCTACATCTTGATTTTCTTTCTCTGAAATATTTGAGAGTTTCCTTGGCTGTGTTTCATCTTCATCATCATAGTGATGTTGGACTGAAGCAGCTAATGTACAATGACGAAGGGCTGAAGACTGGGCTTTTACTGCCTTACTACACCTCCCTTTCTTCATGTGTTCAATATTTTTACCCTGCGTTATTTCATTTTATTACACATAATTTAATTTGTGAACTAATTAGAGTTGTTTTCTTTGCATACATGGATTTCTTCGGCTATTACCAACATCCGGTGAAAATTTCAAGTCGCCAACTTTAGAAATGTTTTCTGAGAAAAATGGTGACATGTTCAATACTTATTTTCCCCATTGTATGTAACAGTAGGTCATATGTCATAACAATAATTATTAGATTTTTTTTCAAACCATTAGGTTTTATAATTTGTGAGCAAAAGCTTATTATTTAAATGTAATTAAATAATAAATTAATGTAATTAATTTTATTAATTAAATTAATAAAATGTAATTAAAAGATAAATAAAAATTGTTATTAAAATAATAAAATAACTTTAATGATCATTAAATATTTTAATAAGACTTTACAATAAAATTATAATGGCTATTTTTTAAATTACTGTATTTATTAACATGAACAAATAATGAACAACACAGTTAATACAGCATTTATGCATCTATAAAAATAAATAATATAAAACCCTTGAACAGGCATTGTAACCAACTGGTTCACCCTGTTATTCATATGTTCTCATTATTATTTTAATTGCTTATTACTATATATCAGAGTTGTGTCAGCATATTATTTAATACAAGATGTGAAAATTATTTTCAAGGAGTGCACCTTAAAGGGTTAACAAGCATGAATTTGTATTTTAATAATGCATTAGTAAAGGTTGAACTACGCTTAATAAATGTTCTACATGTATTGTTCATTATTAGTCTATGTTAGTAAAAACATTAACTAACATTAACGTATGAATATTGTAAAGTGTGACAGATATGTTTTATTGTAATAAGAAAAGGTCAGAATAAGTATGTGGTGTCATTTTTACATATAAATGTTATTATTATCAAACACTACTTGATTTAATTTTATTTTCCACTACAGCTCCAGTTTAATGTTACTGCCAGTACAGTACATCATTCATTAATATGGTGTAAAGCACATCTAACCCGGATTTATCCCTAACGTACAGTTGATGTCAGAATTATTAGCCCCCCTTTGAATTTATTTCTCTGTTTTAAATATTTCCCAAATGATGTTTAACACACAAGGAAATTTTCACAGTATGTCTGATAATATTTTTTCTTCTGGAGAAAGTCTTATTTTTTTTATTTCGGCGAGAATAAAAGCAGTTTTTTATTTTTAAAAAACATTTTAAGGTCAATATTATTAGCCCCTTTTAGCTCTATTTGTTTTGATAGTCTACAGAAGAAACCATCGTTATACAATAAATTGCCTAATTACTCTAACCTGCCTAGTTAACCTAATTAACCTAGTTAAGCTTTTAAATGTCACTTTAAGCTGTATAGAAGTGTCTTGAAAAGTATCTTGTAAATATTACTTACTGTCATAATGGCAAAGATAAAATAAATTGGGGAAAAATTAACGAGGGGGTGGGGGTGTAGGTGTAATAATTCTGACTTCAACTGTATATATTCTATTAAAAACTCCATGTCCATCTGGATACATAAAATGTGTTGACTATTTAACGAATCTATTAAAATTCCAGTTTTGATAAGATCATTCTTAAAGATTTGACTCAAAATAACAATGTGTTCATGAATCCAACACAGCCTCGCCTCTCATAATCTCTCATTGAAGCGCCAAGGAGATTTAGGGCAGAAGTCAAGGTTTTTGCTGAATAATGACTTGAACTTCAGTGTTTTTCATATATAATATAACTGTAATGAAACCTTAGAAAGCATGGATTATTATAGACCAATTTTATGATGTGTTTTTTTTTATTTTTTTCAGTCATCATGCAACTTCATACCTCCAGATTCTATTATGTTGAAAACAATCCAAGGAATTAGACTTCATGTGTTTCACGGAAGCCGGAAAATGACATAAAGCTGAGTAAATATAGACTGAATTGTTCTTTTTGGGTAAAATCTGCCCTTAATTTGAAACATTTTTTTAGAAGTAGGAAATATCTGAAATGACATGAAACTGAGTAAATAATGACTGAATTTTTTTTTGGGGTGACATTAATTTGAAATGTGTTGTGCAGTGGAGGATTTAGGCATAGGCAATATGGGTGATCGGCCAGGGCGGCATCTTGCTGGGGGCCGCATTGGGAGATGTTGCAAAAAAAAAAGTACTCCAGTAAAAGCTTTTGAGATAAGATTTACTTTATGCAAGTGTATTAATTTAGAGTGTTAATCCCAGAATAAGACTGTTAGGGGCTATTCACATTTGCTGTCTTTTGTTTTCTTTATCAATAGCCATACTGCTTCCTGATCCCGGTTGTTTACATGCACGCCAATATGCTGTTGACAGCAAGTCGACAAAACTAAAGTTTATATAATATGATGATGATGTTACTTTGACCAAGCCATGGCTATGAAGCAGAAAGGAGGATAAAGAGTCAGGGAGGAAACTACTTTATAACATTAATTCTAGGCCATGAGTTGGGGCTAAGGCAAGATTGTTTAGTATTTTATAGAATTTGTATAATTAATATTCATGCAAAAGTCTTAGCATATAACTCCAATTGTGTTTTTACATTGTTTTTCAATTACATTTAGGATTGATTTCTGATATTTATTTAGAAGAATAATTTTATAATAATAATAATAATAATAATACTATACTACTACTACTACTAATAATAATAATAATAATAATAATAATAATAATAATAATAATAGTACTATTAATAATAATAATTTTATTTATTTATAATAAATATAAACAAATTTTTATGTTTATTGCAAATATGTATTATATTAATCTTTCAGTTGTAGAATTTAAAAATGAATTAAACAGAAAATATATATGTATTTGTTATATATTTAAATATTCATACATACATACATACATACATACATACATACATACATACATACATACATACATACATACATACATACATACATACAGTTAAAGTCAGAATTACTAGCCCCCCTAAATTATTTTTTACCCTGTTTATTTTTTCCCCAATTTCTGTTTAAAGGAGTGCATATTTTTACAGCACATATCTAACATAATAGTTTTAATAACTCATTTCTACTAACTGATTTATTTTATCTTTGCCATGATGACAGTAAATAATATTTTACTAGATTTTTTTTCATACACTTCTATACAGCTTAAAGTGACATTTAAAGGCTTAACTAGGTAATCAGGTTAACTAGGCAGGGTTAGGGTAATTAGGCAAGTTATTGTATAACGGTGGTTTGTAGACTATCAAGAAAAAATATAGCTTAAAGGGGCTAATAATTTTGATCTTAAAATGTTTTTTTTAATTAAAACTGCTTTTATTCTAGCTGAAATAAAACAAATAAGCCTTTCTCCAGAAGAAAAAATATTATCAGACATACTGTGAAAATTTCCTTCCTCTGTTTTATATATATATATAATTACAAATATAATATTATATAACACTTCTACCATTTCACCAATTTTATGATGCACTTTTAAAAATGTGTAGCTGTTCTGTAGCTTTATTGCTCTAGATTTCATTACGTTGAAAACAATACAAATAATTAGACTTCATATGTTTCATGAAAGCAGGAAAATATCTGAAATTACATGAAACTGATTAGAATAATGACTGAATTGTTCTTTTTGGGTGAACCTCTGCTTTTAATTTGAAACGTTTGTGTGTTTTTGCATCAACACTTTTTTTTTTCTCAACCCAAAAAAAGCCTCCCTGTGGCATCATGTTTGTGTCAAATCTATTGGTTGGTTTTCTTATATAACATAACTCGAACATAGGTAAAGAAGGCATGGATTATTATAGACCAATTTTATGATGCGTTTCAAATCATATAGCATTTTTGCTATTACATTGAAAACAATGCAGGAATTTGACTTATATGTTTCACAGAAGCAGGAAAATATCTGAAATGAGATGAAGCTAACTAATTAATGACTGAATTGGTTATTTTTTGGGTCAACTCTGCCCTTAATATGAAACGTATTGTGTGTTTTTTTTGCATGAAGATTGTTTTTCTATCCAATAGGAGCTTCCCAGTGGCATCAAGTTTGTCTCAAATCTATTGGTTGTACATTATCTCAGGGCGCACATTGGAAAACGATGATGTGTACTGAAATTTATGGAGCGAGAAACCACTCTCTTTTTCTCTCCACTCACCTTCTCTTCTTCCCTCCATTGTCTGGTTGCTTGCCAATCGTCACGTCTTCCTACACTCCTACACACATCTTTACTTACTTACTCTGCTCTTCTCTCTCACATGTAATTTCTCCCCCTTTTTTTCATGGCCTCTCCATCTCTGCACCCTTTTCTCACCCTCTTGTTCTCTAGAGGTCCTTTTATTCTTTCTTTACATCCTTGAAGCCTCCACTAGCTTCTATGCTCTCTTCTATTGCCCAAACAAGTGCACACACACACACAGGCATACACACATGCACCACACACAGCAGTCTGCGTTAATGAAACATTAATGGGGCACAGACTGTGCCTCCTCTGCAGTCAGAGTTTGATCCTTACCCTTCAAAGCAAATCACACACATACGCATACACACACACACCACACACACACACACACACACACACACAAGCAAAACGCAATCCTCTGCATTACCAGAACATTGTGTAAAGATAAAACACCCAGTGCGTCAGATACTTCAATGTTTTTTAGGAGTTTTCTGTCTGAAGAGGTGATTAGAAAACCCCTTTCAAGTTCCGTTAGCGTTGTCTGAGGCCTCTTATCCAGCAACATCAAACACCACAAAAACACACACACAAATGGGGTTCACACATTTCAATACAGCAGTCGTTCTCAACGAGTAGTTTGCAGCCAAAATATGTTTTAGCAGGTCTTTTGTAATAGGTGTATGATGGCTAGGATTTAAGACAGGCTAATCCATCCACCCATTCATACATACACCCATCATCTATTTATACATCCAATCATCCATTCATCCATCCATCTATCCAATTATATATCCATCCATACACCAAATCATCAATTATCTGTCCATCCATCGATTCATACATCCAATCATCAATCCACACAAACAATCATCCATCTACCCATCCATCCAATTATGTATCCATCCATAGACCAAATCAGCCATCCATCTGTCCATCCATCCATCACCCATCAACCATGCATCAGTCCATCCATCCATCCATCCATCCATCCATCCATCCATATATTCCTCAATCCAACCATCAAAACATCCATCACTCAATCACCCATCAATTTATTTAAGCACCTGTCAGTCCATCCAATTAATACTCATTTCTCAATCCAATCCTCCATCCACTCATCCTTACATCTGTCAAACCCTTTATCAATCCATCCATTCATCCATCCATCTATCTATCCATCCATCCAGTCATCCATTAAATTAATCATCCATTTCTCAATCCAATCATCCAACCATCCTCCATACAGCCAATCATCTCTCTATCCATCCAATCATCTATCCATCCATATACCAATCAACCATCCATCTTTCCATACCTCCATCCATCCAGCCATCCATCCAATTAAATCATCCATTTCTCAATCCAATCATCCAACCATCCATCCATACAGCCAATCATCTCTCCATCCATATACCAAATCAACCATCCATCTTCCATACCTCCGTCCATCTATTCATCCATCCATTCAATTCGACCACCAAATCATCCATCACCCAATCACCCATCCACCATTTAAGCATCCAATCATCCATCTATCCATGCATCCATCAATCCATCCATCCATCCATCCAATCATCAATTATCCATTTAGGTCATCAATCCATTTAGTCATCAATTTCTCGATCCAATCATCCATTCATCCCTCTATCCATCCATCCATCTATCCATTTATCCATTCATACACCCAATCAACCATCCACATGTATATCCATCCATTCATCCATCCATCCACCTATCCATTCATCCATCCATTCAATCATCTATCCATTCATCAATCCAACCATCAAATCATCCATCATCACAATCACCCATCCACCCATTTTAACATCTAATTATCCATCTATTCATGCATACATCCATCCATCCATCCATCCATCCAATCATCCATAAATATGTCGATCTATCCATCCATGCATCCAATCATCCACCCATCTGTCCATCCATATATACAACTATGGTAAAAATTAAGAGATCAACTGGTAATTCTCAGCTTTTATGTGTTATTTTTTATAGTTATTGTTTGTGAAAAAACGTATTTTGTTTAATTCAGATGAGAAAATATAAAAGGCAATTAAAAAAAAAATAGAAATAGAAATAAATGTAATTATTAATTTTTTTTAAAAAATAAGGAGTATATAATTATATCATTAAGTAGTAACACTCAAGTAGGGGTGCCACTTCAAATGTATTTGAGCTTTTCAATAATCTAAAAAAAGTACATTGAAATATTTATTTATTTACATGTATTTTTTATTTTTATTTATTTTACCAGTCAGAGAGGGCAGCAATGAGGTGTTTTATGAATACATTTCTTGAATATGTCATAAGTGCCCACTTGCCTTATTTCTAAACGGACTGTCATTTTGAACAAAACATTTGAATAAATGATTCAGTGACCCACATCTGATGTTTAACTGCCACCACAGTTCATGTCAGCTGGTAGTATAACTCCACCTGAATGTATGTATAGGTACATTATTGAGGGTCAGACTCATGTATTTCCAATGAGCCTGGGTTGTAAAAACACTCTGGCACTGTGTTGCAATCACACAAATCTGTGTTTTGAAGCAAAAACCATTTGAGACAGTCTTTATGATGGTGTGCTGAAGTGAAACCAGTAAACAGACTGGTGAAAACAAGCCATAGTTTTAGCTTCCTCCAAGATACAGATAATTATTCACCTATAATTCTGCAGAATACTGGTGTATCCATGAAAGACCAAATGGTAGGCTTTCATACACAGTTGAAGTCACAATTATTACCCCCACTGTGAATTGTTTTCTTTAAAACATTTCTCAAACAATGTTTAACAGAGCAAGGAAATTTTCACAGTATTTCCTATAATACTTTTTTCTTCTGGAGAAAGTCTTATTTGATTTATTCAGCTAATAAAAGCAGTTTTTATTATTTAAAATATTTTAAGGTCAAATTATTAGCCCTTTAAGCTATTTTTTCCCCCCCGATTGTCTACAGAACAAACCATCGTTATACACTGGCTTGCCTAAATACTCTAACTTGCCTATTTAAGTCTTTAAATTGCACTTTAAGCTGAAGACTGAAAATATCTAGTTAAATATTATCTACTGTCATCATGGCTATGATAAAATAAATCAGTCACTAAAATTGAGTTATAAATGTATTATGTTTAGAAACGTAATTATTACGTTATTATGTTAGAAAAAGTGTCTTCTTTCCATTAAACAGTAATTGAGGAAAAAATATATACAGGGGCTAATAATTCAGGAGGAATGAATTCTGACTTCAATGACAATGAATTCTGACTTCAACTATATCTAAAAAAATAGACCATAGAAAATCAAATGCGAGACAGATAGGTTTCCCTTTCCTCTTTCTTGACTTTCTCCTTCTCTCTTTCCATCCTTGCACACAGTTTATGCGGGTATGTGCTTTTGACAGTCAAAGGCCACACCACTGGGCCTCGATGGGGCGTCTGAGCTTTCACTGACACTCACTCTCAAATGCTTCATGCTTAAATCCCAGCGCTTCTTTCTTCTGCTTCTCCGCTCTCTGTAAAATAAGTTTTTGAGAAGCTCAAGCTGAGGAGCAAGTAAGGCCAGTGGTGGGACATTGTGATACACTAAACCCCTTGACACGGAGAGATGAAGTCTTTGCCTTGCACCGGCTCACTTCATTTCTTGCCGACTTGTGGTTAAATAAACAAACACAGACACACACACGTACACATACAAGACACACATACTGTATTTGTACTGCTTCAAAAGCAAACCTCAGGCACAAACTGAACAGGAAAGAAATCCCAAGTATTTTCTTCAGTGTATTTCCTTTTCTTTTCTTTCAGCAAAGGCTACATTTATTAAAAAAAGAAATGACAGAAAGTATTTTTAGCATTGCTAAATTTCAATTTACAAATAAACGCAGCCTTGGATATATTAAAAGGGATAGTTCATTTAAAATGAAAATTTACTTACTGTTTAAACACCCTCAAGCGGTTTCAGACCTAAAAACTAAAGAAGATATTTTTCTGAAAACATGTAATTTAGACTTCCATAGTAGGAAAACAATTTTGAGCCAGCCAATCACATGGCACCAACTCAATGCATTTAGGCATATAGACATGGCCAAGAGGATCTGGTGCAGTTCAAACCTAGCATCAGAATGAGGGAAGAAAAAGTTATTTAAGTGACTTTGAATGTGGCTAGTTGCTGGTGACAGACAGGCTGGTCTGAGTATTTCAGAATAACCTACTGGGATTTTCAACACAACCATCACTAGGGTTTACAGAGAATGGTCCAAAAAATAGAAAAAAATTGAGGTGAGCGGCCGTTCTGTGGGCGCAAATGTCAAAGGAGAATGGCCAGCCTGGTTCAAGCTGATAGAAAGGCTACAGTAACTCAAATAACCACTCGTTACAACCGAGGTATGCAGAAGAGCATCTCTGAATGCACAGCACATCAAACCTTGAGGCAGATGGGCTACAGCAGCAGTAGACCACACTGGGTGCCACTCCTGTCAGCTAAGAACAGACAACTGAGACTACAATTCGCACAGCTCACCAAAATTAAACAATAGAAGATTGGAAAAATGTCGCCATGTCTGATAAGGTCTCGACATTCAGATGGCATCAACTTCAGAACTTCAGAATTTGGCATCAACAACATGAAAGCATGGATCCATCCTGCCTTGTATCAACAGTTCAGGCTGCTGGTGGTGGTGGTGTAATGGTGTGGAGGACATTTTCTTGGCACACTTTGGGCCCATTAGTACCAATTGAGCTTGTGTCAATGCCACAGCCTACCTGAGTATTGTTGCTGACCATGTACCTCTCTTTATGACCACAGTGTACCCATCTTCCGATGGCTACTTACAGCAGGATAAAATTCCACTGACTGGTACGGTACGGTTCGGGTCAGTACGGGTCACCTTCAGACTGCCTCGTAAAAAACTACGAGGCACAGGGTAGATTCTGCTCTACTCCATGGCTTTGTGGCTGTTCATCAAGACAACGACAAGGTTTGTTTGAGCCCGGGTGATCATGGCTCGTTATTATATGTTATATATAATTCTGCTGTAATCTCTCGCTGTGTATTTAAAACATGGCGGGTTTTTTGTTTTCATTCTGGCTTGTTGTGTAAGCGAGTGACGTATCTCTGTAAACCAATAGTGTTCAGCTGCGCGTCTAGCTTCGCCTTTTGGTACCTTTTCTCGTGCTTGGTACCCTTTTGAAAGGGTGCCGAAAGAGTGGTACGATGTACCGTACCGTACCACTCAGTGGAAACGGGCCACAAGGCACCATGTCATAAAGCGCAAATCATCTCAGACTGGTTTCTTGAACATGACAATGAGTTCACTGTACTCAAATGGCCTCCACAGTCACCAGAACTTAATCCAATAGAGCACCTTTAGGATTGTGGTGGAATGGGAGATTCACATCATGGATGCTATCCATGATGCTATCATGTAAATATTTACCAAAAACTCTGAGGAATATTTCCAGTACCTTTTTTAATCTACATCATGAAGGATTAAGGCAGTTCTGAAGGTAAAAATGGGTCCAACCCGGTACTAGTAAGGTGTACTTAATAAAGTGGCCAGTGAGTGTGTGTATATGTATATATGTATATATATATATATATATATATATATATATATATATATATATATATATATATATATATATATATATATACACACACTGTATATAGTGTGTTCAATAGAAGTAAGAAAGTCAAACAGGCTTGGAACAAGCAAAAAAATAGGTAAACGATTGCTGAATTTTCAGTATTGGGTGAACTATCCCTTTAAAAACATTAACTGCAGCAAGAGTAACTAATATTTTGGGGGGTATTTTTTTGTACAATGTACAAAATGTGTATTAAAAACACAAACATGTTCACACTATAAGAAACTGAAATATATATTCAATTAGACAATGAGCTATTTAACATTTTGCAAGCCTTAAAACTTCAAAACACAAATGAAGCTGAGGATTTCTGTGTAGCTCCACAGCATTCCAGCCCTATCTGAAAAATGATGCAAGACTTTGGACTTGATCAAAATTTCAGAGTGTTGAGTAAGCAAGTGTTCTGACTGATTCTAAACTCCTATAGATGTTGCTTGGTCATTTGGAAGTCGATGAATGGAAAGCAGCAGTGCATATTACATGATCAGGCTTTCTGCCAACAGTGGCTTATGATCTCTCCAAAATGTAGTCCTGGAGCTGATCTTTGCAACAAGACTGAAAATTCACATTTTTGACAACATGTCTGCTTTAAGAAGACTTCAGGTTTCATGCAGTTGTGTGGGTGAACTGCTGGCTTCATAAATAGCCGAACAAGTGTGAATTTGATGCTCTGACAAAAAGCAGTCCAGAAGATGTAGTGAACTGCTGCAGGTCTTTCCAGAAAACAAATATTCAAGTACAAATGTGCACAAAGGCATACTTTTTTACTTTTATTTTTTTTTAGATAAAAAGCCACAACTGCCTTTCTAACTTTTTTTCATCTTGTGGCAGAAATGGGTTTTCATACAGCATGAGATTGAGCAAATGACTGCAATTTCATTATTGAGCAAACTGCTCCTTTAACCATTCTTGGAAAGTTGAACCCCAACAGTTACAGTTCATTTGTGCGATACAACATTAGCAGTAGTACATTGAAGCCATTTTGAAAAGCGCTCAGTGAAAGTTTTTGTAGACTTTTCTTAGAAAGAATAAAAACCTTAAAGGGATAGTTCACCAAAATGAATATTACATTGTCAATTACTCTCCATAATGTGGCTTTAAACTTATCTTATATGACCATCTTTCTTCTATTGAACATGAAAGAAGATATTTTAAAGAATGCTGGATGCTGGAAACACATTGACTTCCATAGTTGGAACAAAATACTATGGAAGTCAATGGATTCTGGCTACTACCGTAGCGTTCTCCAAAATATCTCCTTTTGTGCTCAACATAAGAAACTCAGATAGGTATTAAACAAGTGAAGGGTGATTAAATTTTTGAGTTCATTTTTGAATGAACTATCCTTTTAAAGAACATGTATTGAAAATTCAACCCAGGCTCATTATGGATATGTATCCAGGTATACATTTCTGGGAAAATAACAGTGAAATAAGAAACTAAAGGCACGTCTGCTTGCACTTTTTGTTTTTGGAAATCCACCAAGGCCAATGTGTACACATTTTGATAATCTCAAATTACTCGCGAGCGACATCTTCTTACTTAAATCCACCAGAGCCTGTGTTGTGTAAATTAAATAATAAAATTTAACTTTTTGACTATTTTAAACGCAGATAACTTTTTGCATTATGCAATAACTTTGCACTCTGTTAAATCAGTTTATAATGAATTAAATATTCCAAGTCTAAATGACTTCATAAATCATACTGATCCAGTGATTGTGTCTTACTGTATCGGATTATCTGGTTTGCAGAAAAAAAAAGATTATATTTGAATAGAAATGTAAAATCTCAGTCCAGAAAACCATTTAAAGTGCATTACTCACATAGATTGCCTTCATGACACTTTTATAGAGCTTTTGCATCATTTTTTAAACTTTAAAACTGCAGTCACCATTTCTTGCAACTGCATGAAAAACAAAATCAACCAGTGACATTTTTCTTTTATGTGCCACAGATAAAAAGGTTGGTTTGGAATTCAGCAACACTTTATATCCTCAGACCATGCAGCAACATTTTATTTTTTTTTAGAATTAAAGTTTATATCTTGCAATTCCTGGTTTAAATTTGCCATTTACAACTTCTTTCCTTTAAATTGAGATAAAAAAAGCCACAACTGCCTTTCTAACTGAATCCCACAGTTCCACACAGTTATAGTTCATTAAGTTTTACACTGTTTTACACCGTTTACACTGTTTTAAAATGGCATTTTAGAATGAAATCAATCCACACTGGCGTTTCCTCTGGCATATCTGAAAAGCTCACCGTCAACACTAAACAGCTAAAAACAAAAATCACGTGACCACACACACACTCGCTGCAGAATATGTGCACGTCTGTGCTCCAGGCAGTCAGTGGGTGAGCACACCTTCCCAGGTGAGAGCAGCGTACGTCTAACATCTTGTCTATATCCAACAACATATTCCCTGACTTTGGTATTTTACATCTTTTACTTGTTTTCAGGTGTTTTAGCTGAGCACAAAGATGAGCTAATATTTAATTTATGTAACCATATACACTGATTCTGGATATTTGACAGATTACTTGCCTTTATTTTATTTATTCAGAACCCCCCCTTTTTTTGCAATCTCTGAATGTAAATTCTTAATTAAGCGCAAAATTATATATATATATATATATATAATTTTTTTCTTTTCTCAAGTGCAATATTATCTGCAAATTTATTATTCGTAATTTTTATCGCAAAAAATGTTTGAAAAACTAAAGGTCTGTAAATGGTATAAACTTATTTTATTATTGATTGTCATTATTGATTATTAAAACTGATTTTCAGCAAAATAGGTATTTTCATATATATTTTAATGTAAATGAAAAGAGGCACTTATAGACTACGTTTTGTAATATGCATCGTTTTGTAATATGCATACAGTGAAGATGACGGTCATATAAATATGTAGCTACACAATGCCTTAACACTTTTTGTTAATATCATAATGAAATAGGCAGTTCCTTATATCATGTTTTCATTTTATTGTTAAGATAGCAAAACAGCTTAGCCAGGTGACAATATAAAGTACATTGTTCCCTTTGAAGATTTGCTCGACGTGTCCCTGGGATTTTGTTTTCTATATCAAACTTGCGAACTTACAGCCGATTCGAAAGTTATCACTTAATTGAATGGGCATTATCAGCTGATAGATATGGGCCAGTAGGGGTCTTCTGCACCTACTGGTAGGCTCAGAAGGCTGTTATCATGGTTAATCAGCTATAGATCACGCCAGAAGTTAACGAGAATGATTTATATTGTTTATTACATTTCCCATTAATTGTATTTTAATAACACCCGCCCCTACCTCAATCTTAAACCCAACCATCACAATAATGCAAAACAGATCCAGATCCTGAGTCTTCTCTACTAGTATAGCTGATTAACTATGTGGATGAATAATAACATCCTTCTGAGCCTACCAGTAGGCGCAGAAGGCCCCTACTGGCCCACTAGGCCCACAAGGAATCTGCGGGTGCAGAAATCTGCGGATTTCTGCAGTCCATTATTGAGTCTATGTAATTACTTGTGTAAAAATGTGTGTACATTTATATTTATTCCGATTTTAAATTAACTTCACCATTATTATTGTGATATAATATTATTAATATTACAATGTTCATATGATTAATTTACAATACAGTTTGTAAAGTAATATCTTCTGTCTTTAAGTAGAGATGTAATATGAGAGACTTGCTTTGTTTAACAAATAAGTGGATCTAATTGGATTTGCATTGTAAACATTAAACAAAATTTAAAAAATCTATTATTTTTATTTCATATTTTAAGGTTATGATACTTCTAAAATCATTCCGCATATATATATATATATATATATATATATATATATATATATATATATATATATATATATATATATATATATATATATATGTATGTATGTATGTATGTATGTATGTATGTATGTATGTATGTATGTATATGGATGGATGGATGGATGGATGGATGGATGGATGGATGGATGGATGGATGGATGGATGGATGGATGGATGGATGGATGGATGGATGGATGGATGGATGGATGGATGGATGGATGGATGGATGGATGGATGGATGGATAGATAGATAGATAGATAGATAGATAGATAGATAGATAGATAGATAGATAGATAGATAGATAGATAGATAGATAGATAGAGATTTTTTTTTTAGTTTACAAAATTCTCCACAGAAATAGCAAAACATGTCCGCAGATTCTGTCTGGCTCTATATCTATTAGCTGATGACCACTGATAATGCCCATTCAATCGAGTGCTACCATTCGAAGAGGGTGGAACTTTCAAGGAATGAAAGCAAGACTGAAATTTGTGTACTTGATATTGAGAAAAAGCCCCAATCAAGTTTGCGAATGTCTGCTGTCACACCTCCATTTTCAGATGTCACTATTTTCCCCCATCCACACTGACTCAGAGCAGAACCATTTTAAAACCGAAACGGCCTCTTCAGCATTCTTTTTTCGTGGCTCGAAAACTCAGGGGTAGTGTGGACAAAATGCGTAACCATGGCAAAAGTTATGCGTTTTAAAACTAAAATGTATTAGTGTAAACGGAGCCTAAGACTATCCAACATTATCTTTGGTCTTGGTGTTTGACTTGTTTTAGATTGCTTCATAACTCCTTCACAGCATTCACAAACACACACACACCTCTCTCTCTCTCTCTCTCTCTCGCTCTCTCAGTCGGTTTATTTATTAATCTTTATATGCAGTGAGTATCAGAGTTGCCAGAGATGCCGTCCACAAGCGTGGTTGCAGTCAGACGAGAGGGCAGTTTCCATGGCAACTGAAAGACCAGACCCAACTCTATGTACCAGAGCTGCCAATCAAGCGGCAAAAAGAGAAAAGAGAGATAGAGAGAGATGAAGAAAAAAAGACGAAGGACGAATATCTTTTCATGAAGGTTGAGGAGATTGAAATGCCATCATCCTTTCAGTTCTACGCAGCACACGAACACAGATGTACACACACGCATTCACTTTCAGCAGCCCATTCAGAGTCAAGCCTGCAGAGTCATTTACATAAGCTCAAATCCAAGCAATGCCAAGTCTCAGACAGATATTTGCACATCTTGGATAGAAAATATGTCAAAATATTAATTGGAACAGTTGAAATGACTTTTTTCTTATCGTAGTGTTATCGTAAAGTGGATCTGGAGAGCTCATATTGTACATATGTGCTGATTAAAAATGGGTGTTACTCACCTTTTGTGATCAACATCATTGTCGCCCAAGCAGTGGGGAGAGAAAGAGAAAGAACAGAAAGTAGATTAATTAAACTGGAAGTCAGTAATTAAATACAGCATGTTAGAATAAAAACTGTTAGTATCAAACAGGAAATGTATTTAGATTCTCTATATTGCAGCACTTAAAATCCCCAGGCTGGCTCCACACTAGAACAGAACAATTGTTCTGCATGCAAATGGGTTTCAATTATGCCATATGGGAGAATACCTGGGCCATTTACTGGCAGAAATGTGTTTTGACTGACAGGTGTATAATAATGCTTTCTACTCATTGTGAGCAATGGTTTTTAGAGCCGCGGTTTACACAGATCTTTCATGTAGATAGGAAGGAGACTCTGCACTTATGGAGTTTTTCTGCAGCGGATGTCATCATGGTTGGGTACATTTATAAAGCAGTGAATGGTACCACTTTTTTTTGCATTCATATTTGTTTAAATTATACAAGAAACAGTTCACGATATTGTTTTCATGACATTCAAAAAAGAAAATATGTGAGACTCATAATGCTAGCTAGAAGTGACAATGTCAAACTGACTGTCACGGCCATAGACACTGCATTAGTGTTGTGATCACCAGCAATCTAGCAGTTGCAAATTGCTGGAGAACTACACATCTACCACTGAAATGAACTACAGTTCCCATTCTGCACTTCACACACACACCAGTTCCAGTTCTCTCCCTGATTGCACATAGCTGATGCTTGTAAGGTCTAATGACTAGGACTATTTATATACCTCACTTTAGCATACACATTGCTGAGTCTTGTTTTCCAACAAAACATTACAAAGTGTTTTTCCCTGTTTTTCCTGCTGTGTTTTTTTATTTTTGTCTTGTTTACCATTTTGCTGCCTAAATGGTCAATTTGCTTGTTTTTGACTACTCCGTATGGAAGAAAACCTGGGCCATTTACTGGCAGAAATGTGTTTTGATTGACAGGTGTATAATAATGCTTTCTACTCATTGTGAGCAATGGTTTATTTAGAGCCACAGTTTACACAGATCTTTCATGTACATAAGACGGAGACTCTGCACTTATGGAGGCTTTTTACATTTCTGGGTTTTTCTGCAGCGGAAGTCATCATGTTTAGGTAAATTTATAGAGTAGTGAATGATAGAGTACCACCATTTTTTTTTGCATTCATATTTGTTTAAATTATACAAGAAACAGTCCACGATATTGTTTTCATGACTTTCAAAAAAGAAAATATGTGAGACTCATAAGGCTAGCTAGAAGTGACAACAATGTCAAACTGACTGTCGCGGCCATAGACACTGCATTAGTGTTGTGATCACCAGCGATCTAGCAGTTGCAGATTGCTGGAGAACTACACATCTGCCACTGATCTAAACTACAGAACCCATCATGCACCTCACACACACACACCAGTTCCAGTTCTATCCCTGATTACACACAGCTGATGCTTGTAAGGTCTAATGACTAGGAATATTTTTACACCTCACATTTACATACACAGACTTGTTTTCCAACAGAACATTACAACGTGCTTTTCCCTGTTGGCCTGCCATGTTTTTGATCCTTATCTTGTTAATTGTTTTTGATTCTTTGCTGCCTATCCTGACCGTTTGCCTATTTTTGACTATGCCATATTGGAGAATACCTGGGCCATTTACTGGCATAAATGTGTTTTGACTGACAGGTGTATAATAATACTTACTACTCATTCTGAGCAAGGTTTATTTAGAGCCACAGTTTTCACAGATCTTTCATGTTTGTTAAAAAAGAGACTCTTATGGAGCCTTTTCACATTTATGGGTTTCTCAGCAGCAGAAGTCATCATGGTTGGGTAAATTTATAGAGCAATGAATGGTAGAGTGCCACTTTTTTGCATTCATATTTATTTAAATTATAAACTAACTCCACAAAAGTTTTCATGACTTTCAAAAAAAAAAAGAAAAAATGTGAGACTGATAATGCTAGCTAAAAGTGACAACAATGCCCAATTGACCGTCCTTCCCATAAACACTGCATTAGTGTTGTGATCACCAGCAATCTAGCAGTTGCAGATCATTGGAGAACTACATATCTGCCAATGAAATAAACTACAGATCCTAATCTGCACTTCACACACACACCAGTTCCAGGACTATTTATATACCTCCCTTCGACATATACATTGCTGAGTTTTGTTGTTTTTTTTATCAATGGACATTATAAAGTGTTTTTTTTCCTGTTTGTCCTGCCATGTTTTTGATCCTTGTCTTGTTTACTGTCTTTGATTCTTTGCTGCCTATCCAGACCATTTGCCTGTTTTTGACTATGCCATATTGGAGAATACCTGTGCCATTTACTGGCAGAAATGTGTTTCGACTGACAGGTGTATAATAATACTTTCTACTCATTGTGAGCAATGGTTTTTAGAGCCACAATTTTAAAGATCTTTCATGTACGTCGGAAAGGAGACTCTGCAGAAGTGACAACAATGTCAAATTGACTTTCTATCCCATAGACACTGCGTTAGTGTTGTGATCACCAGCGATCTAGCAGTTGCAGATTGCTGGAGAACTACACATCAACCACTTATATGAACTACACATCCCATCATGCACCTTACTCACACACCAGTTCCAGTTATCTCCCTGATCCTCTCCCTGACACAGCTGATGCTCGTAAGGACTAATGAATCGGACTATTTATACACCACACTTTGACATACACATTGCTGAGTTTTATTTATCCAAAGAACATTACAAAGTGCTTTCTCTGTTTGTACTGCCATGTTTTTGATCCCCATTCTCTCCTGACCATTTGCCTGTTTTTGACAACGCACATGCAGTCCACATGCAGTTTTGATCACATTACTGCTGCCACTGCAATGATCTGCTTGTTAATTTCACGTTCCATCCCTTTCTCACTCATGAACAAAACCCCAAGAACTCCTACTTGAACTCTTCCACCTGGGGTAAGGACTTTCCTCCAACCTGAAGATGGCAAACCCACTTTTTCTGGTGGAGCACTTAACTTTTAAAATTATGCCCATAGTTTGTTCACTTGACAATTATAAGGCAATGAGTTTAATCCCTTTTTTTAGTCAACTAATCTCTTTTTACAGTGTAAATGTCAATGTTTTTGGTGTGAACTGCAGTCAGTTTGACTCTAGCTTATAGACTGTCTCCCTCTTCTGATACTCTCTGCACACTCCTTTGAGCCAGTAGTTATGGGACCAAATGCAGTCTACTGTCTCCCAGTGCTGCGCTCTTGCTGTCTGGATGGCTTGACAGTGGGGGAATGGATTTGTTCCCCTGCCCCTGAGGCAGATTGGAAATCTCCGGCTTGTCAGGTAGTGTGCTGGAATTATGGGAGTGAGTGGCTTCTTATTTGTGGCTCGCCTGCTGCTACCAGGTGATGGATGGAGCAGTGGAAGCACTAGTCACTATGGCAGCTGTATGGATACTGCTTGGGTACAATCGTTGGCCCCATTTTTCTCCTTGTGACTCCTCACACAGTAACAGGCTCAAACTTTGTTTCTTAGTCTAGAATGTAAGGCAAGAACTGAAATATTGCTGTGTATCCTTTCATAAAACTCGACAACTATTGCTATAAATACAAAATCATTTTGGTAACACTTTAGTTTAGGACACAATTGATGCTATCAACTACTGGCTTGTTAACCTGCTTATTATTAACATATTAACTTTTATAGTAGTTATAAAGTATGATCTTATTCTGCATCCCTAATCCTACCCAAAACCTAAACCCAACTTCTCCCTTACTAATTATTAATAAACAGCTAATTAGTTGTTTATTAAGCTAGTAGTGTTAGTCAATGGTTTGTTAATAGAGTGGATTGTGACCTAAAGTGTTACCAAACATTTTAAAGAATTACATTTTATTTATTTCTTATTTCTAATAAGTATCTCTGGACCAAGTTGACTTTGTCGAATTATACTATTTTACTGTATTTTAAAATGTAAATTATTAAAGTAAGTTTCAGCATGCGATAATACTTTAGTTTAGAGTTGTGTTAAAATAAAATAATTAACATTAACCACTGGGTTATTACCTGCCTATTATTAAAATATTAACTGTTTATTAGTACTTATGGTCACACTTTATTTTGATGGTCCATTTGTTGAATTTAAGTTACATTGCATTAACATGCCAACTAATTGTCATTAGATTATAGGTGGACTGTTAGGTTGGGGTTAGGGTTAGTGTAAGTTGACATGTACTTACAAAATTTCTTATAGTCAGTTAAATGTCTGTTGAAGGAGCAGTATTAACATATTAAGCAGTTAGTCTAATATTACTCAAATGGACCATCAAAATAAAGTGTTACCATTTATTAAGCTAATAGTCTTAATTAATTGCTAATAGTATTAGTTAATGGCCAATAGTCTTAGTTAATAGACTTAATAGTAGCTAAGAAGTCTAAGCTAATCATTTTAGCTAATGGCTTATTAATAGAGTGAATTGTTCATCAAAATAAAACCCATTATTCCCATTATGAATGATTATTTCAGTCTTTAGCGTCACATGATTCTTCAGAAATAACTCTACAATGATGATTTTTAATTATTATTTATAAAAAAACTTTTTTTTGTATAATATTAGATGTCTTTGTCCTCTTTTTTTTCTAGATTTTAAGATTCTATCCAGAAGGTAGTGCATCACATTTTTCACAAAAATGTTTATAAAAGTAATAATTTTAAGCAAAAATTAAGCATATATAAGTTATGTAATCAATTGTTATAATATATTACAATATTAGTATTTCACAATATTTATTTATCATCAGTATTTGATGTATTTAAATGCATATTCATCTACATGAAGTAAGTTTTTCATTTTCAATTTATACAAAAGGGTTATTATAGAAATATTTGATGACATTTCTTGAAACTATTGATGAGATTTCTTAAACTATGTGTAATATAAAACAACAATGTTGACATGAAATGTTATCAGACTTTCAGAGATAAAAAAATGAACATTTTACTCAAACACACGACCATTCATTCATTCATTCATTCATTCATTCATTCATTCATTCATTCATTCATTCATTCATTCATACATACATACATACATTCATACATACATACATACATACATACATACATACATACATACATACATCCATCCATCCATCCATCCATCCATTCATCCATCCATCCATCATTCATTCATTTTCCTTCAGCTTAATCCCTGATTTCACATAAATATTAAACAAAGTAATTTCTGAGTAACAGAATTTTCAATTTTTTTTTACAATTTTCAATAGTCTTCAGTCAAATTTTTTCCCAATAGCTGTATGTGGGAATATTAATAAAAATAAAACATAAAAATGAAAAATAAGTTAAAACACTTCAGCCGACCAGGCCAGTTTGTTGTTGACTGAACGACTGACCGACCCATCCCCGTCCCTAAACCCAACCAATAGTGTTTTCATAAGCAATCTAGAAAAAGAAAAGTTGTCGCAGCCATGTTTTTTCACCACGTTTTCAGTGTGTTGTTTATTTATTCATGTACTTTTTATTTTTATTTGTTGATTTTGTTTTACCTGGTTTCTTCGCCGTACTCAAATCCCTTCGTCAGGGTCAACTTCGCTCCACATCCCAAGTCCAGTGAGCTACTAAGCCAACTAACACCAGAAAAGCCTCCATAAGTCGCCGGTTCGCAACATCATACCACCTCGTATCGTTTATTTTAAAGACGATATACAGCCATGGCTACATAATTCAGGCTCTGTAGACATGGGTACGTATCCACAATGAGCCTGTGTTGATAAATAAAATTTGAAAGACCAAACTACCAACGATGTATCAAAACTGAAATAACTTAATACCTTTATCTTAATATATATATCTGAATACCTTAATAAACATCTAAATATGTATTTACGGCCATGATTGCTCTACTTGTACATTCTAATCGGTATACCCACATTGTGTCATGAAGACCCCAGCTGTGAGTGCAAATATGGTGTTAGAAAAGCTTTAACTGCGGGATTTACAGCTGATTTAAGTGGTTTAGAGTGGAATAGAGAGCATTTTTTTGCACAAATTATTTACTCAACGCACTCTGGAGTTTTCACGCGGGAGAGACACATTTACCTCCTCATCTATTATTCGTTCCCCACAGCAATTCCACTTAGAGTATATATGCATACATTCACTAGAGCCATTTTGCCAGATTCTGTACAGTAAATGACGGCCCGAGGAACGAGACTTCTCCCTCGCCTGCCAACCTGCTCACGGCCGGTGGGACTCCATAAATCACGTGTGGATTTACTCACAATCATTAAAAATATAGGTGACTCAGATCACATTTTACAACAGGATGCCTCTTCAAGCCCACTGTGCCTTTCCTAAATGGCTGATGGGAGACAGTGAAAAATGACGGCATCATGCTGCTTTCCTGCCATAAATCATTCAGTAGACGTGCTCAGATGCACAGCTACAGCTGCACATTCACTGTATGGGCGGCACTCTGGCTTTTGTAGATTCACAGATTGCAGTGGTTATTGGGAAATGTGGTAAATGTAGGCCGCCAGATGTCTTTTTAGCATTTTTTAGTCAATGGATTGTGCAAAACTGTTAAAAATGTATTAAATAAATACATTTCTGGGCACTTTATAATAGTTGCACATTAGGAATCATTTAATAAGCATTAGCAAATTTAGTTAATCATTTGTTAAGCTTAAACTATATATTATTAAGCAGTTTACTTGTTTTTATAAATATAGATAAAGTGGTGGTATTCTTGATTTATAAACACACGTATAATGTGCTTAATGACTGTATTTTCATACTTTGTTAATGACTATTTAACATTTATTAACAAGTACTGTTCACTAATAGTTGGTGTTAGCAAATCCACTCACCGGCCACTTTATTAAGTGCACCTGTCCAACTGCTCGTTAACACAAATTTCTAATCAGCCAATCACATGGCAGCAGCTCAGTGAATTTGTGCATGTAGACATGGTCAAGACGATCTGCAGCAGTTCAAACTGAGCATCAGAATGGAGACTTTGAACATGGCATGGTTGTTGGTGCCAGACGGGCTGGTCTGAGTATTTCAGAAACTGCTGATCTACTAGGACTTTCACGCACACAGAAAATCTAGGGTTTACAGAGAATGGTCCAAAAAAGAGAAAATATCCAGTGAGTGGCAGTTCTGTGGGTGCAAATGCCTTGTTTATGCCAGACGTCAGAGGAGTATGGCCAGACTGGTTTGAGCTGATAGAAAGGCAACAGTAACTCAAATAATTACTTGTAAGTACAACTGAGGTACGCAGAAGAGCATCTCTGAATGCACAACACGTCAAACCTTGATGGGCTACAGCAGCAGAAGATCACTCCTGTCAGCTAAGAACTGTAAACTGAGGCTACAATTTGCACAGGCTCACCAAATTGGACAATAGAAGATTGAAAAAACATTGCCTGGTCTGATAAGTCTCGATTTCTGTGCAACATTCGGATGGTAGGGTCAGAATTTAGCGTCAACAACATGAAAGGATGGATCCATCCTGCCTTGTATCAATGGTTCAGGTTGCTGGTGGTGGTGTAATGGTTTGGGAGATATTTTCTTGGCACACTTTGGGCCCATTAGTACCAATTGAGCATCGTGTCAAAGCCACAGCCTTCCTGAGTATTGTTGCTCTCCTGATGGCTACTTTCAGCTGGATAACGTGCCATATCATAAAGTGCAAATCATCTCAGACTGGTTTCGTGAACATCACAATGAGTTCACTGTACTCAAATGGCCTCCATAGTCACCATACCTCAATCCAATAGAGCACCTCTGAGATGTGGAGAAATGGGAGATTCGCATTATGATAGTGCAGCCTACAAATCTGTAGCAACTGCGTGATGCTAGCATGCCAATATGGACCAAAATCTCTGAGGAATATTTCCAGTACCTTGTTTGATCTATTCTGAAGGCAAAAAGGGGTCCAATCCGGTACTAGTAAGGTGCACCTAATAAAGTGGCCGCTGAGGGTATATTAACATACAATAACTAATGATACATTAATATAAAGTGTGACCAACAATTGAAGTAGGGCATCTGTATTCTCTAAAAAAACGAATAGCCAAAATTTTGGATTGAACTAAGGCACAGTTTGGGGTTTATGTCTCAGTAGCATCATAACAGCAAAACTAATGCATAAAAAATTACAAAGGAAAAACAAATAAAAGAGAACATCGTATGCCTGATTAATTATACATTTCTGCAAAACAGTTTTTTTATTTGCCTGTTGTGAACGAATGCTGGTAGTGCTCGGGGTGGTAACCCAGTAGGTACTCCAACAATAAACAAATAGCAGAAATGAAGAAGTGATCAAATAAACGTCCCAGGGAGCTCCCACTTCACATCAGCTGTGACTAACCTCTCCACTGCACAAACAGCCCCGAGACAGGCCTGCTTTTATACGCTTCAGATTAAAATGATTCATTTGCCTTTTTTTATTTTCTTGCTGTGATTCTGCATCTCTTTAATGCTGTCTCCGTCACAGAGGAAACAAAGAAATCGGACAAATTCGCAGCTCCTTCTGTTCCTCATGAAATATCCAGTTTTAATTAGATTTTCAGACTTTTTTTGGTGAGGAAAGAGAGCATATTAATAAAACTTTAATGTAGAGAAGCTGTTATATATGATAAAATAGTCATTATGGTTTAGATCAAAGCAGTCATCTGTCATCGAATTCCTTGACCTGGTTCAGTATGTAATGTTCATCTACATTGCAAAGCCAATATTGAGATGATTTTGTTCTGCATATGATATTTATTTACCTAGCATACACTTTATGGGCATGTCCTTGAAAGCATATCCAGTACACATGAGTCATGTGTGGTGAAGTTTAACATTATTAAAGCAACTGAGAAAAATCCACTTCTTGAAATGAATTCTTTCAAAAGGATTTTAAAAAGCTAATGTATTTACAGCATGTGCAATGCTTGAAACCTGTAAAATGCCCATTTTGTATTACTGGATAACAAGATTTGTTTCTTCCTAACCAGGCTCATTCTGAAAACGTAGCCCTATATACATTTCTGGACATTGCGAAATACGTCCCAGGAGTTATGTTTTTTGCAGTTTTTGTTTTCACGAATACACCAGAGGCTGCTATGTATGCTTCTTGAGATCTCAAATTTCTCTTGCGATTGCCATTCTTGCCTGCATTCTTGCCTGCTGTTCTCGGGTAAATCCACCAGATATTTGGGAAATATTTCAAAAAGAATATATATATATACATAACTATTTATTCATATTGCTTGGATAATGTGAGTAACATTCAGTAAAAAAAAAAAAGACTGTGAAATGGATCAGGTCTTAATCACAGCTGAAACATCTGGGAGCAAGCGAGCAGCACGCTAATGAAATGGCTAATAAGCATCTCCTTCCTCCTCTCTTTCTTCGCACACATGGCACAGAAATCTCAAGGACGCTGGTCCTTCTGTGGCACACGAGCAGGTTGCTGTTAATTACTGATTTTGACTCGAAGAGGCACGTTTCTTGCATCACCGACAGAACGGAAACGACCATACCTCGCTCTCACACAGAGACCAGGCAGCCGTTAAAGATGCGTGTGGGAGGAAGTGCCTGCGTCTGCCACTTAATGGCCATATAAGGGTGGGGGGGAGGAAAAAATTGCTCGCTTTTCAGAGTGCCAATTATTTATTTGGGCATCTCATCTACTTTGAGGCTGTTTAGATGGAGTAATTTGATAGGTTGGGGTAGTGGGTCAATAGCTGGTTTTACTCCAGCCTGACTCAAGCGATTATCCACTAATAATCTTTAATTGCTATATTCTTTAGCAAATCTAAAGCCAAGCCACTGAAATCCTCAATGGAGTCACCAAAAGATGGTGTTTTTCTCCTTTAAGCCTTCCAAATAATCATCTGATGGCATTTCACATTGAATTGCAAAGTGAGAAAAGGCACTTAAAGCAGGCCAAAACACCTGAAAAAAGAAGCAGCAGCCAGCGGTACACAGGTATTTTTAAAGGCTGTGTGTGATTTGACAATATTCTATGATCTTGGGCAATCTTTTCTTTTTTTTTTTCATCTTCTTAAGTCACCTAGATGGTCGTGGTTCCATCTGTACTGCTCTTCAGATGTTCACTCAGCCAATCCGTTTGGAAAGAGAAAGGAAAAGACGCTTTCTCACAGGGATTGTCTCCCACTATAATCACGAAGAACACTTTGAAATGGCTTATAGCACACTCGTATCATATCTGCCATTCTGTTTCTCAGTGTGAGGTGGCACTGGCCGGATAATCTTCTCTGATCTTTCTAAAAATGAACTTTTACGTGATCTCCATTTTTTGTTTCAGGTTATGATCAGCAGAGCCAGAGAGAAGCTGTACACTTTTGGGAACAGAAAAAAGGGGAATTCTATAGAAGGGATTTAAGCCAGGTGATATATTCACAGAACAACCAACTTAACTCTACAATGCATAAAAGCAAACTGATTGACCTAACAGTGTATGATTTAAATGTTTTTGATTGTCAATTTCACAATTTAATTGTATATTTATACACATTAATTTTTTTTAAATATTTTTGTCAGTACAATTTATTTGTATTATTTATATTCAAGAGAAAGCATTAACGTACAAGATTTTGTCACAAATAATATAGTGCCTTTACCCAAAAAGTAATCACAAGATAAATTGCCAGAAAATCTGATCTAAATCAGAAAATTGCCATATAAATCTAAAGATTTTTCTGACTTTTTTCTATTCAGTGACAACATGTAGAATTTATATCTAAAAAATAAGAATACATTTTTATTTGTTACATGAAATCGGGAATGTGTAGACTTTTGGGAAAAGAAAAAAAAGTGAAATTCTTTAGAAATTTTGGATTTAAACCTGCTGATATGTTTAAAGTTAAGTCTACAATGCATACAAGCAAAGACTGATTGACCAAACAGTGTATGGCTTAATTGGTTTTGATTATCAGTTTTACTTTTTTATTTTATATTTATATTTATTTAGTGGTGGGCCGTTATCGGTGCTGCGTGCTTAACGTGCTGCGTTAATGCGAGACTCGTCGTTAATATATTCTCAAAGTTGGGTTGGGAGCTGGGTCTATTCTACGCAAGCTGCAAGCTATGATGACTTTCATCTTGATATTTTAGCGCGGATGTATACCTGACCGGTGAGCCGTCTGACAAAAAGTGCCCTTCTGAATCAAATCAGCAGGATGCCGGACTTAAACTGCAGTTTGGCAGTTTCACTTTAACTCATAAATATTTCATTCATGTCGTCGTGACAAACTGAGGTGTTAGACGCAAATAAGGAGTAAGGACTGATGAGAGTGTTATAGAATTTAATAACGCATGCTAATGGAAAGTAAAAAAATTGTGTTGTATGTGTCTGTATGTGTGTGTGTGTGTGTGTGCGTACGTGTGTGTGTGTGTGTGAGTACGGCCCTTTACTGACAGCTGTGTGTGTGGATCTTGTCAGAAAATATGGCGAAAAGTCCTGCATTATGGTAATAGTTTGATTGCGGTGTTTACTTCAATAATGCCACTTATATCTGCATACTCCACACGTCTTAATACCATTTCGGTTTAGTTCAGTTATGACTTTAGTCCTATTAAGGTAATCAAAAATCGCTGTTTGGAGCTTATGTAGGCCTACAGTTCAAAATTCATGTTTAACTGAATAGACAGTTAGTAAACACAAGTACATCTTATTGAACATAATTTATTTTCATCACCAACGGTTTCACAAGCAGGTTGTGATGCATTCTGGAAACAGGAGATGAGCCCCTGGTCTAATGCGCCACCTGGTTTGAGAAACCATTTCTCAAAGACTTATTATTTGGGTAGCCCACATACTCTGAATGCCCTCGGCAGAATTCAAATGGGCCATTTTAATCTAGATTACTTCCGAAATAATCTAGATTAAAAAAATTAATCTATGCCCACCAATAATATATATATACAGTTGAAGTTATAATTATAAGCCCCCTGTGTATTTTTCCCACCAATTTCTGTTTAACGGAGACAAGATTTTTCTTCAACACATTTCTAAACATAATAGTCTCTAATAACTGATTTATTTTATTTTTGCCATGGTGACAGTAAATTATATTTTATTATATATTTTTCAATACACTTTTATACAACTTAAAGTGACATTTAAAGGCTTAACTAGGTTAAGTAGATTAACTAGGCAGGTTAGGGTAATTAGGCAAATTTTGTATAACGATGGTTTGTTCTATAGACAGTCGAAAAAAATATAGCTTGAAGGGGCTAATAATTTTGACCTTAAAATGTTTAAAAAAAAAATTAAAACTGAAATAAAACAAAAGCCAAAATAAAACAAATAAGACTTTCTCCAGAAGAAAAAATATTATAGGAAATATTGTGAAAATTTCCTTGCTCTGTTAAACATAATTTGGGAAATATATAAAAAAAAAAAAAAAAAAGTCAAAGGGGGCTAATAATATATATATATATATATATATATATATATATATATATATATATATATATATATATATATATATATATATATATATATAATATTTTTGTCAATACAATTTATTTGTATTATTAATATTCAAATTATTCCAGAAAGTATCAATGTACATGATCAGAGTACAAGATTTTGTCCCACAAATTATATTACTTTTATCCAAAAAGCAATCACAGGATAAACTGCCAGAAAATCTACATTTAAAATTTTCAAAAATTTGTTATTATAATTATTTTTATAATAGTAATTATTTTTTTGCTATTCAGTAAGGACACACTAAATTTATATCTTAAAATAATAGATTTTTATTTGCTACATAAAATCTGTATTTCAAATAAAATATTAATATTGTTTTTTAAAGTTATGTAATAATCTGGAAATCATGAAAACAAGGAGTTTCTGAAAACTCAGTTTTGCTCTTACAGAAATAAAGTACATATATATTTTTAAAATCATATTATAATGATACTGCATTTTTTTTGCAAAATAAAAATTGACAACTCTATCTATTTTTTGCAGAACTTCTATCAGAATGTTCCATGCATTCCATCTGAAACTTTGCAAATGCCAGATGCTGGTAAAGAACAACAGGAACCTGCTGATCTCAGATCCCACATGGACCCGGCTATCACTTACTGTGCCTTTGGGTGTGAAATCTGTGACCTGTTTCTCCTTTCTTTCATCCACCCGTGCTCAAGCGTGCACTATTAATTTTGATGAATGCACCGTTCACCCAACACATTTCACAAATGCTGTCAGCAACAGTGAGAAGTGAAATGCTTTTTCCGGGCGCGTGAACACACCCTCGAGAGGCCCCCCAGGCAGGCCAGACGTACATACACACGCACCGCATCCAAGTTTAGTATGACTTTGACGCGTGCTGCCAAGGCGCAGATCTTAATTTGCCAGACTTTTAATTGTTTACAAAGACTCAAATCATAAAAAGGTAGGCAATTAAATCAAACATTTGAACATATTTCATGTAAACACTCATTAAAACTCCATTAAATCCTGATTTCGGAACACTCCTCTAACTCGGCCGCTCTTCATTAAACAGAAAAGAGCGGCAACAGACACACATTTTGTCCCCATCAAGAGGATTAGCTCTGCAGATTACGCATATACATGCTCTGGCATGCAGAATGCTGTTTCTGCTTTCATAATCAGCAGCCGATTTGAATCAGAGTGAGTTCAGAGATCATTTGCTGAGATTGGCCATGCTCTCCTAACGCTCAAATCAGGCAGTGTCGAGCTGCCGGAGTGTTCCGGTAAACAAATCTGCGACGATAAGCCTCCGGTACACGTCTAATCCCCCCTCTCTAGGAAACAATGACTGATTTATTAGTGATAGGCAGGATGTATTCAGCACTCTGTGAAGTGCGGAATATAAATAAGAGGAATACGCTGGGTGCTGCTTTTAAACACTGAACTCATCTGAATGAAACCCTGTCTGCTTTGTTCACGGGAAGTGCTTTGAAATGTGCATTTCTATTTCTATGTTCGATTTAATCTCAACCGAAACATGAAGAGAGGGTAGGACAGAGTGACTCCTCCCCTTTTCAAAATCAGCCAATAGCTACTCGTTTTTAATCACAGCTTCAGAGTGGCTGAGCTCAAGCACATCAAATGAAAAGCAAATGGCTGTTTCTCAATTCCAAGAACGCAGAGAATGGACTTGCGTTCATGTGAAGACCGGTCTTGCCAGGTGCCCTCGGAAGAACGAACTCGGGAGACCACGAGAACAGAGAACGCGTCCTGTGAGAAATGAGATGCTGCTTTCTTCCAGATGGTCACGTGACCTTCACGTGTTTTTAATGGAAAATTATTTAAACATCACAGCATTCATACAATGACTTATTTTTCCCCCCTTTTCAATATATATATATATATACTATGCATAAAAACTTTACAAATATACGTTGCACCATATAAATAAAACAGATTTTAATATGAATTTCAGCAAATAAACATTCATTTATTAAGATTTTCATGGTAATGTTTATATTCACCATTTCATTTAGCCAAACTCCTGAGATAAATAAGTTATATCTCTGAACTTTAATAATTAACCTATATAAAATCACTTCTGGGACTTCTAGAGCAAGTTCGGTGCTCAAGTCTGCTACCATGCGTCCTCTATATCAAGAACACATCCGGGAAGTATAACACGTCCTCTGTTCTTGCGGTCTTGCAGAGTTTTGGAACTGAACTTTGGCAGCTGATGATGATGTTACACGAGAACATGACACAAGGACACAAGGACATAAGATCACATGACACAAGGACACAAGATCGCTGAAAAACGCATATTAAGAAACAGCCAATGAAAAGTATTCTGAAGGAGGCGGGGCATTGGTTAGAAGATTTGATGAGTCACTGAAGTAAGAAAAAAAAAATATTGATTTACTTAGACAGAAGTGACCATAGATATATACACTAGACATCACATACGAACCCTGAGCATGCGTCAATAGCGCCGCCACATTTGTACAGTGCTCCCAGGTCAGAAGTCAATTAACCACACTAGTCAAGACTAAAGCCAATGTGAAGATGCTGGACTTTAGCGCTGTGTATAGGTGTAGTAACAAGCAAACAAAGTAAACAAAGCATAAAGGGATATCGATGGTTCACACAAGTCGTAAATAACAGGGATTCATTCACAAACGAAACGCTCGCTCCGTAAGCATTAGAAGTGAAAGCGGGAGAGGGGGGTGTTTCAAGACATGGATTAGATCAAATTTAACAGGGGAGGATAATACATTTCCATGCACACAAACACATGCTCTCTGTCGGCAATGCCCGTGCGCTCACTTATCTATTGATGTAGAAAATTTATGTAAAATTAGAATTTTCGGAATTTGAAAAAATATTAGCATACTGACCACTAGGAAAACTCCTGATCATAGATATGTGTATATATCTGCATACATCTATGGATCCGGATGGCCAGTCCTCCACTACACCTTGGTCCCACATTCATTTCAAAGGAGTGCTACGCTGTACTAAAATGGCGGCTCTATTGACGCATTCCTTCCAACAGACAACAACAGCGTAAGCGACATCTAATGTAAATATCTATGGGAAGTAATATATCTTGTAAACTGCAAACGTTGGATGTTTATAGTTTATATTTTTATATTTGTCACTGTTTTGGTGCGCACTAGCTTATAAATAATACTTAAAGGTGCAGTAGGTGACCTGCCAAAGTGCTGTATGTTAGCCAGGGCCGGCCCGTGGCATAGGCAGTATAGGCAAATGCTAAGGGCGCCATACGTCCAAGGGGCTCCAGAAATGGAGGAAGAAAAAAAGTGTAACTTCCACTATACTTTAAACTAGTTGGTATTATGACTTCAGAAAAGAATAAGCCCACATTAAATTAACTGCATAGTGCATAGCCTACAAAGTACATCACATCCAGTTGGCTAGTCGCATACTGTTTAGTCACAGGAGTTCAAATATTTAACGGATCCGAAGCCCAAATCGAATCCGAATTTTCCACATATGGAGATGATCGGAACTCCACGCAGCTCCCAGACTACCTTTCATTGGAAATTAACGTCCGTTCTGTCGCATGTCGTTTGTCGTGTGCAGCGGAAAGGTGGCTAGATGGTTTGGGCTACTTATCAGAATTATGGGAATTATCGGCACAATAAATTTTAATTGGATGAATATTTTTTAGTCTGATGCCTTACCCAGAATATAAAAATAAATATAAATACATTTAGATCATTTACTTTAATCATTACTATTGCAACGTGAAGAGACTTTCAACCAGCACAACAAAACATGTTTCTGAAGACAACCACCTAGTGCATGTTAAAACTAACATACTGATACAAACATCTGAGAAGTTGACTGTCAAATGTTCGCACACGCCTCTGAGAAATCATTTCACTCCATCACTTCACCCACACACGTGCACTTGATAGTATTTAGTGCATATACAGCAGCTGATTATGATTGCTGGCCAATATTATAAGAAACTTCTGGCACAAAAAAGACTGATTGCTAGTTTTCTGGACAGCTGCCACGGTTGCATCCGAGCCTCCCACACTCATGCTGAAAGCTAATAATGAGAGTTTTCTTTAACTTCTTAATAGACTACCGCATTTAGACGAGGCAGCGATTCAGAATCAATTTAATAAGGTCAACAAACAGCGACTTTCAACTGCGCTAGCTTTCAGTTAGCTTGCGCAGTGATTCGTAGCTGAATGAAAGAAGTTGTGATAAATCAGCATTAATTATAGTCAGTTCTGCTTCTTTAATTCGACCGGACAAGAAGCGTTCGGAGAGTGTGGATGTTTTTGTTAACGCTTCGCTGTTTATATCGCTCCGCTTGTCAGTGTTTCTGTGTCGTGCTCGGCGTTTCTGTCAGTCTGTGTGATGCTGGTGGACACACAGGGGTTGATTGTGTTTTGGAGCGATGCTTGAAAAAAAATAACAGTATTGCGTCCAACGTGCAATATAACAAAAAAGTTCAGTAAAAGAGAAGTTGGTATAGAGTGTTTTCACTATGTGTTATTAGTAAGCCATATTGAGCAGTAGAAGGTAAACAATGCCTCTGAACCAAAACTTGCATTTTTCGCTCGTTACTGCTGCTAAAAATGATCAGTTGTTGCCTTTATTAATTGGTTGGACATAAAACAAGTATTAAGGTCTGTCAAAAGTTATAACAAATTAAGCCTTAAAAATGTAGCTTATCAAAAATGTCCACATTTTTTCTGCTTACTCACTCTGCGTTCACACCGAAGGCGGTGAGAGCATCAAAGGTCGCACTGGCCGCCCTGGCGACAATGCTGTCTGCCTTCAGCTCCTGCGGCGAGAGCATCAAAATTCACTACACTGATCTTGTATTTAAAGGGGCCGTTGCAGCAAATCATATCAGTTACATTCCCGCATAAAACATGCTTTCTGTCACGATCACCAGCGATCATACTCCCAGATCGCTGGATCTCACACACATGGACTACAAATCCGCCATTTTTGGACTACATATTCATACATGCACTCCGTTCACACAGACACACACTCTTCCCCATTTCCACTGATTGGACTCCCACAGCTGTTGCAGCTTCTGGACTAATTGCAAACACTATTTAAACATCACACACACTCCCTGCCTTTGCCGAGTCTTGTTTTACTGTATAGTGACAATTCAACGCGTATCCTTAGTCTTGTTCCTCCGTGTCTTGATCTTTGCCTGGTTTCCCTTTCTCCTTGTCTGCTGCCTGTCTACCGACCTCTCGCCTGTGTTTTGACAACGATTCTGGACTGCCTATATACATCTGTTTGCACCTGTGTTGACCATTGCCTCCCTGACATCGAATAAACCTGCATGTGGATCCTAAACCTCAGTTGTCTCTGTCACTCCCCGTGTTACACTTTCTAACGTGAAAATGCAAAATTTTTTATCAAATTCATTTAACAATGGAAGATCATGTAGTGTGGCTTTGCTCCACTTAATTATCCAATATGTCCTTATGTCTGAAATATTCTGAAGCAGCAATACTGTTTTGTACTGTCGCATGAGATTCCCGCTTTTTTAAAGAAATATATATATATAACATTAATGCACATCAGAAACTCGCCAGTAACTTATTTAATGTATGTTCCTGAAAGAAAACAGTGCAAATAGGAAATCCCGCGACCGCAATAATCAAACCCTTGGGAACAACTGTGGTCGGAACTAAAGTTCACAGTGATTGTGCTTTCTGGACTTCTCTCAAGCAGAGGACTTCATCATGCTGATTGCTTGCCGCCGAACCACGTCATAGCTCATTACCATAAAGTTAACTTTATTTCAACTCTCCTCGACGCCCACACTGGTGAAGACGCGCCGTGCTGCTCCTTGCCGCTTATCGCCGCTTTCGGTGTGACCTTACGGTAAGTGCCTCTCTTTATGAAGAGTTCAGATGCAAAACCATCTAAATCCATCAGACTTTTCTATCAGGTTCAGAAGTTTCCTTGTATAGATAATGATAAGGTTATTAGCTAGTAAATAAAATAACTTTTTTTTTTCAAAAATGCCACTTTAGACAATTCTTGCAGACAATTCTACAACGTCGATTTTCTTTTGCGTCAAAACCAGCTAAATCCATGTGTGCTTTTTTAGCAAAAACCTCTAAATCCACCTATTGGGAAAAAACAGTGTAATTAGTTGAAAATCACCAAAGATGCAATTAGAGATTATTTTACCAATTATACCAATTAATTATATTAATCTGTCAAGTACATGGCGGTCATTCTGCTGTGGTAACCCCTGATAAACCAGGGACTAAGCAGAAGGAAAATGAATGAATGAAATCTGTCAAGTGCATTAATCAATAACATTAAAACCGACATTAATTAAATCTTAACAATCTGTTGTCATTTCTAATATTTGGCATTTAGATTTAATGTAAGTAGAGCAATGAAAACATTGCAAACATTGTAAACTAAGCTTAGTAAATTCAAATAATGTAGTGAAAATACATTGTGAAACACATTGAATACATTAATATAAAAAGCTTATTAGATGTATAGGTAATATGAAATAATATAAACATAGTGTAATATAAGTAATATATGTAGTTTTATATATAAATATATATATATATATATATATATATATATATATATATATATATATATATATATATATATATATATATATATATATATATATATATATATATATATATATATGTTCGCTTTAAAAAATAGAAACACAAAATTAACCACACAAGGTAGGTCTACTGGGCAAAAAGGGGATGTCTCTCAGACACTTTTAGAAGCTGTCATTCATTCATTCTCACCATACTCACAGTCTTTGTCTCTTTTTTGTCTCTTGTTTATCCTCATAGCATACATATTGTGATAAAGAACGGCATCTTAACTTTGTCTTTTGTGAAACAGAGTTGGCGTTTAATGTATAGTAAATCGGACTCATTCAAAGTAGCATCAAAAGACGTTAGGAATGCATGATACACTTCCGACTCTTTTCTTTTCCTTATAATGCACAGTTTTGAGGTAGGGGACGTTTTCATTTGTCATTCAGTGACAGTCGATAAGGCTCATCCAATTCATCAACCTCCATCATTTAAAATCGAAATCAGCAGTGGAATAAAACAGTCTCCTCATAAAGCCGGCGTATCTGCACGCTGCTACATTGAAAACATATTATTCGATTCGTGCCTTCTGATTGGTTCTCGGTACTTAGCGGCTTTAGCTGTCGAAGGCAAGTGGAGTTTAGAGACTTTGAATACAACTGTTCTGAATGTGCTGACGCTGCGATTTAGATGATTTGAAGCAAAAAAATTTTGATGAACATGTACTACCTGCCTAAAGCATTTGCTCATTGTCATTATCTAATATTTGAACTCTTCATATGATTTAAAAGCTTATACAATTTTACACAGCTTACACAAAAACAGCAGAACATTAGCTATGTCTGAAATCACAAACACGTACTACTCCAATAGGTGCTACATTTCTTTCTTTCTTTTATTTTTTTGCTTTACGAGCATCCAGGTACTGACCAGGCTCAGCCCTGCTTCAGTGAGTAACTGGTCTTGGGCTGCAGGGTGATATGGCTGTGGCTTTATTCATATTTAGTATTACTATGAGTAGTATGAATGAAAATGAATGAATGAATGAATGAATTAATTATTTAATTAATGAGTGAATGAATGAATGAATGGTGTTTTGGTTACCCAGAATTTGTGCACTGCATTTAACCCATTCAAGTGCACACACACAGCTGTGAACAAATACACACACCATGAAAATAAAAAACAGTAAAGTGTACCAACATGTTAGCAGTCCATCATATTTTAGCCAGACATTGCATGGTTAAGATGGAATGCTGCTGGTTTAGACCTCTGTAAATTTACCATGATATTTTCAAGTGACCCCGTAGAGAATTGAGGTGAAGGTAATGTTGAGCCGTGTGCCGTATGTACTGCATCAGCCACTTTATTTCTCTAGGACTTTTTTAATTGGATTTTTTTTTTTAAGTTTTGCTTCATTATGAACAAATGTAATAGTTACCAGCCGGTTTTGCTGTTGAGGACAATACTGTCGCCTTCACTAAAAAAACAAGGCGCTATTGTTTGCCTGAACCCTTACAATGAACTTACTGACTAAACAAACAGAATATGATGAACAGCTAATTGCGGTAGAATGACTGCAGTATGAGTCATGTGCTTGATAGAAAAGTTTTTATATCAACATATTTTTTTAAACATTTAGACGGACTTTTAAGTTTGCAGCTTGCGTTTGAATAAACATCTGCTTTGATTTGTATAATAATTACATGTAACATGATTGATTTGCATGTATGCCTTCTCTTACGAATATGGAAATATCTCTTTCTCTGATGCAATAGCTTGCAAGATTAATGCTATTTAATTTAATGGGGCCTTATTATGTCCTTTTTACAAGATGAAATATAAGTCTCGGGTTATGCAGCTTAAAATGATTAAAATCTCACATCAAATTTAAATCTCACTTATTATTATTATTATTATTATTATTATTATTATTATTACTGTGATTCATAACCTCTGAGGCACCTTTCTGTGTCTCAGCGCACGCCCCTAAGATTTTATTTTGAGCAGTTGATGATGTGCGCTCTGAACATTCTAATCACACCGGTGTGATCGTATGCTTCAGGGACCAGCCAAAGCTAATCACACCAGTGTGATCGCATGCATGAAAGGGTTAAATAACACACTTCATTCGCTTGACCCTCATGCAATCTATGCAGATTAGGTTTATGATAGATATTAGAGATATGTTTATGATGTTAACTGATTCACGTATTCATTCATTTTCTTTTCAGCTTAGTCCCTTTATTATTCAGAGGTCGCCACAGCGTAATAAACCGCCAACTTATCCAGCATATGTTTTGTGCAGCGGATGCCCCTACAGCTGCAACCCATCACTGGGAAACATCCATGCACACTCATTCACACACATACACTGCAGACAATTTAGTCTTCTCAATTCACCTATACCACATGTCTTTTGATTTGTGGGGGAAACCAAAGCACCCTGAGGAAACCCACACGAAGATGGGGAGAACATGCAAACCCCACATGTCAATTGACCCAGCCAAGGCTCAAACCAGCGACCTTCTTGCTGTGAGGCAATCGTGCTACCCACTGTGCCACCGTGACACCTATTATTATTATTATTGTGATTTATGACCTTTGAGCAGTGGTGGAAAGAGTACTGAAAAACCATACTCAAGTAAAAGTACCATTACTTGACTAAAATGTAGTGCAAGTAGAGTGAATTATCTGTTGTAAATATTACTCAAAGCAGGAGTAAAAAGTAGACCTTTCAAAAGTACTCAGGAGTAGTGAGTATTATGCTGTAAAAAGCTGATACATGTAATTTGTTGATGAGTGTAAACGTAACATTCTGAAGTGCATCTAGTTATTGCCCAGCAGGCACACAACGTCATAAGACATTAATATTACATTAGATTTAGGTTGTGATGTCAGGTGACCAAAATTCAACGTCTAGCCAGTGTCTAAGGACAACATTATTTTGATGTCCAATATTGACGTCTAATGACGTTAATATTTGGTTGATTTTAGGTTGTGTTAGAAAGTGACTAAAATCCATGTATGGCAACCAAAACCCAACGTCTGATAGACCTCATAGTGGTAACGTCCACACAATGTCAAGCTGAAACATCATTAGACTTTGATATTGGGTTGATTTTAGGTTGGACGTTGTACATTGACGTTGGCCTGACATTGAGTTCTGACATCAACCCAATTTTTATTTCCAAACAAACTGCAACATTCCCATGACGTTAAGAGTACAACATTAATCTGACGTCATGTGCCTGCTAGGGTGTTTAAGTCCATTTCACTCATCATGCAGTAAACATCCGACATCTTTTCAAGTGACATGCATCTAAACAGTCTCTGGGTCAATGAGTGTAAAGATTTTGGACATCATCTTGGTCTATTTTAATGATTCCAGTTTGCTGCAATTAAAAATCGTACATCTTTAGGTAGTTCAGTATGATGCGATTTACCTTCTATTTGCGATTTGATTGGACAGGAGTCACAGGACTGATTGTTCTAATATAAAAATAAAAAAGTGACTGCAGATTGAAGGAAAGAAGTGGAATAAAAGTACCAATACTGCACTAAAAATGTACTCAGGGGAAAGTAAAATTACACATTTTTAAAACGACTTAGTAAATTACAATTACTGAGAAAAACTACTTAATTACAGTAATCTGAGTATTTGTAATTAGTTACTTTACACCACTGCCTTTGAGGCACCTCTTTCTGTGTCTTACCGTGTGTCGTCAGATTCAATTTTTAGCAGTTGATGCGGTGCACTCTGAACTTTGTAATCACACCGGTGTGATCGTACGCTTCATGGACCAGCCAAAGCTGATCACACTGGAGTGATCGTACACGCGAAAGTGTTAAAATACCACACTTTAAATGTAAATCCTTTAATTCACATAACCCGCATGCTATCTTTCTATTCAAATAAGGTTTATTATAGATATTTGTGATATGCTGTAAACTGATTTGAATGAATAATTTCTTTCACGATTCAGGTGCCAAAAATCACACAGACAGCACACGAACATACAGAATGTTATCAGTAGGTGCAGTATGTTCTTAATGAATTCCCCCTTAGCGCTTTAGCATCTCCAGGATTAACTTGCGACTAAACAACTAGCAGCTTGACATTATTCCCTTTCATTTTCCTCCTCCTAACGGGCTGTCTGTCACCCTTATTTGTCTGTCCTCCCACCCTTTCTGTATTCACCTCTTTATCTCTCTCTTGTTTTTTTGTTCTTTTCTGTTGGCCCCCTTTTTTTCTGACTGCCATCTCAAGTAGCAATGACCTGACCGGGGCTGTGTTATTTTTGAAAGAGCATTTACTGGTTCAATTATTTTGCTCCGGTACACACATACATGCAGAAATCCACACAAATCCTGCTCAAGTACCTTTTAAACTAAAGCGTGAAGAGTCATTCTGCAGGAGGATGTTGATTTTTACCAGCCTCTCTTTCAACTTCTCGCTGTATCGTTTTCTCTTTGCAATTTGGTTTAAACATTGTTATGTAAGTATGTTCAATGCTGCAGGACACATAGTCAGGTCAAGTGTTTTTTTTGTATGTTTGTTTAAGCTACTTATTTAAAATGACCTGCAACAACAAAGGTTTTTTTTTTTGGGGGGGGGGGGGGTGGTGCGTTAGGGGGCAACTTAATTGTTTTATGTTATCAACTTAAATTAGTAAAAACTAATAAGTTAACTTAATATTATTTTGTCCGAACACAAATCAATTATTTGCCAAAAATCCTACCCCGGGGGGTACACTTTTTTTTCCCGATTCTTACATATCTAACATAACATAATCTTACATAACTAAGAGCCAAAATCTTTGTAGGCAGATTTCCCCTGGAAAACATGTGTGTGACTGGCACCATCTCATGTAGCGACCTCAGTGCTTGGATGAGAGAAAGAGTCCCAAAAAAGTGTGCTTTCGGATGTGAAGCTGATATTGTTCAGCCATACTTCGGCATATGTTGTAAATACTACAGCTGACCCCCATCAGAAGTTATTTAGAACTCGTCACTTTAATCATATTCATGTCAACATGTCTGGTTTATATTGTAACTTGACAAATCCATTTACAAAGCCATTTACTTGACAAAGCCATTTACAGATTAGAGCTGCTAGTATTTACAACACGTCAATCAATGTCTCCTAAACTACACAAAAGTTTGCAATCACAGTAAACAATCTGCATTTTTACACTTGCAAAACACTTCATTCTGTGTGATTTATAAACAGTTTTCCCCATGCAGGCCAAAATAAGTCCCCACAAGGTCTCCAAAACTTCTGCAATTTTTTTACTTGTGGGGACATTTAGTCCTCACAATGTGATGAATACAAGACACTTACACTTACAAACATGATGTAATGATGTTTATACACTCTCAGAAATAAAGGTACTCAAGCTGCCACTGGGGTGGTACCTTTTCAAAAAGGTACAAATTTGTACCTAAAAGGTCCATATTAATACCTCAAGGGTACATTTTAGTACCTTAAACGTACAAAAGTGTTCCTCTTAAAATTTATAGGTACTAATATATACTTTTGAGGTACCAATATGAACCTGTTAAGTACAAATGTGTACCTTTTGAAAAGGTACCACCCCAGTGACAGCTTGTATACCTTTATTTCTGAGTGTACTCTACAGACCCTATAATCTATCCCCAACTAAACCCTCTCGTTTACTCACGTCTGCATTTTTACATTTTTACATTTTCAATATACTTGATTCTGTGTAATTTTTAAACTGTTTTTGTTGTATGGGCCAACAACAAAAAAAGTCAAAACTTCTGGTATTGCTATACTTTTGGAGTTTTATGGAGTTTTGGAGCCCACCATGTTACAAATACTGGATAATCACATACACCCCCCCACACGCATTCATGAACTCCATTAACTTCCTCATCTCACGACATACTTTTCAAACTAAAAAGTAGCCAAGACTTTTACGTATCCCAACTTTCCCTCTGATCTTTTGAAGTGAGTTAATTTAACTTAGCTTGAAGAACAAAGCAAACAGACAGTCAGACAAACAAGAACTGAAGCCAAAAAGAGCAGGACATAGGACATTTAAACTGTGGATTTCAATTGCAATTATATGCTTCTGTGTGCCTGACAATATTCCGAGTCATTAACTTCCATATAAGATCAGAATTGTCCAGCAAACTGATTACAGACTTTTTTTAATGTGCGACTGTGATGCAACAGTAAAGCAACATCTGCATGAAGAGATGAGTAATCACAGCTCTAGGCAGCTCAGTCCAACTCTGTTCCTGCTGTATCGAATGCTAACAGCACTAGTTTGACAACTCGGACTGAACAAAAAGAACTTTCATTTTAATGTGCATTATTAATAAACTTTAGACGAGAACTGTGATAACAAATGAAATTCACAGGTCTAGGTTCCCATGTATATTATAGTGGCCTTACTAATCTTTTTAATCCAAATTGACTTTCAACTGCCACACAGACTGTCAGGATGTGAAGTGTTTGATAAATTGCACATCATCAAATATTATTTTTGGGGAATTTACTCTTTCTGAGAATCTAGGGCTTCTGATAAGTACGACTTTTATTCATTCATTCATTTTCTTTTTGGTTTAGTCCCTTTATTAATCTGGGGTCGGCACAGCGGAATGAACCACCAACTTATTCACCATATTTTTTACGCAGCAGAATTGTTAGATATATATATATAACAATTGTTTATGTACAATTGTTTATGTTTCTATGTATGTGTGTATCACATATAGATAATACGTATTTAACGTATATAATACACACAAATATTATGACAAAACAAACTTTTATTTTGGACTCAATTCATTGCAATCAATCTTTGCCCTGTCTTAATATAAACATTTGATAAAACGCATACATGCAAGTGCAATATTATGTAACGCTATCAAATCAATTAACCTGACCAGTAGTTCTTTTATGGCCTCTACAGTTTGACCTCAGCACACCCCTATAAACCAGTCTGAAACAATTGCGACTGCACAAAACTGGTTTAGCAGATACCCTGGAAACAGAGTGTGAACAAGGTAATCGAATGCAAACACTGGAAATTGAGTCAATATCTGCACACCATGCATTCTTCATGAGCGCCAAGTTTCCTTCAAACAAAAACAAAAAAAGGTTATCTTCGGCTCAATATTAAATATGGATGTTTTCTGTCTGGGGAGAGCAAATTATGTAAAGAGTAATCGCATTCCTCTGCATAATTAAAATCAAGTTGGTTCCCCTCATCTTGGAACCTCTGGAACATTTGAATAATGCAGCAGCTGATGCATGGCCTTGTTTGGAGCGTGACACTGAATGCACGAGATTCAGAAGATAAAGACAAACCGGCATGCTTGCATATTATTACTATTATTATTATTATTATTATTGCATATTATTATTATAGTTACACTTACATTTGTTTCCCTTTAGAGATTATGTAGACTATAAGTAATGTTGAAACTACATGCCAATTAACTGTCATTAGTAAAAGTTACTCAGAGTTAGGCCCACATAGAATCTGTATGCGCAGAAATCCGCAGATTTCTGCAGATTTTTGGCCCATCATTCAGACTGAATTATTTACTCATGCAAATGTGTGTAAACTTATATTTATTATATATTATTAAATTAATTACAGTAAAATTATTGACTAATATTAAAATGTTCATATGAATTATTTACAATACAGTTTGTAAAGTAATACTTTCTGTCTTTTAGTGGATATATTATATGATGTTATATATGTTTACCAAATAAGTGGATCTAATTAGATTTGCATTGTAAACATTAAAAAAAAGGTAAAAAGGTATTATTTTTATTATTTCATATATTACGATACTTAGAAAATTATTCTGCATAAATCTTCCGATTTTTTACATAATTCTCCTCAGAAATAGCAAAAGATGTTCGCAGATTCTGTCTGGCCCTGCATATAGTCAATTAAATGCCTGTTGATTGACATTAAAGTGATAGTAGATATTAAACAGACATTGTACTAATACTTTAATATTTCCAATATTTCACATTTTGCACTTTGTCCAGGTCACTAAAGACTCTATAAAGAAAAGAGATATACAAAAAAAGATTAACTACCAGTATTTATTCACGTGTGTTAACTGATGATTAAATGTATAACTGCCCATTGTTAGTTTGTTCTCTGAGGTCTATTAAATGATATAAAAAGACAGGGTCTTATTAAAAATGAATTAGTTAATAAATACAAGAGCAGTCACTGGAGTGGTACAGTATCTTCTACCGTGTAAAAAAAGCTGGGTTTTAGGGTTGCACATTATATAGTTTCAGCATCGATATCGCAATATGTGCATCCGCAATCCAACCACAATCATAACCACAATCATAATTAACCAGGAGCCACATTTCAAATCACTCGTGATTTGTTGACTTATTGCAATGTTTATCCATAGTTACCAAAACTTTTATCAATTATTTGTGTTTTGAGGATTTCAAGTCAGTTTAAAGTATTCAGGCATAAGAACTTACAGTTCTAACTTTAAGAAATTAATTGTATTTGTGTATAAACATACAACAAGGACAGCGTCATGTATAGAAAACTATATATTCTTTCCGAACAGACCTATTCATTTCATCAGGTGAAATTATACTCAATATCGCAATATATAGTGGAAAAATGAAATATCGCAATATCATTTTCTTCAGTATCGCGCAGCCCTACTGGGTTCCACACTATTTCTTCATGTTGACACAACACTAATCAATTAAGTAAACTTAGTCATTTTTACAAATTTTACAAACAAAACAATTAAGCTGATTCCCCAAAACACTTAATAATTGTATTTTTTTAACACAGTGTAATGTTTTTGAGTGTAAAAAAGGCACACTTTCATTCATTTTAGGTACTAGTCTGCACACTTTAGGTACTACCATGTAAAGGGATAGTTCACCCATTTAAAATTCTGCCAATATTTAATCACTCTTTACTTGTTACAGACATGTTTGTCTTTCTGCATTCTATAAAAGATATTTTGAAGAATGCTGGCAACCGGTACCCATTGACCTCCATGGTACTTGTTTTTTATTACTATGGAAGTCAATGGTTACAGGTTTTCAGTTTTCTTCAAAATATCTTCTTTAGTGTTCAACATCAGAAAGAATTTCATAAATGTTTGAAACCATTTGATAAAGCGTAAATAGTGAGTTAATTTTTGGATAAACTATCCCTTTAAGATACCAATCAAAATTGATTATTGTTATTATTATTACCATTATTCATTCATTTTCTTGTCGGCTTAGTCCCTTTATTAATCCAGGGTCGCCACAGCGGAACCGCAAACTTATCCAGCACGTTTTATGCAGCGGATGCCCTTCCAGCCACAACCCATCCCTGGGAAACATCCACACACACCCACGCACACTCATACACTACGGACAATTTAGCCTTCCCAATTCACCTGTACCACATGTCTTTGGACTGTGGGGGAAACCAGAGCACCCGGAGGAAACCCACGAGAACGCATTGGAAAACATGCAAACTCCACACAGAAACGCCAACTGATCCAGCTGAGGCTTGAACCAGCAACCTTCTTACTGTGAGGCGACAGCACTACTTACTGTGCCACTGCGTTGCCTATAACAATATTAATTATTATTATTATTATTTTGGAAAAGGTACCACTTCATTAACAGCTCTTGAACCTATATTTGTGAGAGTACCAATTTCAACTGAAAAAAAATAATAATAGAAAAATATTGGGCTGTATTTTTCAATGTTTTATTATTTTCATCCTTTTCTTCGGTCACATTTCAATCAATTCCATCAATTAAAAATTAATAATACATTTATTTAAAGCTATGCTGTCCAAGATCCTATCTAAACTTCTTTGCGAGACAAACTCGACTCTGAAATATGGCAAATCGGGACCTCGAGCTTCAACTGCACCACAAGTCACACAATGAAATGAGAAAGACGGTCTCTTGGGCTGCATTGAGTCTCACGGTTGCAGTGGCTCGTCCTTATTCAACAGCTGCCTAATAAAGCCAATTACCCTTGTGAATGAGCTTTGGCTCCTTTGCGTTCAGCTTGAAAACCTGTGAAACGTTCTGCTTGTCAGCCTTTATATCAAACTGCTCATGTCCCCTCTTGCTTTCTGTCCAGTCCACTAAGAGAAAATAGCCCAGCCTATTCATTCCAGGAAGAGTCATTTGAAATCAAGAAACCAGCTTTTCGTTCACTATCACCGGTAGAGAATTCAACACATCTATCAGCATTATCGATGCATCAAGCTCAAGGTATGTTGACTACGATAGTCTATTGTTGAACCTAGATTATTAGGACAAATTTAAAAAGCAAACCAGTTTCAGTCGGCCATGATTGTTGTTACCAAAGGAAACTGGCCTGTGTTGTTTTGGCCCTGGATCAAGTCAACAATTTGTGTAGGCTGAGTAAGAAACAGCTCAGCCGTTTCCCTCTTCATTCTTCATCTATCATCACTTCTGCTCTTATTTTTTTTTCTCTCTCTCTTCCATGGACACATTTCACTGAAGCAGCGTTTATAAAATTAGACATTTTGTCTTCATTTGGACTCAGATATCCTTGATAGTGTTTGTGCGTGTGGACACTACAATACATCACCTAAAGGTTCATAAATTTGGTCTCATAAACTTCAAGAGCAAGCATGAAGCGAGCTACAAATAAAAAAAATGGTTTGCATTTCCTGAGATTTTTAAAATGCTTTCAACTCTTTAAGTGTAATATTGCTGTTTGAGCAAAAATAGTTTTTAAAATGGAACCAATGATGGAAAATTATCTTTTGAAAGCTGTTTGGACAGAACTGTGTGTAAGTACAGTTTGTCCACAGTCATAATAAAGTGATAGAAATACAATAATAGTTATTTTTTAAATTTCCTGACGTTAAAAATAGGATCCAATAGGATCGTACGATGTCTAATGTAAATGCGATGGACGATGGCATCGTCATCATAGGTGGCAGTGAATTAAATATTCATGAATAATTAATTCATAATGAATAAATTATTTGTAACCTACCGGATGGGGGCCTGTCCGCTACGCCACTGGCTTTGCCACGTTAGCTGATAGATTTAAAAGACTGAAGAGTCGTTAGATAGAGACAAGATTCATTAAATATCACGTTTATCAACTATAGTGAGATGTGATCCAGCGATACATGCTGTCCGACATGCACTGCTCTAGGGTTTTATGCCCAGAGCACAGGCTGCTGACTGCCTGGAGCTCAGACTTGCATGTATGGCAACAGTAACTCAAATAGCCACTCGTTACAACTGAGGTATGCAGAAGAGCATCTCTGAATGCACAAAACATTCAACCTTGAGGCGGATGGGCTACAGCAGCAGAAGACCACATCGGATGCCACCCCTGTTAGCTTGGAACAGGAAACTGAGGCTACAATTCACACAAGCTCACCAAAATTGGACAATAGAGGATTGGAAAAACGTTGCCTGGTCTGATGAGTCTCGATTTCTGCTGCAGCATTTGGATGGTAGGGTCAGAATTTGGCGTTGATTACATGAAATGCTGGATCCATCCTGCCTTGAATCAACAGTTCAGGCTGGTGGTGGTGGTGTAATGGTGTGGAGGATATTTTCTTGGCACACTTTGGGCCCATTAGTACCAATTGAGCATCATGTCAACACTACAGCCTACCTGAGTATTGTTGCTGACCATGTCCATCACTTTATGACCACAGTGCACCCATCTTCTGATGGGTACTTCCAGCAGGATAACGTGCCATATCATAAAGCGCAAATCATCTCAGACTGGTTTCTTGAACATGACAATCAGTCTGTACTCAAATGGCCTCCACCGTCACCAGATCTCAATCCAATAGAGCACCTTTGGGATGTGGTGGAATGGGAGATTTGCATCATGGATATGCAGCCGACAAATCTGCAGCAACTGCGTGATGCTATCATGCAAAATCTGAGGAATTTCTATTCCATGAGGATTTAGGCAGTTCTGAGGCAAAATGGGCATCCAACCCGGTACTAATAAACCTAATAAAATGGCATGTTAGTGTAAACTGTGTTTTGTCTTCCACCTTTACAGATGCATTTACACCATGATATAATAAATAATCCAAGAAGTGTTTTGTTCTGAAACTTCACAGATATCCCAGACTTGTACTATATCTTGTAAAAAGGGGCACAATTGGACCCAAAGGCCACATTATAAGAAAGTCTGCTCTAAGTCTTAGAAAACAGATTCTAAATATTTATCAATATTACACTCTTTGTTGTTCGAGGTGCATGAAAAATAACAAAGCTTTAATAGTACAGACAGCTGAAAGCAAGTTAGCCAACTGAATAATTGCAATTAGGTATACATTTGTGAGTTTGTGGTGAAGTGTTCTTTTTTGCCTTGCTTATTTGTCATTTTTAATCAGTTTAATGAGGCATTAATTACAGTCCTATTACTTAAAGGAGATGTTGAACTAATGATGGTGCCCAGTGATATGATTGGCTGACAGTTTTTTATTTGTAAAACTTTTAAAAGTTCGATTGACATTTGCCTTCCAATATAAGCTTACGCATGAATGTTTGACAGTTTACATCCTTCATAGATGCTAGTGTTGTTACGATACTAAATTTTGGTACCAATCGCTACTGAGATTTTAAAAACATCTGTTTCCCACTAACATTTGAGCGCTGTTGACCGCATTCTTAAAGACCACTGATTTGCTGTTCTCATGTTCAACAGTAATAACTGTGATTGGCCGTGACCTTTGTTTACAGAGTGCAACAGAGACCCTTCCCCCCTGCGTCTTCACTTTCGTCCATGAACCAAACCCCCCCTTTATTTTTGTCTGCGACACCCCCTAACACCCCCCACCGCTCATCACTTTTGTCCATGACACAACACCACTGCACGCCCAAACACATCCCCCCCCCCAAACGCTCGTAACTTTTGTCTGTTATACCACCCCCCCCCACCTTCACTTTCGTTCACGACACCCCCTTACACCCGCCCAACTGCTCTTTACTTTTGTCCGTTACACCAACATACCCCCCTACCCATTCACTTTAGTCCACAACACCCTACCTCATCCCCTCGCTCTTCACTTTCGTCCACGAAATCTCCCCATTGCTCTTCATTTTCTTTCGTCCGGAATGTTGTTTGTGGAAGAAAGTGAAGAGCCAGTGGGTGTGGTGTCACGGACAATAGTGCATTGGAGGGGGAGGGCGTCGTTGTTGCGGATGAAAGTAAAGAGCATGGGGGGTATGTGTCATGAACGAAATTGAAGAGCACGGGGGGATGTCACAGATGAAAGTGAAGACAGGAGGGGGGTTCTGGTTTACCCCCGTAACAGTATCTCTAGGAAACCAAAACGGCGTGTTGAATCATCTTAACTTTGACAACAGTAACATAAGGAGTCAGGGTAGAATGGAGTTGAGGGCCAAATGCAGTTTATTTACAATTTAGTCAGGCAGGCAATGGTCAAAACAGGAGCAAACGGTAACATGGGGGTAATCCGAAAGCGTAGTTAGGGTCACAGGTCAGTGTAGGCGGCAAACAGCAAATACTATTAAACAAGGCAAGGATCAAAAGACACGGTAATGCTAGACAGGAATAACGTTTGGTAATGTAACAGGTGAACAAGCCTCAGCAACGTGTGTGAGGTGATAATCAGGGGGAATCAGAAACTGGTGTGTGTGAGGTGCATGATGGTAATTGAAGTCCAGTTCAGTGACAGATGTGGAGTTCTCTAGCGATCTGCAAGGATTAGATTGCTGGTAATCATGACAACAACAAAGGATGACGTCAAAGGAACCTGTCTGAAGAGATCCCCGAACGGTAAACAAATGAGGACAAACAGACAGACAGACAGAGCGATGGACCTTATATCAAATGGCCCAGAGCATTTTGAAGCAGCTAATGCTATTTCTCAGCGGGATCTCAGCAAGAGAAGAGGAGGTGAAGCTCCCATGGGCAGGTGCCGCAGTGTCCCTCTCTAGCCTGAGGACGACTGAGAGCCAAATTGGCTGTAGGTAATGAGCTCATGGTGCTCTGATTAAGCGGAATGAAGCGTTTGGAAGCAGGGAACTCCACTCGGGGCTCAAAAGGAATGCTCTTGATAAGGATTTATGCGGAGGGAATGTGACGCTGGCGAGCTCTTGTCATTAACACCATCTGCAGTTTAGTCAATCTCACAGCTATCAGGCTCAGTCGCCACGGAGCATGATTAATTACTGCTCCAAAGAGCCTCCATCCAAGACACAGCTAGTCACACACCACTGAGAACTAACACTGTAAAGGTGCTATCGGAGTAATTAAAGGGAGAGGATCAGGAATGTGCTACTTTCATTTATTTATACATAAATAAATAAACAACAGCAACAAAAACAACAACGATAATAATAATAGTATTCATTTAATATTTATATTATATTATATTATATTATATTATATTATATTATATTATATTATATTATATTTTATTTTATTATATTATATTATATTATATTATATTATATTATATTATATTATATTATATTACATTATATTATATTATAATATATTATATTATATTTTATTATTATATTATATTTTATTTTATTTTATTTTATTTTATTATTATATTATATTATATTATATTATATTATATTATATTATTATATTTTATTATTATATAATATCATATTATTATATTATTATATTATATTATATTATATTTTATTTTATTTTATTTTATTATTATATTATATTATATTATATTATATTATATTATATTATATTATTATATTATATTATATTATATTATGTTATATTATATTATTATTATATTATATTTTATTATTATATAATATTATATTATTATATTATTATATTATATTATATTATATTATATTATATTTTATTTTATTTTATTTTATTTTATTTTATTTTATTTTATTTTATTATTATATTATATTATATTATATTATATTATATTATATTATATTATATTATATTATATATAAATTCAAACTATTAATAAAAAAATGAAATATGGGCTTAATTATATAAAAACAATACTGGTTTAAAAAGGAAACACCAGGGAAACAACATTTATGTTTGCTCTTCAGGCAATACATGCAGATTTGGAATGTGTCTCATTCTAAGTAGATTATTATAATAACTATTATTGTGTTTTGGAGGCGGCATTTACTATGTATCATCTAAAGTGCACAATATTGTATGCAACTGCGTCCATATATACAGTTTTGCTCATGCCCTACTCATACAGCATTCTGTGTTTGACAATGTGTATTTAGGAATCTGTAAAATCTGTGTTCTCAGATGAACATTATGTTGACGTCATATGCACACAGTATTTCCACATCTCTCAGTTGCTTTGAAAAAAGTTATTTGCATTGTGCTGGCATTTTACATAATTATTATATATTAACTAATGTACATACTGTAGATACACAAGTTCCATCTCATTCCCAAAATGGCCATATATGGTCAGCACAATTTTAGGGAGTAGGGGATTTGACTTCCAGATTAAGTTGGAAATTACTTCAGAAGACCAGCACTATCAGATGTGGCATTATTATTCATTCATCCAATCATTCATTTTCTTTCCGTCTTAGTCCTTTATTAATCAGGGGTCACCACAGCGGAATGAACCACCAACTTAGCCAGCATATGTTTTACTAAACTTTTACCAAAAAGTTTTCCAATTTTTTTCTTATGAACGGCCAAAATCCAAGCTTGATTGAGAGCTGTGGGCCGAAAGTAAACATCGCAAATTGTATTACATTAAGGTTGCCAAGTGTAATTTCCTAATTTATTTAATAAAAAATAAATACAACCATATTTACAAATGCATTTTCGATAATGTATATTATTTTAACGAACCTATTACAATAAAACCATACAAAAAATACCACTTATAAAACAATGGAGTTTAATGCCAAATACACTAGTCATGCTCAGCCTTTGCTTTGATTTGCATGCTGATGTCTCCTGCTTTGTCCCCTATTCGTTGTGACAGTGTGTAATTGAAAAAGAAAATCTGATTCATTTACAACATTTAATTAACTTTAATAAACTTTTATTTTTATTTTGCTTTTTTGTCGCTCAACAATAAAACAAACAAAAGGTTACATTAAAATAAAAATGAAAATCTCTGTTAAAGGCATTCCCCAACACTTCCCAATCATTTTCCCTCTGGAGGGCCAAATCAAAGGGTTTGGGCATCACTGTTCTATAGGATGCATTACAATATTATATTTGCGCATATACATTAGATTAATCAGTACTAAAGCCAAATCTAAATCTAATCTAACACAGGGTATATGCAGGGATCCTAAAGATAATTTTAATACCCTTTTAAGACTTTTTAAAGACCTTCTCAGAATATTTAAGACCTTATCGCCACTTCAAGTTCTAATCAGTATCAAACCTTTAACTTAATAAACAGTTCTTAATAAACAGTTGTAGTTAAATAAATCAATGGAGCACAGCCATGCAACAGAACTCTAATAAGCTTTTTTCAGCGACAAGCTTCAGCAACTGTTTAAACTCATCGTTCTCCAACCAGGAGTACGCAAACTTACATTTTCCCATTTTTTTCACTCAATGGTTTTGCTACATCACCTTCCAGTGATTGTCGCAAATCACGTGACATCACCTGAACGGAGGCTTGGCTGGATGCGCCCCGGCCCGAACCAATTGAATGGATTGAGCACTCCGTTGTTAATATTAGGAGGAAAATAAATATATTTATGCTTTTTTGGAGTCAAACATTTTGGACAACGATTGAGCAAAATGTAAGACCTTGTAAAAACACAATTAAGACTTTTTAATAAATTTTAAGGGCCTTAATTTTCTCATAATTGATTTATTAACTTTTAATACTTTAAATGTATACTTTAAATGAATACTGTAATAACTTAATACTTGTTTAGATCCCGTTGAACACCCTGTAACAAAATAATGTATTAACTTAGGGAAAAAATATGAAATAAAAATGTTAAAAATAATAAGAATTGAGAGAAACAAACAAAAAAGAATTTGTTGAAATTTTGTTCTGCGACTAAAATATAATTTAATAAATATATCCATTAAATGAATCTGTTTTCTTCAAATGCACCAAAATATATGAACTATATTCACTGAGAAATTGATACAAATATTAATTTTTGTACTCATTTATGCTGAGCACCGTATGTACAGCAAAATCAGAAAACTAAATTCCATTTTTGTGCACTGCGAACAAAGCCTTACACAAGCCAGCAGACTTCAGCCCTTAAACTCATCCTCCAATCATGACAACTATGTCTTTATTCGCTTTGCAGATGGCGAAGCTTTCAGGAATGTGTGGCATTGCATTCTGTCAGGACGGCTGTGAATCTGGAAAATGCACTTACTTTCTGCTTCCATTCAAAGTCAGTGTAAAGTCATAAACAATAGTGCTAAGCAAAATGGTGCTACAGATGACACTTTCTACACTTTTGAACCGCTTTCGCTGGCTTTGATTCTGTAAGGGGAGTTTTGACAATTGTGAAACTCTCTCATGAAGCACTGCAGATGTCAGCCATCATAAACAGCTGAATCGCACTGCAGAAATTATTTGTTTATCGAATGCCCCTCCTTTTAAAGCCCTCATGACGGCAAATTTAGAGGACTTTCACCGAAAATTAACTATTCCACATTTAAAAGAGAATCCAGAAAATAGTACAAGCATAACCTTACTCAGACTTATGGAGCATTCACATAGAGTGCCAGCATTAATGCTTTTCAAAATATTTCAATGGAGTGACAGGATTGCCGAACAGAATTGTGGGTCTGTTGAGTTGTGTTGGGTCTGTTTCCCCAAAGTTGCCTGAAAAACATTCAACTATTAGAGCGCCGCAGATGTCAGCAAATCATATCACTTAATGCAAATAAAGTTCCTGAAAGCAAAGAAGGTCAAGGTGCTCCAGGATTGGCCAGCCCAGTCACCAGACATAAACATTATTGAGCATGTCTGGGGTAAGATGAAGGAGGAGGCATTGAAGATGAATCCAAAGAATCTTGATGAACTCTGGGAGTCCTGCAAGAACGCTTTCTTTGCCATTCCAGATGACTTTATTAATAAGTTATTTGGGTCATTGCAGAGATGTATGGATGTAGGCCTTCAAGCTCATGGGAGTCATACACAATATTCATTCTTTTTCCACTGCACCATGACTTTATATTCTATACTGTACATTATTTGTGTTAAGTGACAAGACTTTTGTCTAAGCAAAGATGGACCTTACTGTCCTAATTAAATAATTAAAAATCAATACATGATCATATTTTATTTTGGTAAAACAATGTTATCTAGAGGCCTTTCATATAAGCCACTTCTGATACCAAATGATCAACTAGAAGTCAAGTTATTATTTGCTGTTCCTAAAACTTGGATAGGCGACAAGACTTTTGTCAGGTAGTGTACAAGTGCAGATGCTAGCCAATCATGTTCGTGCACCACCAGAGAATAGCAATATGTCAAAATGGAGGAAAAGCTTATTATCTCAGTTGGTAATCACCCAGTGCTTTATGACAAATGCAAAACATATTTGTATAGTGTCACATGTATAGTTGTACATGGGGAAAAGTGTAACAGTCAATATGGTTGCTCTAGCAAGTGAAGCAGTAAAGAAGCCAATCATCTATTGCTAAAGACTGATGATTCTCTGGGGGAGGGGCTTGGAGCAGATGTGTGTTTATATGATAGTTTTATGCAGCTTCATTATTTTGAAACATCTTGGTTCAAAATATGTGCTAGAATTTCAACGAATATTTGCCTCACAGACACAAGAAATGTATCTACATAAAGCTTGAAATCTCTATATTTAAATTAACCAAATACCCACTAAATGTTCTCTGGTTTTGTAATCTGTAAGAAATCAGCACAAGGTTTCATGAGTACCGCCTCCATCATTCAAATGCAAATTGCATGAAGGGCATCCGCTGAGAAAAACATATGCTGGAACAGTTGGTGGTTCATTCCGCTGTGACCTCTGACTAAGCCAAAGGAAAATTAATGAAGTAATAATTAGCAGAAATCGCTAAATGTAACCAAAAATAACTTTCCCATATATTTTCCAAAATATCCATATAGACTTAAACCAAAAATGAATCTCTCTGACTATTTCTAAAATGCAAATCATAAGTTGATAGAAATGCTGCCTGATATAGTTGCTTGGGAACCTACAAAACAGTGTTAATGTGATGTCTGGAAACCGACTAGACTCTTTCTTTATTCTCCTTTTTCACCCAGACACATCTAGGACTTCTAGTCCTTCGTAGCTATTATTAAACACATTTTGAAAGACACTGATCAATTTTTGTTCATAAGCTCGGCCACCTTTCTCTGTCTCAGTTTTTTCTCTTTCTCGCTTGCGTTTGTAATCGGCTAAAATAACATAATGTAATCTAAGAAAGAGTAGACGTGAAAAAGAACAGCATGACATGCAGCGCTATTGACGTCAAGGTGCAGTGTAAAAAATGAAGTTCGGTAACACTTTTATAATAACTACACACTACGAATCATTTATTAAGCATTAGCAAATAGTGAATTCATTATCTGTTAAGCATTAACTCTACATTAACAGATGTTAGTAAGCACTTTTTAACTGCAGATACAAATGCTCTATTCTTAGCTTATAAGCACAAATTTAATGTGCTTAATGATTGTATTTTCATACTTTATTAATTATAATTTTTTCATGAATAAATAATAATTTTGCATTATTTATAAACCAGTTATTTAAGAATAGTTTGTAAATTGCATTCTTAACTAAAATAAAAATTCATCACTAAGTAACACTGAAATGTTGTAACATAATGTATTGTTAAATTATGATGTTATATTTTGACACTCCTGTTATTCCACAATGTTTCAACTTTACATTGTTTAAATGTTTAATGTTTAAACTTTAATTTAACTTTTTAGATACGATTGCAAAGGTGTATTGTTCATTTGATAGAGCCTTAAATTATCATTTATAAGGGATTTATAAAGCATATATAGTCCTCACTTTAACTGGATGAAGTTGAGATAATAAAGCATTTATTAACAGAAACAATTATCTATTAGTATTTTCCTGAATAATAATATACAAATGTTGATTTGAATAGTTTATTAATCATTTACCAATGCTTTCTGAATTATCTTAAACCTCCCAACTACTCTTAAATACAAATGATCTGTAAATAATGCAATACTTAATTTAGTCATGAAAAATTAATCAGTAACAAAGTATGAAAGAACAATTATTAAGCACATTATAAATGTGCTTATAAGTGAAGAATAGAGCATTTGTAACTGCAGTTATAAACTGCTTGCTAACGTCTATTGATGAAGAGTTATTGCTTAACAAACAATGAATTCACTATTTGCTAATGCTTAATAAATGATTTATAGTGTGTTATAAAGTGTTACCTGAAGGTCTATATTAAAAAGACTGAATATTAAGGGGACTTAATATGCAGAGAATACTTTATGGGTGCACTTATATAATTAATGGTTTACAAAGCACTCAATAAAATGTATAACAATTATAAAGAAACAAAAAGAAGAAAAAAAAAAAAAAAAAAAAAAAAAAATATATATATATATATATATGAAAAACAGTAATAATAGTAATAATAATAGTAGTAGTAATAATAATAATAATAATAATAATAATAATAATAATAATAATAATAATAATAATAACAACAACAATAATAATAATAATAATAAAAATAATAATAATCTTAATCCTAATAATAATAATAATAATGATAATAATGATAATAATAACAACAATAATAATAATAATAATAATAATAATCTTGATCGTAATGATTATAATTACAATAATAATAATAATAATCATCTTAATAATAATAATACTAATAATAATAATAATAATAATAATAATAATAATAATAATAATAATAATAAAATACATAAATAATACCACTACTACTAATACTAATATTTTTTTTTATAATTAAAATAAAGTATACCTTAAGTAACATAAAAGTACAGTTACATTTCCGTAGTTTTTTATTTGCTTAATTGTATAATTTACATTAAAAAATTACAAATAAAAAAATTTATAAAATAATCAACAAAGTTAAGGTAGAAAAAAAAAACCATTACTTGCCATTAGTGGCAAAATGTTAATATTAGAACCCTGATAGGATTTATTAAATGTATAATTCTGTATACAAAAATGTATCACACACACACACACACACACACACACACGCGCACACACACACGCACGCACGCACGCACGCACGCACACACAAACACACACAGACACACGGGCAGATTCCTTAAGACAGCAAACCTTTCTCTCCGACTGCAAACCCACAGAAAGCTGATTCTGTTTTAATTTTTCTCCATTGAGTGTCTTCTGGGCACATTCAGCCAGACGCGGGTCACTAAACCTCCCAGGCAGGCTACGGCATCAAACGGCCTAATCGATAGCAATTTTAAAGACAACAGAGCTGTCGTCTTCCACTCCATCCAGCAGCGGGCGATTTACTGAGTCTCTCACCTGAGCAGGACTTCGGGAGGAGGAGGTGGAGAGCCAGAACTAATGGAGGATTCCAGAAACTGATGGACCTGCAGGGACAGAGCTGCTGATGGATGAGTCCGTTTGATTCAGCTTCTTAAAGGAGAAGAGAGACTGCACTGCATCACCTTGATGTTTCAACTTTCAAGATTCAAGGCGTTTATAGCCTGTTGATAATGAGTCCGTGGGGAAGCAAGTGTGTGCTGTGCAGATGGAAGGTCTGCAGACTTGCTGAGGTGAATCATAATATTGAGTCTTCGCAACTGGACATATTTAACTTTCATGTTCTGCCTTTATTTTTACTTTTTTATTTTTTTAGTTCTCTGCCCTAGAGATCTGAATATGAGCTACAGTGTGCTACACATTAAAATGTCTTTAAAATTTGTGACCCTTGACCACAAAACCCTAAGCATCATTTTAAAAAAGAGAGGTTTATACATCACTCAAATGCTTAATGAATATTATTCCACTGACGTTTGATTTGTTAGGATAGCCAATATTTGAACCAGATTCAACTACTTCTGAAACCTGGAGTCTGAGGGTTGAAAAAAAACATCTAAATATTGAGCAAATCAATTTTGAACAGGGTATCTGCTTATATTTAAGACTTTCTTAGACATTTTTAATATTGAATTTGCTAAATAAAAAAAAAAAAAGACACACTGCACAACTAAACACCATCCTTAATACTGTTTATTATACATATAAAGTGTGAAATCCCTCAAACTACTTTTATTATTTTATAATAATAATTATAATACTAATAATATTAATTATAATAGTAGTAGTAGCTTTCCCAGTGATGGGTTGCAGCTGGAAGGGCATCCGCTGTGTAAAAACATATGCTGGATAAGTTGGTGGTTCATTCCTCTGTGGCGACCCCAGATTAATAAAGGGACTAAGCCGAAAAGAAAATGAATGAATGAATGAATAGTAGTAGCAGTAGTATTAATTGTACATCAGTTCCCTAAAAGTGCATAAACAACATAACAAAACATATACAGTTAAAGTCAGAATTATTAGCCCCCCTTTGATTTTTTTTTTCTTTTTTAAATATTTCCCAAATGATGTTTAACAGAGCAAGAAAATTTTCACAGTATGTCTGATAATATTTTTTCTTCTGGAGAAAGTCTTATTTGTTTTATTTTGGCTAGAATAAAAGCAGTTTTTATTTTTTTTAAAAACATTTTAAGGTTCAAATTATTAGCCCCTTTAAGCTATATGTTTTCTCGATAATCTACAGAACAAACCATCAATATACAATAACTTGCCTAATTACCCTAACCTGCCTAGTTAACCTAATTAACCTAGTTAAGCCTTTAAATGTCAATTTAAGCTGTATAGAAGTGTCTTAAAAAATATCTAGTCAAATATTATTTACTGTCATCATGGCAAACATAAAATTAATCAGTTATTAGAAATTAGTTATTAAAACTATTAGAAATGTTTTGAAAAAATCTTATCACTGTTAAACTGAAATTGGAGAAAAAAATAAACAGGGGGGGGTAATAATTCAGAGGGCTAATAATTCTGACTTCACCTGTATGTCCAATATCAATAATGTATGCCTATTATTAAATTAAATGTAACAATATTTTTTATATGTATAGCTTTTTATTATTATTTTATAAAAACTTATTTTCTGATTATTTTCTACTTTTTGTTTGATCTTGATGTTATAAGCTGGAGCGGAAACCCCACAAACTCTGTTTACGTAGGCGATGTATCCCAGTAAACGTTAAATACGTACAGTAAACAAAATCCCAGCTTTTATTTATTGGGTTCTGCCAAAGACTATACATGGACTCTCCACATACGTCGTTCTATCTGATGATAGATGAAGAGATTTAAGTAGATTTCAAAACGAAAACACAATCTTCATCAAGGGGTCTGTTCAATTGCATTTTAAGAATTGATTTTAAGGCTTGTTAAGGCCTTATTTTTATTCTATGGATTCTATGGTAAGTTTAGTTCATTTTAATGATATTTGGCTTAAAAGAAAACATCTTTGATATATATAATATGTTTGATATGTATAATATTGTTTTGCCTATTGGCAATATCCCAATGCAAAATAAGACCAGACATTTATTAGTTCATGCAATTAATCCACTGGGAAAAAAACTGATTTGGGTAAACATCAATAAAAGTCTGACATTTGCTTCCATGTTTGAAGTGGCAGTCCTTCTCTGTTGATGTCAGTTTAGATTGTGTGTCCACCAAAGTTTTTTTTTTTTTTTTTTCTCAATCTGAGAACTTGTTTTCTGTTGTTTTCGTGTTTTTTGAGTGCCTGCACCACAAGCACCCATCAGTGTCACATTTGAGCTCGTCGTCAAATCACTGCAATTACTCAAATAACTTATTAATAAAGTCATTTGGAGTGTCAAATAAAATGTTCTTGCAGAACTACCACAGTTCATCAAGATTCTTTGGATTCATCTTCAAAGCCTCCTCGTTTATTTTACCCCAGACATGCTCAATAATGTTCATGTTTGGTGACTGGGCTGGCCAATCCTGGAGCACCTTGACCTTCTTTGCTTTCACGAACTTTGATGTGGAGGCTGAAGTATGAGGAGTGCTATCCTGCTGAAGAATTTGCCCTCTCCTGTGGTTTGTAATGTAATGGGTAGCACAAATGTCTTGATACCTCAGGATGGTGTGTTACCATCCACTCAGCAGATCTTTAGCATCCCCTCATACTGAAGGCGTGCTCACACTATGTACAGTTGACTTGAACCGGGCCAAAGCATGCTTGTCCCCCCTTAGGTCTCCCCCGACGACCCGCACTCACATTACATTCGGGCCTGGGCCTGCTTACGCCATCGATGATGCGCTGGTCAGAAGTGCGCTCCTACAGCACAGTGGAGATTTCTTCAGTTACATCGTCATTTAAGTCATTTGATATGCAGTGACACACAGTCAAATATTTCACTGAACAGATCAGCCACTTTTGACGCTCATAAACAATCATAAAGTCCTCGTGCTGCAGGAATTAGGAGGTTTGCTAAAGGTGCGGAGCTTTTGTGCAGTGAGAGGATTGAGTCTTCAATAAACTACAACAGTTTGCGTTCATTGAACAGTAAGAATGATTAATAAACGCATATGAAACAGTCCCTTAAAAGTCACATCTCGCTTTCAGTTTCGGCCCAAGTGAACCGGGTTCTGGCACACCTCTTCCAACCGGGCCAGGGCCGGCCAAGTAAACCGTGCCTAAGCCCGATTCAGAGCACTCACACTTCTCAAATGATCCGAGAAACGGGCCTGGGCACGGTTCGGATAGCATAGTGTGAGTAGGCCCTGAATGTATACTCAAACCATGATTTTTCCCTCACCAAACTTGACTGATTTCTATAAGAATCTTGGGTCCATGTGGGTTTCAGTAGGTCTTCTCCAGTATTTGTGATGATTGGAATGCAGTTCAACAGATGATTCATCTGAAAAATCGACCTTCTGCCTTTTTCCAAAAGATTAACTAGAAATCAAGTTATTATTTGTTGCTCATACAACTGGAATTAACGACAATTCGCTTGTCAGGTAGTGTATATTGTACTTGTTTCATGCATCTGAGAAAAATCACCTTCAGTTTATTAAAAAAAATGTCTAAAAAAGTTTCCAGATGCCATTTGATTTGATATTTTATAGTTTTCAAGTTTTCAAATATGTTCAGATACTTAATACTTAATGTATATTTATAGTACAGAACTACACACACACACACACACACACACACACACACACACACACACACACACACAGATTATAAGCAAGGCCCTGTGCATCACTCTCACAGGCCAAACTAGATTGCCAGTTGAACTGAAATTACAGTCATTTGAAGCAAAGCAGAACAGAAATGATCTTCTTAGAATCATGGTACACTGAATCCACCTCCTTTTCTTTTAGCACTAGCGTGTAATTTTCCCACGTCTATGATGAGCTCAACGAAGACAAATGATGACAGAGGACAATACTGTTGTACTTTTCTTTTTAATTCCAAAGAGAGAGCGCCGGCTAAAATGACAGATTTGTTTGCTTCAGTGAAATGTGCTTTGATTTAATAACGCAAAGAGACAAAGTCACACAAAAGGCCAGGCCAGATGGGCAGGCTTGAGTAGTTTTAACCACAAAACACTTTATCCTTTAAGAGAAAGATGAATAATGAGGATTTGTCTTTCCTGGCTGTTATTGATTTGCTCAGAAGCGTATATACAGTAGCACTCAGAGCTTGTGGTTTACAGGCTCTCAGTAGTGCGGTATAGAGGAAAGAAGGTCCTGACCCGCACTGCATTATGGGCCGATAATATTCTAGAAAGATCAGCCAATAGTCGCTTTTACAAAGGAAAGGTCAGTAAGGAGCTACATCAAATAGCTTAGATACGTCTGAAGCATAAATGTATTTGCACAGAAATCATAATGAGTAATGATTGTAGGTTCAATGGAAAAAAAATATGTCTTTGCTATACCTATATAAACAAATCACAGCATTTTTCTGGTGAAAATCTGCACTAGTGGTTGTAAACACTAACAAATGAAGAATTCAGATGCAAAAGCCAGTAAATGCCACCTGAAATTTTCTTATAGAATTCAGACTCCCATTTGCAGATTCTGTTTTTTTTTTTTTTTCAATTTTATAGCAAAGAATAAGGTATTTTCTTTCACTTTAAATTGAAATAACGCAACACAAACATAGGATGTTGAGAAAAATGCTAATTTTACAAGAACATTTCTGACGGCACTTAGATGTTTTTGCATATGAACTCTTCAAATGTTACTGCTTTTTATAAAAATTATGATTGCAGAGTAGATAATCAATCGATAAAGACTCATTTACGAATGGTTCCTTGCACAACACTATATTATTAAAATGAGTACTATAGTAAATGACTTCGTATGTATGGCTTTCACAACTTAGTAATTAAAAAAAAATTACTATATTTACTAAGTTAAATTAGTTAAAAAGTTTAATATGTATTGCACACTTTTTTATTGCACATGTTTATAGTAATATAGTTATTTTCAAATTGTGGTGAACAATTAACCTTTTACTTAATTCTTAAGTTACTAATTGTTTATATTTATCTGGAAAATTGTTTATATTTTATCTCGTCTGGAATTTTCTCCTAAAATTAGCATTTTTCCAGCCTCCTATGTTTATATTCTGTTATTTCACTTTAAAGTCAATGAAAATAACTTATTCACCACTGTAACAGTCAAATTACTGAGCCTACTCAGTAATTCTGAAGAAAAAAAAAATTCTCTGGAAAATCAAGAAATGCTAATTTTATAAGAAAATATCAAACAGCATTTAGAGGTTTTTGCATAAAATGTAAAAATAATTTAAAAAAATAGTATTTTAAGATCTTAACTGCATATAAAATAAAACATAAGGATGATCATGTGCACACGGTTAATGGGATGCTCACACCCACACCGTTAATGTTATATATATATATTGTATTTTAAATGCAGTTAAGATCTTAAAATACTTATATATAAATATATAACATTAACCATGTGGGTGTGAGCATCCCATTAACCGTGTGCGCGTGATCATCCTTATGTTTTTTACCTTTCTTTTGCTTGGTTATTTTTGTTAATTAGGTTTAATTATCATTTTTTACAATAACATTGCATTAATAGGTGATTGACTCCCCATTTATGTGTAGTTCTGGTTATCTGTGCGTAGTTTTCGATTCATGACAATGATTCTTTTTTTTAATTAATTAATTTTTTTTGGAATAAATTTTGGAGAATAAAAAGTGCATGTATACAGCTATATTTTGCTTGTTTTGACACATTATTTACAACGTGTGGCTATGAAATAATTATTTGTTTATTTATTTTTGGTGTGGTGAGAGATAAATTTGGTAAACCCTTAGCGTTGAGCCCTGAAAATTCATTTTGCAATTATTGCAATGCGACATTATGAAACTATAAACCATCTGCTCTTGCACATTGAGCACATACACAACACAAATAAAATAAATACATAAATAAATAAGGAGAATCTAAATAAAGTAATTTTAGCATGTCAAAGTCAAATTTATGCGTATGCAATATATTTTCCCTACAACAAAATTGTGGCTGGTGAAAATGGTGTGTGGCTAGTGTTGGAAATCTACTTGCCACGGGGGCTGGTGATCAAAAAAGTTAATGTCAAACCCTGCACAGTACACATGTAAATATTATGTCAATTCTAAATCTAAAAAAATACATTTGATATAGTTGAAGTCAGTATTATTAGCCCCCCATTGATTTTTTTTCTTTTTTAAATGTTTCTCAAATGATGTTTAACAGAGCAAGGACATTTTCACAGTATGTCTGATAATATTTTTTCTTCTGAAGAAAGTCTTATTTGTTTTATTTTGGCTAAAATAAAAGCAGTTTTTAATAAAAAAAAACATTTTAAGGGCAATTTTTTTGCCCCTTTAAGCTATTTTTTTTCGATAGTCTACAGAACAAACCATCATTATACAATAAATTGCCTAATTACCCTGCCTAGTTAATAACCTGCCTAGTTAACCTAATTAACCTAGTTAAGCCTTTAAATGTCACTTTAAGCTGTATAGAAGTGTCTTGAAGAATCAAATTGAAGTCAAATATTATTTACTGTCATCATGGCAATGATAAAATAAATTAGTTATTAGAAATTAGTTATTAAAACTATTATGTTTAGAAATGTGTTAAAGAAATCTCTCCATTAAACAAAAATTGGGAAAAAATAAACAGGGCAGCTGATAATTCAGGGGGGCTAATAATACATTGGTAAGTTTTTACCCTACAATGCTGTTTATTGCACCTTTTAAAGTTGCAACAGAAATAAACATTATTTCCTTCTTTCCTCTTCAGTGGACTGTCCTTCAACTATGACACTCACAATAAACTGAACTTAATTCATTCTGAACTAACTAGGACTCCACCAGCATTTAGCATCACTGCTATACCACAGTACCTCCCTGATATGCAGAATACATCCCTCAAACTGAAATATTGTTATGACTTTTTGTCCTTTTCCCGTTCACCCGTGTAAATTGGCTTTGACACAACACATTGTATAAAGCGCTATAGAAATAAAGGTAAGTTGACTTGACAACCATATAACCATAACAATTAATCCAACTTTCATGAGAAAGGCCATTAAATCAAACAACCTGTCATTTGGTAAAATACGCACAAAATATGCACCCATGATGATTTATGCCTTGTTTTGCAGCTCTACATGAGGTTAAACAGCAAGAGCTCATAGCTATTGTTTGCTTTTCTTTATTAACTCTAAATCCTAATATATATTTTGATATAAATTCACTCAGTAGAAAGTGCACGTCTCCAGCCGCGAGAGGATTGAAGCACTTACAGTATTAGCGCTAATATTTCGGCTGGTCTGTGGATGGGATTTCCAGCTATAAGATGTACAGATGGGACTCAATGGGAAATTATTACAGCACTAACTGGACCGATTGAAAGCCATTTTTGCTTTTAATAAGATCACAGCAGGCATGTTGAGTTCGGATGCACTCCACTGACAAAATTGTTAAGATATGGTCAACATACATGTGTAAAAACAGCCTGACACCTTGACCTACTACCTTTATCATAATGTAAAGCCTCCCACAGTCGACTGCGATAAGCTTACATAAAACAAGGACAACAAAGTAGTGCAGACCACAGACCCCGGGGACAACTACTCTTAAAAATAGCCATATGACTCGCTGTGATGTTCATACTTCTGCTAGCGGCTGTTTGCATCCCACAGCCCGATTTGCATATAAACAAACGGGAATGATTATGGCACGCCATGCAGCCTGTGGTAAGAAGGTACAAGAGTTGGAAATGCTCAGCTCTGAAGGTGGATCCCAGACATTTTCATTTCTGCAGACATTGAATGAGGCGGGAAAGCAAGCTAAACAAGCATCTCAGGAACATTTATGTCTTACTTTGTAAGGTTCTGTTGTTTATAGTAATGCTCCAAAACATATTGAATGTGCAAAAGGTCAATAGTTAGGTAATTTTATCTAAATTTTGGATTTATAGCTAAGTCAAGTTGAGCTTTATTGTCATTCCGCTACATGTGTGGACATACACTCACCGTCCACTTTATTGGGTACACCTTACTAGGTCCGGGATGGACCAAGGTTATTATAGTTAATGAAAACGAACGAAAAAATGAAAACTAAAATTTAAAATAATTGTCGTTAACTGAAATAAAAATAAAAACGAGTTTTTTTATAAAAAAACATAGAACTACCCCCCCCCTCTTAAAAAAATTATAATAACAATATATATATATATTTTATTATTATTTTTTTTTATAAATAAAAGTATTCTTGTTATTATACAATTATTATTCTAAATAATCTTAAATGTAACTGGAAAACAATGTTTAGACACAACTGGAATGATATGCTAAGATCTTTTACATAAATCTTTTGCATAAATATTAATTTCATTTAAATTAAATTCTATACAATTTTAAAAAATACAAAAAAATATGTTTTATGAAATTATCTGTTGTCTTAAACTTGACACATGGCAGAAAATTAGGTTTATTAAGTCTTTACCTCCCTCACTCCTCATCTCCTCATCCCTCCTTTTTGCTTCATGCTAAAAAATCTATCAGGAGCCATGCTTAGTAAGATCACCATCATATTGTTTAAACTTTAGTTTTGTTGACTGGCTAAACAAAAAAGGCTGTTACGCCGGTTTTACAATGCATGAGAGATGCGTGACAAGCAAGTAGTCTGCTTTTTTGGCGCGCATGTTAACTACCGGGACTCGCACGGCAGAAGAGCAGCGCGTGCGAGAGGCGCGCATGTTCTCTGCGCACACGCTGAGATGCGTCAGTTTGCTTTTTGATTAAACACATTGCTTTCACCAGCGTTGGTTCGGTTGCACATACAGAATAACGTCTTTATTTCGGAATTACCACTCTTAATAAATACACTTGCATATGAAGTAAATCATATCTCAATGCATTTACTGGGGCACTGGAGATTTTACTGGGGCACGTGCCCCAGTAAATTGGCTCTATAGCGACGCCCCTGGAACTAACTGAAACTGTACTGTGTACATAAAAAACTAAGTGAAACTAATTAAAATTATAGCAAAAACTTCCTTCGTTTTCGTCTTTGTAAATGTATTAAATACATAATCTTACTGTAAGCCGTTTAGAAGAAAATCTATTTACTCTGCGCTGCAGGTGTTTGACCCATACGGCACCTTAGAGTCTGTAATCCTGCTGCCATTGGCCAGATAGAGCCGGTTCTCCTCCAGTCATCCTCGCTGTTGCTCCCGCAACAAAAACAACAAGTTTACATGACAGCACCACGGTAATAGCATTAAATTCAGAGACTTAAAACTATTACTTTAACACGTTTGTGTTGGGTTTTATCTCTGTATCGCGATCACGAATTAATCTTTTTAAAAGGATCTTCTAAGTAACCCGGTTCAACAAGTTCACCTAATCGAACTGAATCATTTGAAACGGCTCGCGACTCCAGTAAGCACTCGTCCACAAACTACTTACTTTTTAATAAGCCTAATACCGCCCTCTAACTCCAAATAATCCAATATATACTCTTATTCAGTTATTAAAACAGTAACGTTACACTGAGATCAGATTGAGAAGGGGTTAACCGATAGTACTGTGCATGCGTGATTCAGTGAAACAAACACAAACAGTACATGACTGCTGTGACTGAAAGAAAGAAAGAAAGAAAGAAAGAAAGAAAGAAAGAAAGAAAGAAAGAAAGAAAGAAAGAAAAGAAAGAAAGAAAGAAAGAAAAGAAAGAAAGAAAGAAAGAAAGAAAGAAAGAAAGAAAGAAAGAAAGAAGGATGGATGGATGGATGGATGGATGGACAGATAGATATTTAATGTATAATTTGAAAAAAAATAGTTTTATAATCTTTAAATTAAAAAAAAAAAAAAAAAAAAAAATAATAATAAATATATATATATTAGAAAAATATAAAAATATTCTCGAATGAGTCAAAATCATATCCTGTAGCTTTCATTAAATGCACATTGTGCCTCTTCATTTCCAGCTCATTTTACCTCCAGCTCCAGCAATAACCTGCACGCAAGCGCTATAACATTTTACACTCGTATATGGTAAGTGACAGTTCAGAGCATCATTTGAAGAGCATACAAGCTCTTTCATTTGAATTTCAAAAGGTGAGAGGAATTGCACGTCTGAAACGAGGCTGCCCGTTTCATTATCAGAGGGCGGGCAATATTTCGCAGAAGAGAAATTCCAAGAAACAGTTCTGAAACAAAATGGCAGAACGTTATTGTTCTCCAGCAGAACAGTGCTCTTTCAGTTGTGCGTCTATAACGCCGTCTGCACATCTTATCTAGGAACAAAAGGTAGACAGACAAAAAAAAAACACACACAAGTAACAAAGGACAAGAAACCAAGAAAGGGAGTGAAAGTGAAAAAAAAAGAAGGGCTGTTGAAATATTGAAGGCTCTCCGAGGTGCTGACACACAATGACCTGTCGTAACCTCTGCAGATCAAGCTGTGACACTAAGTAAAAACCTCTGCCACTTCTGAAATATTAACCATGTCAAACGTGCCGTAAGGACCGTCTCTAATGGCACTGCATGACACTAAGATATCCTCAAGACCACCTGAGCACATGGTGGAAACACTGTCCTGACTGCTCTGAGACCAAAACAATCAAATAAAATAAATGTGCTTCTGAGTAAAGGGCACTTTTCATCCTATTCACTTCCATTCATATGCATATTATTGTGAGAGACTGGAAATAGAATTTATCTTCATTTCCAAATTCCAAAGTTTACAAAGCTTCATGAACTCTGTCTGACCTTCACATTTGTGTATTTTTAAAGGAATAATTTACCCAAAAATGTTAGTTTATTCTCTGTTTAGTCTTCCTTGAGTGCTTCGATCAAACCATTATAAGTTTCTTTTTTCTGTTGCAGGCAAACTAATATATTTTGAAGAAAGCTAAAAACCTGTTACTATTGACTTCCATAGTAGAAAACACTATTGCAAGTCAATTGTGTCCGGCGTTCTTCAAAATATTTTCTTTTGTGTTCAAAAAAGACAGAAAGTCAAACAGCTTTGAAACAGGTAAATGGTAAATAAATGACAACAGAATTAAATTTTTGGGTAAACTTTCCCTGTAAGTAAATGTAATCAGTGTTTAAAAAATGATGGTCAAAAATAGCAAAGAAGATGTTCAGAAAAAAAGCTGAAACCCTTTAACAATTGACTTGCATCAAACAAATGCTAATAGAAGTCAATGGTTACAGGTTTTCAACATTTTTCAAAATATTTTCTTTTGTGTTCAACAGAATATAGAAAGCCAAACAGCTTTTAAAAGGGTAAATGGTGAGTAAATAACAACAGATTTTTCATCTGTTTTTGGGTGAACTATCCCTTTAAGTACATAAATGTACTGTACATAGTGTTAAAATTATAATTAATATTTTAATAATTAATAATTAAATAATAATAATAAAAAAAAGCTGAAAATCTGTAACCACTGATTAAATAAAACAAATACTATGGAAGTCAATGGTTACAGGTTTTCAACATTTTTCAAAATATCTTGTTTTGTGTTCAACAGAAGACAGAAAGTCAAACAGCTTTGAAACAGGTAAATGGTGAGTAAATAACAACAGACTTTTTGTTTTTGGGTGAACTATCCCTTTAAGTAAATGTAAACAGTGTTAAAAATTATAATTAATCAAAAATAGCAAAGAAGATATTCAGGGAAAAAAGCTGAAATCCAGTACCCATTGACTTGCATAAAATACTAACAAAAGTCAATTGTTACAGGCTTTCAACATTTTTCAAAATATCTTGTTTTGTGTTCAACAGAAGACAGAAAGTCAAACAGCTTTGAAACAGGTAAATGGTGAGTAAATAACAACAGACTTTTTGTTTTTGGGTGAACTATCCCTTTAAGTAAATGTAAACAGTGTTAAAAATTATAATTAATCAAAAATAGCAAAGAAGATATTCAGGGAAAAAAGCTGAAATCCAGTACCCATTGACTTGCATAAAATACTAACAAAAGTCAATTGTTACAGGCTTTCAACATTTTTCAAAATATCTTCTTTTGAGTTCAACAGAATAAAGAAAGCCAAACAGCTTTGAAAAGGTTAAATGGTGAGTAAATGACAACAGATTTTTCATCTGTTTTTGGGTGAACTATCCCTTTAAGTACATAAATGTACTGTACATAGTGTTAAAATTATAATTAATCAAAAATAGCAAAGAAGATATTTAGAAAAAAGCTGAAAATCTGTAACCACTGATTAAATAAAACAAATACTATGGAAGTCAATGATTACAGGTTTTCAACATTTTTCAAAATATCTTGTTTTGTGTTCAACAGAAGACAGAAAGTCAAACAGCTTTGAAAAGGGTAAATAGTGTGTAAATTACACCAGACTTTTTGTTTTTGGCTGAACTATCTCTTTAATTAAATGTATAGTGTTAAAAATCTAATTAATTAACAGTGTTAATTAATCAAAAATAGCAAAGAAGATATTCGGAAAAAAAGCTGAAATCCAGTACCCATTGACTTGCATAAAACAAATACTATAAAAGTCAATGGTGACAAGTTTTTAACATTTTCCAAAATATCTTCTTTTGTGTTCAACAGAAGAAAGTCAAACAGCTTTAAAACAGGTAAATGGTGAGTAAAAAGCAACAGAATTTTCATTTTTAGGTCAACTATCCCTTTAAGTGGAATCCATATTCCTTACATTTTAATGCATTATGCAAAGAACTATATTTTATTTGTCAGAAAGCGATGTCATATTATAAAAGAAGGGTTGTCCACATAAATATATGCATTGTCCATATAAATATCATGCGTGTAAAGTTTAGAATGACCACAGCTTAATGACGGAAGTATTATGCAATAGTGTGATATCGTGAAATACTCTATTGATCAACGCAGCAGTAATTAAGCAAACCATGATAAAATTAGGCTGCTTATTGTACATTGGTACAACATACAAAACAAACAAACAAGCCAAAGGTAATCAGATTTTTTGTGTGTGTCTGTGTGTATTGTATCTGTGCTTAAGAACTATATCTAAACAATATCTTATTCTCATTGGAATTCCAAAACACTACAATACAAGAGTAACAATTTACCCACAAATACATTTTGAGCTGGCATCAGGAAAAAAACACTGTATTTTAGCTTCTGAAGGTATATGACACACTGAAACATTCATGAGCACAGAGGCATGTTTTGGACCGCAGTCTCATATATTAAAATTAATAAATAAATAGCTCTTCAACTAAACATTACATTACATTTCTCAGAAATTAGGTGAAAGCATCACTGATTTTAAAGTAACTAAACGGCATCTTATTATCAAGTTTATTTAAAGGGAAAGTTCACCCCAGAAATTATTATCTCATTATTTACTCTCCCACATGGGGGTTTTACATGCAAAATAAGTTATTTTGAAGTGTGCTGGTTGCTGGGACCCATTGGCAGCTACGAGCATTTTTTAAAATATCTTCTTTTGTGTTCGACAGAAGAAAGATACTCATATAGGTTTTAAACAAGTGAAGAATGAGTAAATGATGGCAGAATTTTCATTTTGGAGTGAATTATGCCTTTAAATAAATGCAATCTGACTGTAGTTCACACCAGATGAGAGGGAAAACCAAAAATGAACATTCTGTTATTACAACTTGTTCCAAACGGGAACGCATTTCTTTCTTCTTTTGAACACAAAAGTATGAATTTTAAAGAATACGGGTAAGCAAGCAAGTTTCTGGCCCTCAGAAGGAAAAAAAAGACATTTCTATTCTTTTTTACCACCAGTAGGGGCAACCAGCTGTTTGCTTACTTTTAAAAGTATAGATCACCCAAAAATGAAAGTTTACTCACTATTTACTTACCCTCAAGTGTTTCCAAACCTTTATGAGTTTCTTTCTTCTGTTGAACACAGAATAATATAGTTTGTAGAAATCTGAAATCCTGTAATTATTGTCTTTCATAATAGGAAAAACAAATGCTACGGAAGTCAATGGTTACAGGTTTCCAGTGTTCTTCAACATTTATTATTTTGTGTTCAACAGAAGAAAGCCAAATAATTTTGAAATGAAAAATGATATAAAATAGTAAATCTAAACCTTATTTATCTAAAAGAGACATTTTGCGCTCTATTTTAACGATCTTGGTGCAAAGTCTAAAGCGTCCGAATCCACTTTTGCTATTTTAAGTACAGAAAAATACGCTCTGCGTAATAAGTTATGGGTGTGTTTTGAGAATACACCAATCGGAGTCTCATCTCACATTCTCTTTAAGAGTCATTTGTGTCGCACCATGGCACATTTGTATTTACATGGTGACTTTGTAAGTGGAAAAACTGAAGACTTCACAAGCAAGAAAACAGTTAAACAGACCATCTGCATCTGCCTCCTTCAATCGGCCTTTACTTTCACTTTCTCTCTTTTGTCGATAAGGAAATGTGTTGTACGCACAAACATCGATTAGCCTACATAATTAATTTAATTTGTTAAGCGCAAATATTTGTTTCAAAACTATTTCTAAATTCAGTTCTAATTTCCAGCAAACCAATAAATGAACAATAATAACGAAGTGTGGTCAAAAAACTGAGTTATACACATGCTATGCCCCATGGTCCAAAACACAAATATACTTATATACAAATATACTACTAATAATAACATTATATCAAAGCAAATTGTCATGAATAAATTAATAAAATGAAGAGATGAAGAAGGCATGAAGGCAGTGGTTTTTATATTTATGTAGAAATCTATTTTATTCCTTTATTTCTTTTTCATTTGTAAAGATACTTGTGTATTGCTGTACATCCTGCATGTTTTAAGCAATCTCTACGCGAGGCGCACAACTAACACGCTCTGCGCTGGACTTTAGACCTGCTTTCAGCTGGTCTATTGCAGTCTATTTTAGCAGGTTGGTCGCTCAGTCAGTAGGTCGACAGCGGCCTCTGGTGGATTCGCAAAAACTGCAAAAAAAAAAAAAAAAAAAAAAAAAGTACCTCATGGGACATATTTCATGATCTCCAGAAACGTATAGCGGGGTACATATCAATAATGAGCCTGGGTTGTAACAAACATAACTCTATGCATAATTCATCAGAATATAAGGAATATGGATTCCACTTAAAAGCAATAGTTCACCCCCAAAATGAACATTTCTGTCGTCTTTTTCAGACCTTTACTTTTTTTTAATACGATTATGAGTTTCTTTCTTCTGTTGAACACAAAAGAGGATATTTTGAAAAATGTTGAAAACCTGTAACCATTGACTTCCATAGTATTTGTTTTATGCAAGTCAATGACTACATGATTTCAGCTTTTTTTCTGAATATCTTCTTTGCTATTTTTGACTATATGTTTTTAACACTGTCTGTTTACACTTATTTAAAGGGATAGTTCACCCAAAACTGAAAATGCTGTCATTATTTACCCATCCTTTACTTGTCACAAACCTATTTGGGCACAAGGAAGATATTTAGAAAATAAACCTGTAACCATTGACATCCATAGTAGAAAAAATAAACACTATGGACGTCAATGAATTACAACATTTTTCAAAATGTCTTATTTTGTGTTCAACAGAAGAAAAAAAAAAAAAATACATTCAGGGTGAGTAAATTATAAGCAAATTTAAATTTTTGCCTGAACTATCCCCTTAAAGCTTTATACAAAATTTTGCATAGTAAAAGATGTATGTGGAATAAGAAAACACACACAGATATTTTCAGTCACACACAAACAGAAAGAGCCGGTCACACACCTTTAGGCCCTTTCATCAGACTGCCATTGCTCGATCCGTCTTTCTCTTCATGAAATAATTGTCTCTCACTTTCTCCCTCTGGCCAGAATACCGTGTCTGTGTCTGACAGTAGAGAAAGATGAGCTCTGACAGTCTGAAATCACGTCCTTTTGCCTTTGACCTGTAAGACTCAGGACAGTTTTGTTCTGCAGTCACTGGATGTTCTCTATAAATAAAAAGTCTATTCTATATTGTAATTTAGTACAGTGGATTTGTAGAAGTAGTAATATTAATACTAGACAATCATCATATAATTACAACAATACAATAATAATAATAATAATTATAATAATAATAATAATAATAATAATAATAATAATAATAATAATAATAATAATAATAATAATAATTATAATAATAATACTAATAATAATAATAATAATAATAATGTAAAAATATTAACATTATTGGACTCATTATACAACCACAACAACAACAACAACAACAACAACAACAACAACAACAACAATAATAATTATAAATAACAACAACAACATTGGAATCATTAAATACATAAATAAAAAAGCAAACATACACAGAAACAAGTATGCATAAAGATGATTGTAAAAAGATGAAGAAAGACATATAATAATAATAAAAACAATTATTGACATTATTGGAATCATTAAATAGGTAAACAAACAAACAAACAAAAATATACATAAACCAAACAGTAGAAAATAAATAGAAGCATAAAAATTATAATAATTTAACGTAAATAACTATTCACAGTAGGGTTGCACGATATTAAAAAAATATATATTGCAATATATATTGCGATATGAATAAAATGTCAGCCAATTTAGAATGTTAGACTGGAATCTTCTGCACAAAATATAATAAACAATCAACAAGCACAGATAAATACAATAAAGCAAAAGATACAAATGACAGTGTTTTAGGGTTTTCTGAGGAGTCTAACAGTATTCAGATACACTGATTGAATAATCTAATGTAAAAACAATACTGTGTTGTCTTCACTGTATAAATAACAGGGTTTCTGCTGGTTTCACAAAGTTAAATTTAAGACTTTTTAAGACCTTTTAACACCATGAAGAATTACATTTCAGACTTATATAGCACATTTTTTTAAATGGCCCATAAGTAAGCATGTCACGATATCTATTTTTTGCTTTACGATATATTGCACCAAAATATATTGTGTTTAACAATATTATTGTCATTTTAAGACCATTTTATGCCACTCATTATATAATGCCAGAATGACAATACATATTATTACAATGCAAGTACACTCTACCAAAGAACACATAATATTTTATACTTAAGAATATTTCATTTATAGTCATTTGAACAATTTAATAATTTAATAATTAGGCCTAGGAATTAGAATGTGAAAACATTATCCTAAACAAATAAATAAAAATAAATGTACCACAAAAAGTGCAAAGTAAAAAGTAACCGAGGCTGCGATATCTGCTTCCAGATCTATTTTCAGTTTTCAGACACCTGAATACATGATATAGACTATATAGTCCATATACTATAGTGATTTATAGTAAATACTATACTGTTTTTAACCATGTTGACACTGACACTTCCAACAGAGATTGAGCTGTTGCACAATCAGCTAAAATGTTGCTAGAATTGGTTTTAATGTATCAGGTCATGCCCACGTGTTGTGCGATAAGTTGATATATTGATTATTGTGACAGGCCTACCTATAAGGGAAAACTATGCACTTTCCCTATCAAAAAATAATGCTAATTAGTTATTTCTTAGCCACATGTTTTAAACAATGTGTCAAAACAAACAAACCCTAGTTATACATATATATTTGTGCAAACTCCACAAACAAATGCCAATTGCTCCAGCTGGGACTTAAACCAGCAACCTTCTTGCTGTGAGCTGACAGTGCTACTCACTGAGCCACTGTGCCACCCTAAACATAATTAATAACATAAAAAACTTTTTAAAAATTAAATGTATGCACAACAGACTGTTCTAAATGTTTGATTCAGATGTATTTGTTGGTGATTGGATGTATGTTGGATCGATTGGGTAGCTTTACATAAACAAAGGGAAATGAAGACCCGTTTAAAATGATTTTAGATCTAAAAGTCAATATTTCAGTCAATTTAAGAATTTTTAAGGCCAAACATTTTGTTTTTGAAATTTAAGACAATTCAAAACTTTTAAGACCCCGCAGATACCCTGAAATAATTCAATAAATGTAATAATAAAAGAGTTACAAACAGTACGTCTTATGCATGGATGCTTTTAAAATCCTCATACAGACACAGGCCTCAAAAACAAATGGAAATTCGAGCTGTACGATATTGGAAAAATGTAACATTGCGATATATTTATTTTTTCATTTTGCGATATATATTGCGATATAAATACAATTTCACTAGATAACGTAATATCTCCATTTGGAAAGAATTTATAATGTAAGACTGATTGAGATGATTCTGCAGACAGCGTGTATCTCCATAAGATCCAATCTTTAACATTTTTAAAATTCCAAACAATCTTTAACATTTTTGGGGTCCCCCAACACATTTTCATTGTTGTCTGTGCTATTTGCAGTGCGTTTCTGTATTTGCATGTGTTGTGAGTATTTTCATGCACATGTTTAGTTAGAGATTGATGAATTAATGTTTACTATTTAGCATCTCCATAAACTCTAATAAACAAACTATGAACTTTTTGGAGTCCCTGGACTCTCTTCCATTGTGGTCGGTGCTATTTGCATAGCATATCTGTATTTACGCATGACAATACTATATATTTACAATAATAAAAAAAACATACAATTGAAATAAAGTGTTTTATCGTTTCCCTAGTCTAACAGTATTCAAGTACAGTAACTGAATGATCAAAATAAAAATTATTCAATAAAATTAACTGTAGTTAAGGTCACAAATATAGTTTCTAATACCTGAATACTTTTAAAATCATTATACAATAACATGCATCAAAAGCACATGCAAGTGATAAATCATAATACAAACTCAACGTTGCATATATCCTTCGATGTGACTACTGCGAATGATCACATTGCGTTATCGATGCTGAAACGCTATATTGTGCAGCCCTCATTCACAGAAATAATAAGCTTTTCATTTAAGAAGGGGGTCATCAAATCTGCAAGCACTGATTTTAGAGAAATAATCTGAAGAAGCCGTAACGAAACAGGAAACTCCATCTCAAGCACCCCATACTGTGAAAAATGATTCTTGATAAGAATAGAAGTCCTTTCCTTAATGTGCTGCTAAGAAAAAGATATAGATAGCTTTGACAAATATATCTCGCCGAGCCATGGGCAAAGTGATTCTGCTTTAATTTCAATCAAAATGCAGACAGATGTATGGATTGCTGAACGTATGATAGTGCTTTCCTCTTTCCTTCAGTCATTTCCCGAAACTGTGATTAGACAAAAAGACAGAAATGTATGGTGAAGCTGGAGCGAGTTCAGATGAGTCAGGCAGGGAAATGTCAGGATAAAAAATGGAATATCCCGAGGTGCAATGCTCTTTTACACACTCATTCCCTCGCTTTTCTACGCCACTTTCCCCAATCACACACACACTCACATACAGAAAAGAAGAAGCAGGGGTAGGAATAATCTAAGATCGACACACAAACACACTCACATACTCACCCACACAGGTTTGCTTTTGTAAATTGTGGAGACACTCATATGCATGCTTGCTCACACACACTCACATGCATGCACACACACAGATTTGAGAGTTTTTGTTAATGAGACTATTTTTAAGTTCCCTTTACAGCATCGATGTTGTAATGTAATATATTCAGTTAAATAGACTTAAGCATTAATTTAATTGTTCAAGTGTAAAACTCGATGAAAGACCGTCAAAATGCAAGCGCCATTAGTAGCAGCAGGCTAGAATACAGAGTTAAAATACTGGGGTAAAATAAATATCCATATTTTAAAATAAATATGTCATTTGTAATGAAGCTGATGGCTCCCTGGCCATTGAGTAGAAGAAAATGGAGAACTGCCAAACTTGTTTTAGTTTAATAAACAAAACAAACAGGCAACGGTAGTCCCTCATGGCCGACTACTGCCAAAATGAAAGGAAAAAAAAACACAAGCTCCAGTCCTGGTCATCTATTTTCATTCAATCATTCATTATTATTATTATTTATCAGGGGTCGCTACAGCGGAATGAACCGCCAACTATTCCACAACAGTATAGGAAACACCTATACACTCTCTCATTCGCACACATACTCAAACACTAGGGCCAATTTAGTTTTTTCGTTTCCCCTTTACCACATGTGGGGAAAACCGGAGCACCTGGAGGAAACCCACAGCAACACAGGAAGAACATGCAAACTCCACACAGAAATGCCAACTGGCCCAGCCGGGACTCGAACCAGCGACCTTCTTGCTGTGAGGTGACAGTGCTAACCACAGAGCCACCATGTCAACCTTCTCTTGTTTTCCTCTGTCGAAACTCCTCCTTTTATCCTTCTGCTCCTCTGTGAGCCTCGAGACGGGTGGCGGTCAGGTGATACTCATCAGTGATCGCATCACTGGCTATGCCCCTGTGTGTCACGCCTACATTCGTGTCCTGATATACCACAAAAACATGGCCGAGGACTGTTTACCAGGCTGTGGATTAAAGCTAATAGTAATGTAACTAACCAAAACAAAACATAAAAACATGCGCACACAGACACTGGTATTGGTGATTTTACAGGGACTCTCCATAGGCATAATGTATATTACACAGTAAAATTGCTTATTATATAGCCTTACGCCTAAATACAACCCTCACAGAAATCCTGTGCAACATTTGATTGCCAAAAGACTCCATTAAGTTTATAGTCTTGTGGTTAGTGCATCGACACATGGCACTGAGGTGTTCACGGCGACCCGAGTTGGATTCCCGGCTCGAGGTCCTTTGCCGACCCTTCCCCTATCTCTGCTCCCCATACTTTCCTGTCTCTAAATCTCCACTGTGCTATCACAATAAAGATGAAAACCCCTAAAAAATAATTATAAAAAAAGACTCCATTAAGTATGATTTAAATTTGGAAGTGTTTTGAATTACAAAGACATCAGGCATGTCCTTGTAAACCACCACAATAAAGTACAGCTAGGTCATACCCAAGTCATTATACAAAAACTGCCCTTGTAAACCACCAAAATCAGCACACACACATGCACGCACGCACACACACACATACACACACAAACACACAAAGAAGAAGAAGAAGCTGTAGAAATAATCTACGATTGACACACAAAAACACACTTATACACATGTTGGTTTTGTTGGTTTACAGGGACTCTCTATATGCATAATTTATATTGCACCTAATATACTTATTATTTGCCCCTACCCCTAAACATAACCCTCACAGGAAACATGTGAGGGTTATGTTTGATTGTCAAAAGACCCCGTTAAGTATGATTTTGGAGCATTTTGAATTAAAAGGACATAAAGCAAAGTCCTTGTAATCTCAGCATAACAGAGTACAACTAGGTCATACCCATATCATTATACAAAAATCTGTCCTTGTAAACCACCAAACCCAGTACACAGACACACACAAAGAAGAAGAAGCTGTAGAAATAATCTAAGATCGACACACAAAAACACAAGTTGGTATTAGTGGTTTACAGGGACTCTCCATAGGTATTAAGTATATTACGCAGTAAAAAAACGCTTACTATATGGTTCTACCCTTAAACACAACCATCACAGGAATTCTGTGCAACACTTGATTGTCAAAAAACTCAGCATAATAGAGTACAACTGGGTCACACCCATGTCATTCTAACAAAAAAAACTGCCCTTGTAAGCCACTAAAGCCAGTACACACACAGAAGAAGAAGCTGTAAGAATAATCCAAGATCAACACAGAAAAACTCACTCACACAAGATTTGGTGGTTTACAGGGACTCTCTATAGGCAGAAAAAAACCCCCACTTATTATATAGCAAAATGTGATTGTCAAAAGACCCCGTTAAGTATGATTCTGAATTACAAGGACCTCAAGTATGTCCTTGTAAACCCAACAAAATTGAGGACAACTAGGTCATACCTATGTCATTCTACAAAAGAGTCCTTGTAAACCACCAAAACAGTACACACACGAAGAAGAAGAAGAAGAAGAAGAAGAAGAAGAAGAAGAAGAAGAAGAAGAAGAAGAAGAAGAAGAAGAAGAAGAAGAAGAAGAAGAAGAAGAAGGAATAATCTAAGATCGACACAAAAAAACACACTCACACTCACACACACACATCAGGTCCCCTTGAGTGGAGCTGACGAGATCAAACTGGACTTCAGTGGGTTTCATTTCTCTTGTACTCGCTCTAGCCCTGGTTTCTCTCTCTCTCTCTCTCTCTCTCTCTCTCTCTGTCTCTCCCTCTCTCTCTCTCTCTCTCTCTCTCTCTCTCTCTCTCTCTCTCTTTCTCTCTCCCTGTCTGACTCATCCATGCCTGCCCTCATAACAAGTCTCTGCAGCACTGCTTTGAGAAGAAAGCCCAGCATTTGCACCCTGACAAACACTCCGCCATCTTGTCTCCTGCACAGAGGCAGTGTTTCTGGGGATATACATCAGTCACATAATGATCCCAGTTACAAACATTCTGCTTTGTCATGCAAAGGGTAATAGGGGGTAAGTGTGGTAAATCACATCACTGTTCTGGGCTTCTTAATGGCTGTATGTCATTCTGCCGTGAGGAGACATCTGCATATCCATGACTTAATGGTTTTAACATTTTTAACATTTAATATTTAAACATACAGGTCTAAGTCCGGTAATATAATATAATATAAAAAGTGTAAAAAAAAAAATTAAAAATAAATAAATAAATATATATATTTATACACATATAAAATTAAGAACGTTTAAAGTTTATTTTCATATCGTTATTAATGACAATTATAAAATTGGCTTGGCAGCGCAGTGGTTAGTACTGTCACCTTACAGCAAGAAGGTCACTAGTTCAAGCCTCGGCTGGGTCAGTCAGCATTTCTGTGTGGAGTTTGCATGTTCTCCCCGTGTTGGCTGGGTTTCCTCTGGGTGCTCCGGTTTCCCCCACAGTCCAAAGACATGCGCTATAGGTGAATTGCGGCTAGAAGGGCATCTACTGCTTAAAACAAATGCTGGATAAGTTGGCGGTTCATTCCACTGTGGTAACACCTGATTAATAAAGGGACTAAGCTGAAAAGAAAATGAACGAATAAACCACTTGGCTTGCACAAAAAAAAAAAAAGCAAAACCTAAATGCAAACGACTGTAAAGCCAAAGCTCTACACATACAGGAACCATCACTGCAATTTAAAGAGGGTTTCTGTATAATAGCTTATGATTACATCATCTCTAACACCTTTTACTTTTGTTATGAGACTAGAAAAGTCTTGCAAATCCAGTACCGTTATCTCCTTCTGTGGACACTCATCTTTCTGAAAATAAAAAAATACTTAAAAATAGATTAAAACTGAGTTCCATATAAAAACGAAATTGTTCTTTCCTTTTTATTTGTTTAACTACTACAATATTATATTTATTTTTTATAGGAAGCTTTTTGGTTTTGAGTATAAAGAAGGATTTGTTTAATTTGCTGCTAAGCAAAAACCCCAGAAGTAAAGCTCTATCACTGTTTAAAGTAAAAGAAAAAAAACAAGATCATACTTTTATGATGTTTGTTTTAATACATTAAAAAATTAAAATCAGAGAAATCTTCTGGCTTTTTTTGCTGTATCGAAAACATACCGAACCGTGACACCACTATGTCGTATATATATATATATATATCTTTGCAGTTTGTTCAAACAAACTTTGTTTAATCTAATCTGAAACAACACAGACTGGAATGTCTGTCTTTGTTTTGGTTCTTTTAACCCGCCCACTGCCACTTTAGCCAATAATATTTCAGCACCCGTGTTACCTTGGTGAAAAACTGTGCATTTGATTCATTCAGTCACGAAGGCTCTCAATGTACAGTTAAAATCAGAATTATTTAAACCCCTTTGAATTTTGCTTTCCGTTTTTAGATATTTCCTAAATGATGCTTAACAGAGCAAGAAAATTTTCACAGTATGTCTGATGACATTCTGTCTTCTGGAGAAAGTCCTACTTGTTTTATTTTGGCTAGATTAAAATCAGTTTTTAATGTTTTAAAAAACAATTTAAGGTCAAAATTATTAGCCCCTTTAAGCTATATTTGTTTTCGATAGTCTGCAGAACAAACCATCATTATACAATATCTTGCCTAATTATCCTAACCTGCCTAGTTAACCTAATTAACCTAGTTAAGCTTTTAAATGTCACTTTAGGCTGTATAGAAGTGTCTTGAAAAATATCAAGTATAAAGATAAAAGAAATCAGTTATTAGAAATGAGTTATTAAAACTATTATGTTTAGAAATGTGTTGAAAAAATCTTCTCTCTCTAAAACAGAAATTGGGGAAAAAATAAAAAGGGGGCTAATAATTCAGGAGGTTTAATAATTCTGACTACAACTGTATGTGTTCCTGAAATGCGAATTCCGGTGGACTGTAGAAGCCTCTGAAATGAGATGAGTTCCACATGAGGTGATTAATAATTAGTAAATTATATAAATACAACGAACGTAAACATTAGGTGAGCAGGTTACATTGTAACCCCGTGTCCTAACAACACGCTACATGACAAGATTTGCAGTGACAAGCAATTTGGCTGTTTGCAACAGATGAAACATCACAGAAATTTAAACACAACCATTCAGAAGCACAAAATAGTGCACACACTGCACCCCAGCAAAATTGTAAGGTTTTTAATCTAATTAATACATATTAAATCTCTTTAACATTATTAAACGTACATGCTGAATCACTGATATGTGTTGGTTTGCACTGAGTTACAGCTCTAAAGTTCAATTTCAAATGTTTTATTTTACTTTCAAGATCTGAGGTGAACTACCTGCTGCTGCTTTCAGTAGCATGGGAATACATTTAACACTGAATAAAGGACATGAGGTGTACCTGAGGTGATCATTGTTTCAATAATATATATTTCAGGTGTTGGATAGAACAAAAACTCCTTTTAATATGGATTATCATGTGCCATTGCTTTTATTTAGAACACGGTTTACATCAGTCTTTGGGCTTGAGAGTCCGGCTTGCTTCTGTTGATGTCGTTAATCTGGCAACCTACACTTGCATGTGCTTTGAACCAGGAGTGCAATACCTAGCTCAACCACTGGGTGTCAAACTTACATGCTGCACCTCTCATAAATGTAAGTGAGTTGAACATAAAACAGCTGAGTTGTCCCTAATAAAAATCTCAAGAATTGTGTTGTTTCAGCTAATTTTAATTAAATACTTTGAACAAGCAGCAATATATAAATATATATATATATATATATATTTGACTAGATTCTTTTCAAGACACTTCTATACAGCTTAAAGTGACATTTAAAGGCTTAACTAGGCTAATTAGGTTAACTAGGCAGGTTATGGTAATCCATCATATTGTCTGTGATGTGATGAAAAGCAAGTTTAAATCTGAAAGGGACCAGATTATTTAAAAACCTGGCAGTCTGAAGTGTGTTTGGTGATGCGTTTTTTTTTCTGTGTATTTCTGTTCATCTCCAGGCCCATAATCATGAATGCTCTCAGAGGTTTCATTGCTGGAATCCACTCATTAAAGGAAACACACAGCTGACAATCCGATAAAATGATTTTTCAAGCACTGCTGCTCATTGACCATGTTTGCTCGCGGAGCCCACAGATGGCCTGTCATTTTAAATGCGTCAATTATGATGTGATTTCCCATAACATTGGCTAATCCACTTCCAAAAGTACCTTTAAATAAGTCACGCAGATGTTGGAAATGCAAATGGAAGCAGGTGTTTACTCGCTTTCTGTTCTGTATCTGGGCTGTTGAAAGGCAGAAGGCTTTCGCTTTGGGAAAGTACAACACGCAGGAAAAACTGCTCGCTCGTTTTCTCTCTCCATTCAAACTGCAGGACCGCATTGCTGAATAACTTTGACTAACCGGAATAAGGTCTGCTCCTTACTTTGCACAAGAACAGCCCACTTATGAAGAGTTGGTGAATCTAAATCTAAAAAATGAAATAAATAAATAAAAAATATGTACCTAATTTAGTCCTATGTACATGTATTGTAATGTTATTATAACCCAAAGTGTAAAAGATAAAGTACAAAAAAAGATTAAATTAAATTAATGAAATGAAATTATACAAAATAAATGGCACTTTTATATATAACTTAAGTATCTTAAATGTGCATGTTATTAATATGAAAAGTACAAAATTATTACATTAAATTAAAAAATATATATAAATAAAATAAAATAAAATAAATATAACTAATTGGCACATTTAAAGTTCCTCAAATTTCCATGCTATTATTATAATTATTTAACAATTATTTATGTTAAAATAAATAAATAAATAAATAAATAAAAAAAAAAAAAAATAAATAAATAAATAAATAAATAAATAAATAAATAAATAAATAAATGGCACATTTTAATGTACCCTAATTATCTTAAATAGACAGGCAATTATTAACCAAAAGTGTAAAAAGTGATAAAAAAAAAACGAATTAAAAATAAATAATTAAATGGCACATTTAATTTATCTCATATGTGCATGATATTATTACCAAAACTGTAAAAAATGAATAAATAAAAAAAACTATTAAATTAAATTAAATAACTAAATGGAATAATAATAATAATAATAATAACAACAACAACAACAACAACAACAACAACAACAACAACAACAACAACAACAACAACAATAATAATAATAATAATAATAATAATAATAATATTACCAAATGTCACAATCACCAGCCATCGCTGGAAAACTACACATCTGCCACTATATGATATATAACTCACAGAAGTCTTTGCACTCACACACCAGTTCCACTCTGATTACACACAGCCGGAAACTCATTATGGACTGATAACTAGGACTATAAAGACACCTCATTCACACTGCTGTGTCCAAAATCACATACTTCTATACTATAGTACACTAAAAACAGCATGTAAGCCGAGTTCCATTCATACTTCTCACATTGATACTGTATAGAACGCACTTTTCTAACTGCAGAGTAGTACGTTTAAATTCAAATGCAATTCCTACTGAGTAATAGGCGATTTCGGTAGGAGCCACACTGTTTGCTGAGTCTTGTTAGGTGTAAGTGAGCAATTCTAAGAGTTATCCTTGCCTAGTCTAGCTGTGCTTTGACCCTTGTTTGTTTCTTTGTTCATGTTGTTTTGCCACAAGTCTCGACCATTTGCCTGCAACTTTGATTACGATTTGGATTTCCTATATGCTCCTGGTTGCTCCTGTTTTGACCGTTGCCTGCCTGACGAATGTCTTAATAAGTTGCAGGTGGATCCTCACCTCTGTTGTCAACCCCACACATTACACCAAAAGTCCAAGAAAATGATCAAACTAAATAAATTAAAATTATGTACCTTTAGAATGTTAAATGTGCATGTTGTTATTACCAAAAGTGTAAACAAAATTATATAAAAAAAACAAAAAACATTAAATGAAATTACTAAATGGCACATGGCGCATTTGAAGGTTCTCAAATTTCCATGCTATTATTACCAAAAGTGTGAAAAACGTCACATTTAAATGTACCTTAAATATAAAAAATTTGCATAGTATTATTACCAAACAGGGCTGTGCAACATGAGCAGCATATTGTGATTTCTATTTTATCACGATTTTTAGCACACACAAAGGTTTTACTTTTTATTTCATATATTAAGATTTTGGTTATGATACTCCCAAAATCAATCCGCATATATCCACAGATTTTATACAAAATTCTGCGCAGAAATAGCAAAAAATATCCGCAGATTCTGTCTGACCCTAGCAATGACAAACAATAAAGGAACATGAGCGCAAAGCATGTTGAAAATGCTGAGGAAAGTAATGCGCTCGCTCTTTCCACAGGCTTTTAGACACAATATAAGACTGACTTACAAATTACCTGGTTCTACAATACATCAGCCTTCCTGTTTCCAAAGTAATCCCACACCACAGATGCTGACTTTTTTTGGCACCAAATACTCCTGTGCTGAACTCACCATCCCTGTTTATGCAGCCTATTCAGTCTCCTGGTCTCACGCTCTGTTTAGGTGCTCTATTTAGAACTCACGCATGTCCAAATCGCAATTTTGATACAACTTCAATCAATCGCACAGCCCTTTTACGAAAAGTAAAATAAATAAATAAATAAATAATAATACTAATAATAAATATGAATAAAAGTAACCAAATTCCACCCCAGCAAACAGCGAACAAGAGCAAACCCTTCAAATCTTAAATTCTGCCCATTGAAAAGGGATAAACGCTGATTATTTCCCAGACCTTACTATAAAAATATAATGAATAACAGTAACGGATAACCACTGGGGGCAGGGCAGTGTGAGAGAAGATAAATAAAGTACTAAATTGCTTTGTCATTGCTTTCTATCAGTCCTTACAGTCCGCCGTTCATATCTCTACAATCCACCGGGGAGAAACTTCAGGTACATTATCCAGACATGAATCATAAACCTCCACATTAATACACTTCCATATTCCATTTAAACCTTGTAAGGACTCTTCAATTTAGCTTTTTATTTTTTTTCCCCCTACAGCCTGCATGCGATTGTACTGGCTTTTAATGAAGCCGTTTCTCACTGCTGGAAGAATGGCTGTGATTTAGGCCTGATGTTGTTTTACTGCATATTTAAGTCTTAGAAGCTTTATGCTGAAGGTTAAAAAGCAGAATACAGCATCGTTTGTTTCTTTCTTTAAATGATAGATCTTGTAAATGCTGAAAACAACGGCGAACGTTTGTTTATGAGGCCATTTAGTGAGGTCATTACTTGATCGTTGCCTAAGGTCCGATGGCAAAAAAACCAGGGGAGCGTGAAATTTGAAAGTTTTATCTTACTGAAGCGTAGAACACAAATGCCTCGGGTTTGAACCAATCACGAGCGCTATTATAGAAGCAACATTTAAATCCCGAGGTGATGATGGGATGCTTAACCACATTCTAAACTGTTAATACTATTAGTATTAGAAATGAGGAGTTGTTTAGCTTAAGTGCTGCATGGACAAAAATGTCCTTTATTTAACAGGGGTTGCCACAATGGAATGAACCATCAACTACTCCAGCCTTGTTTTACGCAAGGGATGCCCTTCAAGCTGCAACCCAGTGCTGGAAAAAACACACACACACACACACACACACACACACACACACACACACACACGCACACACACGCACACACACGCACACACACACACACACACACACACAAGCTACAGCCAACTTAGTTTATTCAATTTAGAACATGAAAACATGAAAACTCCGCACAGAAATGCCAACTGGCCCAGCCAGGACTCAAACCAGCGATCTTCTTGCTGCGAGTTGACAGTGCTAACCACTGAGCCACCGTGCCGCCTAATATATAATTATTCTTATTATTATTTGTATTCTATAATACAATCATTAAACAATAATACATAAAATAAAACACAAAATTAAATACATATATGGTACTTTTAATTGTACCTTAATTATCGTTAAATTGACAATAAAAAAGTTCAATTGAATAGATCAGTAACTAAAAGGCGCATTTAAAAATTTCCTTAGAATTGCATGCTATTATTACCAAAAGTGCAAGAAAATGATCAAAGAAAAAAAACAAACAAGTAAAATAAAACAAAATAAATAAAATGAAAATAAAACAATGTAATAAGTAAATAATATTAAATAAAATAAAACACAAATAAATGGCACTTTTCAATAGACCTTAAGCATCTTAAACTAACATGCTATTATTACCCAAAGTGTAAAAAATTATCAAATAAAAAAGGTCAATAAAAATTCATGAATAACTAAATGGCACATTTAATGTTCATGCATGCTACTATTATCAAAAGTGCAAGAAAATTATATATAAAAAAAGTAAAATAAAGCAAAATAAATTAAAATAAATAAACAGCACATTTAAATGTACCTTTAGTATCTTAGTGTAAAAAAGATCTAGAAATAAATAAATAAATAAATAAATAAATAAATAAATAAATATAAAATAACTAAGACATGAGGAGTTGAAAAATAATAAAAAAGAATAAAAATAAATCAATAACATAATTATTAAATATTATTAAATAAAAAAAACGCATGCAATTCTAATACATAAATGACACTTTTAACTGTACCTTAAGCATATTAAAATGGCATGCTATTATTACCAGAAATGTAGTAAAAAATGATCAAATAAGAAAGGTTAATTAAATTTAATTAAATAAATAACTAAATGGCACATTTAAAGTTCTTGAAAAGTATATTATATTATTAACGAAAATGCAAGAAAATGCTGAAAAAAATTATAATTAAAATAAACAAATGGCACATTTAAATCTACCTTAAGTATTAAGTATACCTCACATTGCTCTAACTTAAGAGCAAGGTGAGAGGGACTTTTTTTTTGCCTCTCTCCTGATTGTATTTTATTTCCTGTTCCACCTCCTGTGACCTGTCTTCCCTGGAGTTGTGATGTCTGTGCACGGTCGGGGGGTTCCATTTACCTGCATTTCGTTGCCTTGTACTTGTACATGTGTGATGACAATAAATTGAATCTAATCTAATCTAAATCTAATCTAAGTATCTTAGATTTGCATGTTATCATTGCTAAAAGTATAAAAAAAGGTAATATAAAAAAAAAAAAAATTAGGGTTCCACAATTACATGCTATTACAAAATTACATGCTATTACTACCAAAAGTGAAATGTATCAAATAAA
>NC_079448.1:46412284-46417284 GCF_903798145.1 Danio aesculapii | reverse complement strand
AAACTGAACTGAACTTAAACACTACAAACTGAACTACACTGTTCCTATTTACTGTGACCTTTTATGTGAAGCTGCTTTGACACAATCTACATTGTATAAGCGCTATACAAATAAAGGTGAATTGAATTGAATTGAATTGACAAACAAACATCCATTCTGTGTGATTTATAAGCTTTTTGAGAAATGAAGACATCAGCAATATCCTAATAATTCACCACCTTCTTGTAATTTCCATGTCATACCTATGCATTACATAGGTATGCTTTTTTCCCCAGTGTATCCTATTTCCTCTTTCTAAAGCTACCTCTTGACTGACCTGTTTCCCCTGAAATGTGTGATGTTTGTGTATGGTCGCCGGAGGGGTCCAGTTTCGCTGCATGTAACAGTGTTGTGACCAATAAAGGCATATCATAATTATACAGATTTGTGTCCTGATATGTCACAAAAACATGTACACACACACACACACAAACAACAAAAACATCAGTTACTCAATGAACGTAAAATAATCCTGCTACTTATTTTCACTCATTTATTAAAAATAAATAAATAAATACATATGGTCTGATGTCTTGATTAATTTCTCCACGCACTGTGTTCCACTGACATTTTAGATACTGACAGTAGAGGGCGGTCTGCATGTTCATAATGATATAAACACACACACATACACACACACCCTAGAGGTGCCGGAAGTGGCTGCATCTTTCCATCTGGTGGAGTTTCAAGTGGAGACTCTGTGATCTGTGGTCAATCTATAGTGACAGATGCTTCTCAGTGCACTCAAACAAATGCAAACAGACAGAAAACATACACATATATACAGCAAAAAACTGACAGAAGTGTGCAGTATCCACACAGCTCTCCTCAAGGGTACACGCAGCAGTGCTTTAATTGGGAAAATAGACGCCACTGAAAGCAAGTGTTTACAGAACTGATAGAGTAAAGCTAGCGCTGCAGGCTTCACCCGGACTGTCATCTGAGAGAGCGCCAAGTCACGTTGATTACAAGCTTCTGTGATGAATCATTTCATTAAATGAGATTTAAAGGAACACACCACCTTTTTATTTTTATTTTTGGAAATATGTTCATTTTGCAACTCTGCTAAAGATATAAAAAAAAAAGTTAAGTTAAGTTTACCTTTTTTAAACTAGAGTATGATCTGGTTGGAGTTTTTTTTTAGCTTAGCTTAGCATAGATAATTGAATTGGATTTGACCATTAGCATGCTCAAAAAAGAGTTTCAATAATTTTCCTAATTAAAGCTCAACTCTTCTGCAAAACTGTTGGTAAAATCATGTTTTTTTCCAGCTTTTATTGATGATAGCAAGCTAAATATGAATGATAAGTTTTGTTTTTATAGTGACTTTTAAAGAAACATTGCTTTTTCAGAAATAGGCTCATTTACAACTCCCCTAGAGATTAAAAAATGCTAAAACTCAAAATCATTGAATTGGATTAGACCATTAGCATGCTCAAAAAAAAAGAGTTTTCAATAATTTTCCTATTTAAAGCTAGACTCTTCAGCAAAACCGTTGGTAAAAGCACTTTTTTTCCCCAGTGAACATTGATGATAATAAGCTAAATATGAATTGTCAGTTTTGTTTTATAATGTATTAAAAAAAAAACCTCTTGTTTTTGGACAAACTCATTTTACAACTCCCTTAGAGATTAAAAAAGTAGAGTTTTTGAATATATTCAGATGATCTACTGCATGGGTCTGGTCGGAGCACTTCTAGCTTAGCTTAGCATACATAATTGAAACGCATTAGACCATTAGCATGCTCAAAGTAAAAAATAAAAACAGTTTTCAATAAGTTTCCTATTTAAAGCTCAACTTTTTTGCAAAACTGTTGGTAAAAGCATGTTTTTACAGCTAACATTGATAATAACGAACTAAATATGAATGAGCAGTGTTGTTTTTATAATGACTTTCAAAGAAACACTCTGCTTTTTTTGAGAATAGGCTCATTTTACAACTTTCATAGGGTTAAACTGTTGAGTTTTAACATTTTTTACTCCATTTAGCCAATGGTCTGGTGGAGGCACTTTTAGCTTAGCTTAGCATTGATCATTGAATCAAATTAGACCATTAGCATGCTCAAAAAAAAATAAAAAATCCTATTTAAAGCTCCTCTGCAAAACTGTTGGTAAAAGCATGTTTTTTTTTGTTTAGCTTAGCTTAGCATAAATAATTGAATCGGATTAGACCATTAGCATGCTCAAAAACATTTAAAAGGAGTATAATAATTTCCCTATTTAAAGCTTGACTCTTCTGTAATTACATTGTGTACAAAGATCGATAGAAAATTAAAGGTTGCTATTTTCTAGGCTGATATGGATAGGAATTGTCTTTCTGGCATAATAATTAAGGAACTTTGCTACCGTACCATGGCTGAAACAGGCACAATGATATTATACAGTGCTGTTATCTTGTTACCTAACTGGGGATTTTATTTATTTTATTTACAGATTTTATTCTGTTTATTGATTTAGGCACTGAGTAATATCATTGCACCTGCTGGGGCAAAGTTCCTTGTTTATTATGCCAGAACGAGAGTATAGTTTCTATAGCCACCTAAAAATAACAACTTTTAATTTTACATTGATCTTAGTACATGATTTTAAACAGGAAACTTGTCTAAACTCCTTTTTGAAAAAATTGAGTGTGAGAGATGCTAATGGTCTAATCTAATTCAATGATTTATGCTAAGCTAAGCTAAAAGTGCTCTCACCAGACCTGGAATTCGACTGAATAAACTTAATGTAAACACAATAGTTTAATTAGTTTAAGGGGAATTGTGAAAGCAGCCTATTTACAAAAGAGTGGAGTGTTTCTTTAAAAGTCACTGCAAAAACAAAACTGGCCATTCATATTTAGCTTGTTATTATCAATGTTGAAAAAAACAAAACAAAACAAAACATGATTTTACTAACAGCTTTGCAAACAACTCACGCTTTAAATAGGAAAAAAAATCTAAACTCTTTTTTGAGCATGCTAATGGTCTAATCTGATTCAATGATCTATGCTAAGCTAAGCTAAAAGTGCTTCCACCAGACCCAGAGATTGGCTAAATGGATTTAAAAATGTTAAAACTCAACAGTTTAATTCTAGGGGAGTTGTAATTTTAGCCTATTTCCAAAATAAAGTGGAGTATTCCTTTAAAAGTCACTATAAAAACAAAACTGGCCATTCATATTTAGCTTATTATTATCAATGCTAACTGGAAAAAAAAAACATGCTTTTACTAAACTGATTTGCAAAACACTATAAACACACCTAAACATATACAAGTGAAAGAAGAGTTAGATTTTTTTTTATCGTATATGCTTTTTTTGTACATGATTTATTTGTAATCATGTATGTAAGAAGAGACAAATAGCTTTCCTCAAAAGCAGGCTGTTGAATTATTAGCTTTTGAACATCACAATGCAATTGCAGTGCTGGAGCACGTAGCCACAGCCAACTCCACTGCTGCCCCACAGGGCCCAGGAACTTTTTAATCTAATTAAAACAAGCTGAGAGACGAGTTGAAAGATAAGGTCGCCACGGGGAAATGGAGGAAGAGTTTGCCAATGTGGGCCTTTTCCTGAGCCTCCATGACATGGAGTTATCGGGCTTTGAGCATGTGCAGTATATTGCGCAGGGACCGAGCCACCAACACTGACAACAGTGGAGTGCAGGTGGGACTGACTGTCAGTGGCTGAGACGTGCTGACTGACAGGGTAATTAATCACACAGTTTGGACAGAGAAAAAAAGGCAAGGCCAAAGACGGCAGCTTTCCACCTTTCAACAGTAAACTATTTGTTTTTTATAGTCAAAGTTCAGGACAGCAAACATATTTTAAAAATTATAAATAAATAAAAAAATCCAACATTCTGAAAGTGTTTTAAGGCATAGTTCACTCAAAATGACCCCCTCCCCCCAGTTCCAAAAAACAGATACTTTGAACATTCTTCAAAATATCTTCATTTATCTTTACTTGTTCAAAACCAGTCAGAATTTTTTTGTTCCGTTGAGCTCAAAAGAAGATATTTAGAAGGATGTTGGAAACCTGTAACCCTTGGCTTCCACAGTACAAATAATAAAAAATACTTTGAACATTCTTCAAAATATCTTCTTTTATCTTTACTTGTTCAAAACCAGTCAGATTTTTTTTGTTCTGTTAAGCTCTAAAGAAGTTATTTAGAACAATGTTGGAAACCTGTAACCCTTGACTTCCACAGTACCACCCCCCCCCCCACCCCCCAAAAAAGTTACTTCGAACATTCTTCATTATATCTTCTTTTATCTTTACTTGTTCAACGCACGTTAGTTTTTTTTGTTCTTTCAAGCTCAAAAGAAGAAATTTAGAAGAATGTTGGAAACCTGTAACCCTTAACTTCCACAGTACAAAAAAACAGATCTTCAATATGTCTTCTTTTATGTTCAACAGAATAAATATAAAAAACAAAATAAAATAACAGAACAAACAAATGAACGAACAAACAAAATAAATGTATTAATTTATTCATTCAATCATTTTCCTTTGGCTTAGTCTCTATTTCAGAGGTCACCACAGTGGAATGAACCACCTAAATAAATAAATAAAAATAAATAAATAAATAAACAAACAGATACTAGGAAATCAATGGTTATAAGTTTCCAACATTCTTCAATATATCTTCTTTTGTGTTCAACTAAATAAAGAAAGAAAGAAAGAAAGAAAGAAAGAAAGAAATAAACAGATACTAGGAAGTCAATGGTTATACTTTTCCAACATTCTTCAATATATCTTCTTTTGTGTTCAACAAAATAAATAAATAAATACATAAATAAATAAATAAACAGATACTAGGAAGTCAATGGTTATAAGTTTCCAACATTCTTCAATATATCTTCTTTTGTGTTCAACAGAATAAACAAACAAATAAATAAATAAATAAATAAATAAATAAATAAATAAATAAATAAATAAATAAATAAATAAATAAATAAATAAATAAATAAACAAACAGAT